>NW_027226528.1:0-608866 GCF_022539635.2 Chironomus tepperi
CTTTAAATAAGAAAATTTTGAAATTTTAATAAAAAAAATATAATTTCTTTCCTGAGATCTCTTTTTTTGTTAGAAAATGCGAGTTTGGATGAAAATTTTAGGCTAGAATTCCTTTTAAAAAACTTGAAAGATTTTGGAAATTTTTCTCTCAAAATCTCGCCATTGTCTTGGAGTTAAAAGGGCAATTTCCGTCCAGTTTGTCTTGAAAATTTCGGTCTAAGTTGCTACGAAAGTGTTATAAACGTTTGCACATATTTGTACAAAATTAACAGCAATATATCATCAAACGGCTTTATGTTTCATGGATTTTCAATAGAAAAAAATAATTTTGGAGTTTAATCATTAAAAGAATTATTCTTTTTCGCTGATTTTAAATTAATTTCTTTATTTTTGTAGGTTTAGGCAGCCTAATTTAACCGCACGAGGCAAATAAAAAGAAAATATATCAATGAAAAGCTCATTAACATAGTAAAACTGTGATATTATTAAATTCACAATAACCGCTGTTAACCGCGTTAACAGCTGTTTTGAGTTTTTTCATAACAGCATTTATGAAAAAACGCGGTTAATCAGAAACCTACTATCGATACTATAGATACTATAGATAAAAATACTATAGAATAAAAATCACATCCGTACATACATTACAGCATCCAGTTTGATCAAAGCCATGTTTAGGAGATAAAATATCAACTAACTTTGTGGCCGACAATATCCTTGATCTTATTACATTCACATTTTGTTTTATGAATAATCTTCCTGGATAATTTTCCGGAATCTTACATATTTTATGTTTTATGACGTCATATTTTTGTCTACCTGCTAATTAATCAATAAATTATTATTTTCACATCATGCTTGACATGTATGAAATATTTCAGGAGAAAAAATAAAAAGTTTCACTAATGACGTTACATAAGAACTCATTAAAATATTGTTGCGTATGTGGACAGTATTCAAATTCTATGCAAAATATTAGTTCTAATTTAAGGAACAATACTGATTAATCTTTAATTAAATTTATGAAAGGTAAATTGAATTTAAGTTTTAATGAATTAGTTTATTCAATTCTTTTAAAAATTAACAATTTTTAATATCACAGGTTTTGAATCAATAAAAGTCTTTAGTGATGATGAGCTTCCTCATGATGGCCATAGTGAGCTGGATGAGTAGCATGTCCAATTCTTTCAACATGAGCTGTGAATCCTCCTTTTTTGTCTGATGAGTATTTGACAACACGCTTTGTGCCATCAGCTTCATCTAATGTGTATTCTCCCTTGACAACATCTCCATCACGGTGCTCCCATTGGCTATGGTGATCCTTTGTTTTTGGGTCATGAACTCCATATTCGTATTTGTATGCTGGGTGATGAACATAGTCAACATGTGCGTGTTCATCATGTCCATGGCCATGTCCATGTCCATCATCGCCACCATGGGCTGCAACCTTGATTTCTGTATGATGTCCATGTTCATCTGTTCTCTTAACATAACTTGATCCATGTCCATGAGCATAAGCAGCGGCGATCAAAGCAAGACCAAGCAAAATTGTAAAAGAATTCATTTTGAGAATTAGAAAATGTTAACTGAATGAATGAATAACTGATACTGATGCTAACTGTCGGGCTTTCTTTTCATTTTATAGAAAACAAATGTTTCTACAATAGTCTCAAATTTTCGTTAATATGTCACTACTAGTGAAAATAGTAGGTTCTTTCATCCCTAAATAATAAAAGTTTTAACTTTTTTTGCAAAAACAAAATTTTGTCTATATGTATCAATAACAGAAATTACACCAAAAAGTGAAAAAAAAAGTGTGGCAGTAAAAGCTATGCTTTAATTTTGTTATAAAACGTAATGAAAAGTCTACAGTCTGCATCAGTTTAAGTTATACATTCATTCAGTTAACATTTCAAGAACTTTTATTTATTTTTACACAAAAATGAATTCTTTTACAATTTTGTTTGGTCTTGCTTTGATCGCAGCTGCTTATGCTCATGGACATGGATCCAGCTATGTTAAGAGAACAGATGAACATGGTCATCATGCAGAAATCACTGTTGCAGGACATGGAGGAGATCATGGTCATGGACATGGACATGATGAACATGCTCATGTTGACTATATCCATCATCCAGCTTACAAATACGAATATGGAGTTCATGATCCAAAAACAAAGGATCACCATAGCCAATGGGAGCATCGTGATGGAGATGTTGTCAAGGGAGAATACACATTAGATGAAGCTGATGGCACAAAGCGTGTTGTCAAATACTCATCAGACAAAAAAGGAGGATTCACAGCTCATGTTGAAAGAGTTGGACATGCTGCTCATCCAGCTCACTATGGACATCATGAAGAGGAAGCTCATCATCACTAAAGACTTTAATTGTTTCAAAACCTGTGATATTAAAAATGTTAATGTTTTCTTCAGAAGAAATACGTACCTAAATAAAAAATAAAATTTTTAAATTTATGAAAATTACGATTTCTAGAAAATTTTCGAAAAAAGAACCTTTAGCTATTCAGATCTTTAAGATCCAGAGCTGATGACATTACTGTAGCCTTCAAAGGGAGGATGTGAGTCGCGTTTCAAGTACATATGATTCGTAAAAGGACATGTGACTCACTGAAAATTTTCGAAAACATTTGATAAATAATGTTATAAAACATTATTTTCGAAAAAAAAGGTGGAATCAGATAGCGCTTAATAAGAATAGTAGCAATTCCGTGCAGACAAAATTATATAAGAACTTGTCATTAACTAGTTAAAACGTATTTTTGTACACTCGAGAAAAATCGATATTTCTAAAGCATCGTAGTTTAGATGGCGTAAAGTTCAATACAACTTACTTACTTCGATGGCAATTCAGATCAACTGTGATCCATGACTTCCCTCAGATTTCGCCTAAAGCTGGTCCTTTCGCCGCCTTCCGCGTGCCAATTGCCAATACTAAATGTAATGCTGTCTCTATTGACAAAGTCTGATTTAAAGACCTTATTTAGAGGAGCTTCGACAGGTCTTCTAATAATATGTTCATTCTTGTAGTATCAGCCTCTCCATATAGCTGGTACAGCTCTGCATTGCTTCTACATTTATATTGGTCACCTTCATTCTTGGGTCTAAGAAAAGTTTAATAAACTTTAACCAAAAAGATAGAAGCTGTTTTATCGCATTTTTGAAAAAAGAAGCACGTTTAATAATACACTTTGTTCGGCTGGTTTGGTAATGCGCTAGATCTCTGCAACCAGACCACGTCGAGTTATTCCGTAATAAGATAATTTAAGGATTATGAATCTATTGGGAAAATCTAATTTATTCATGTTTATTTTGCCAATTACAGATGGCTGGGACAAAAATAGACTGATATCGATCGATAAAGTCGAGTCCAGTTTTTGATTTGAAACCTAAAACAATATGTTATTAAATCTTAAATCTTTGCATCAATGGATTCTTTTAATTAGGATACCAACTCATGTTGTGATAAAGCTCACATCTGTACATTCAATTTAACATTCAGACAGTGTTGATATCTTTGAATTCAAAGATAATCTTTAATATAGGTAAGCTCTAAAATTGTCAAATTTATTTTGAAAATCAATTTTTGTATATCAAAAGATTTGTCTTGACATTAATTACTTTTATGTATATAAATCATATTCAGATAATTCAACCTGGACTGAGAAAAAAGAGTAAAAAAATACCAACGCTAGCCAATGCATTGTTTTTGTATGCCTTTGTACATTTTGTTTCTATTTTTATCATTGTACTATTTAGCCATTATCATGGCGTAACTTATGATATGTTAACATTGACCTTCATTCTAAAATTTAAAATTTTAGAGCTTATATGATGTAAAGACAAATATTCAAAGGCAACACTGCATCAAGTATGATCAAAGTCATGTTCACAAGAAACAACCTAATAATTTTAGGGCTGAAAATATTAGTCTTGAATTTAATTTTTGTGGAATGTTCCTGAATAATCTTTGATTATCTACCTACTAATTAACTATTAACCAAGAAATTACTATTTTCAAACCATGCTTGACGTCATGAGATATTTTAGGAAAAAACAAAAAGTTTCACGAAAGATGTTGCATAAGTACTAATTAAAATATTGTTTCATATTTGTAAGTATATCATTCAAATTCTATGCAAAATAAAAATCCTAATTTGAGGAAAGTTACTGAATAATCTTTAACTTTGTTTAAGAATTGTAAATTGAATTTAAGTTTAAAATGATTGATTTATTTCATTCTATAAAAAATTAACAATTTTTAATATCACAGGTTTTGAATCAATAAAAGTCTTTAGTGATGATGAGCTTCCTCATGATGGCCGTAGTGAGCTGGATGAGCAGCATGTCCAACTCTTTCAACATGGGCTGTGAATCCTCCTTTTTTGTCTGATGAGTATTTGACAACACGCTTTGTGCCATCAGCTTCATCTAATGTGTATTCTCCTTTGACAACATCTCCATCACGGTGCTCCCATTGGCTGTGGTGATCCTTTGTTTTGGGTCATGAACCCCATATTCGTATTTGTATGCTGGATGATGGATATAGTCAACATGTGCATGTTCATCATGTCCATGTCCATGTCCATGTCCATGTCCATGACCATCACCTCCATGTGCTGCAACCGTAATTTCTGCATGATGACCATGTTCATCTGTTCTCTTAACATAACTTGAACCATGTCCATGAGCATAAGCAGCAGCGATCAAAGTAAGACCAAGCAAAATTGTGAAAGAAATCATTTTTTAAAAAAAATAAAAATAACTAGAAGTTCTTGAAATGTTAACTGAATGAATGTATAACTTAAACTGATGCAGACTGTAGACTTTTCATTACGTTTTATAACAAAATTAAAGCATAGCTTTTACTGCCACACTTTTTTTTTCACTTTTTGGTGTAATTTCTGTTATTGATACATATAGACAAAATTTTGTTTTTGCAAAAAAGTCAAATCTTTTATTATTTAGGGATGAAAGAACCTACTATTTTCACTACTGTAACATATTAACGAAAATTTTAGACTATTTGAGAAACATTTGTTTACTATAAAATGAAAAGAAAGCCCGACAGTCAACATCAGTATCAGTTATTCATTCATTCAGTTAACATTTTCTAATTCTCAAAATGAATTCTTTTACAATTTTACTCGGTCTTGCTTTGATCGCTGCTGCTTATGCTCATGGACATGGATCAAGTTATGTTAAGAGAACAGATGAACATGGACATCATACAGAAATCAAGGTTGCAGCCCATGGTGGCGATGATGGACATGGACATGGCCATGGACATGATGAACACGCACATGTTGACTATGTTCATCACCCAGCATACAAATACGAATATGGAGTTCATGACCCAAAAACAAAGGATCACCATAGCCAATGGGAGCACCGTGATGGAGATGTTGTCAAGGGAGAATATACATTAGACGAAGCTGATGGAACCAAGCGTGTTGTCAAATACTCATCAGACAAGAAAGGAGGTTTCACAGCTCATGTTGAAAGAATCGGACATGCTGCTCATCCAACTCACTATGGCCATCATGAGGAAGCTCATCATCACTAAAAACTTAATATATTCCAAAAACCTGTGATACTAGAAAAATTGTTAATAAATCAATTTCATAAAACTTAAATTCAATTTACATTTCATAAATTTAATTAAAGATTAATCAGTATTGTTCCTTAAATTAGAACTAATCTTTTGCATAGAATTTGAATACTGTCCACATACGCAACAATATTTTAATGAGTTCTTATGTAACGTCATTAGTGAAACTTTTTATTTTTCTCCTGAAATATTTCATGCATGTCAAGCATGATGTGAAAATAATAATTTATTGATTAATTAGCAGGTAGACAAAAATATGACGTCATAAAACATAAAATATGTAAGATTCCGGAAAATTACTCAGGAAGATTATTCATAAAATAAAATGTGAATGTAATAAGATCAAGGATATTGTCGGCCTCAAAGTTAGTTGATATTTTATCTTCTAAACATGGCTTTGATCAAACTGGATGCTGTAATGTATGTACGGATGTGACTTTTATCAAGAAATGAGTTAAATTTCGCCAGGTTGTTTACTGAAAGACTAATTCACATATATTTAAAATATGAATGTCGAAAGCATATCCAAAGTATTTACAACTGGGTATACAATAAGGGTGATTAGAGGGCTTTTGGAAAAAATTCGGGATATTTCAAAGTTTGTCACTTAAGGGGTCCTTTTTGACTATTTTCAGTATTATTATTCAAAGAAATAGCTACAATATGATATTTTTTTCCAAAATTTCTTAAATTTGTGTTGAGTTCTTAACTTCTAGCCATTTTGTGCAGCGTACCGGCAAAAAATCAGCAGATGGCCGCCCCATGTATTATGTAAGGATTCAGGACTAAAACCGTTTCTCTCTTTCTTAGCGACATTTAAGGAGTATGGTTCACTGTTTCTATTCTTGTAAGGCATCTCATTCCAATTTGTGAATATCATTTTCTACACCGGATTATCAATTATAGCTAGAATTAAATCCTTATCTTTAAAATGTCCTCAAAAATTTTCTAAAAATCATGATTTTTATACATTTAAAAATTTTCAATTTTATTTAGGTAGGGTAAAAAATATAATTTCTTGCGCAAAATGCAGTTGAAATTTTTAAATGTTCATAACTTTTGAACGGAAGCATGAATTTTACCAAACAAAGTTTAAAAAAAAATACGAATTTCGTGAATTTTCAGATTCCGTAAGAAAAATATTTTTACCATGCTCCATTGCTTCAAAAATCGATCATTTATATTGTATATAATTTCTTGCGCAAAAAATATAATTTCTTGCGCAAAAAAATATAATTTCTTGCGCAATTTTGGACAAGTAGGCGATTGATTTTCACGACACAAAACTTCAATTTTCGGACGATATATCCTACTTTCTTACGTTGTTTTGCTTCTAAATGGTTTGAAGATGCTCCTTGATTATTTTAAAAATGTTTTAGAGGTTGAAAACGCGAAAAAATTACCAAAACAAAATTTCCAAATTTTTGTGTGCAATTTTGAACAAGTAGGCTAACACAAAAAAATTTTGTTGTGATAATTTTTTCGCATTTTCAACCTCAGAAATATTTTAAAATGATCAACAAGCATCCTTAAACTATTTGGAAGGAAGACAGCGTCGTAAAAGAGGGTAAATAATCAGAAAATTGATGTTTTGTTCCGTCAAAATTAATCGCCTACTTGTCCAAAATTGCGCAAGAAATTATATTTTTTGCGCAAGAAATTATATTCAGTATAAATGATCGATTTTTGAAGCAATGGAGCATCCTAAAAATATTTTTTTTACGGATTCTGAAAATTAACGAAATTCGTATTTTTTTAACTGATTTTGGTGTCAGCAGAGTTTATCGTTGAGAAGATATTAGCATTTAAAAATGTCATGTCAGAAAAAAAAATTTTTTTGGTGAATTTGTTCGCGCAAGAAATTATATAACGAAAAAATTATATTTTTTACCCTACGTATTTCTTCTAAAGAAAACATTATCATTTTTAATATCACAGATTTTGAATCAATTAAAGTTTTTAGTGATGATGAGCTCCCTCCTCATGATGGCCATAGTGAGCTGGATGAACAGCATGTCCAACTCTCTCAACATGAGCTGTGAAACCTCCATGCTTGTCTGATGAGTATTTGACAACACGTTTGGTTCCATCAGCTTCATCTAATGTATATTCTCCCTTGACAACATCTCCATCACGGTGCTCCCATTGGCTATGGTGATCCTTTGTTTTTGGGTCATGAACTCCATATTCGTATTTGTAAGCTGGATGATGAATATAATCAACATGAGCATGTTCATCATGTCCATGTCCATGTCCGTGACCATGACCATCATCTCCTCCATGTGCTGCAACCTTGATTTCCGTATGATGTCCATGCTCATCTGTTCTCTTAACATAACTTGATCCATGTCCATGTGCATAAGCAGCAGCGATCAAAGCAAGTCCGAGTAAAATTGTGAAAGAATTCATTGTCAAATATTTTCTTGAAATGTTTGCTGAATGAAAGTAAAGCTAACACTGATGTTGAATATCAAGCTTTCGTTTCATTTTATAGAAATGGTTTCTTTTGGTTTCAGTGCTATAATGTCCAATTTGAAAAAGTAAGTTCTTTCATCCCTAAATAAAACTTATTAAATTGTCATATTCGACTTTTTTTTGCATTAAAAATTTCACTTTGTGTATCCATAACAAAAATTTACGAAATCACAACGAATAGTGGAAAAAACATGGCAGTAAAAGCTATGCTACAGTTCTCTTATAAAACGACATTAATAGCCTACAATATACATCAGTTTAAGTTATACATTCATTCAGTTAACATTTCAAGAACTTTTATTGATTTTTTTTTTTAACAAAAATGAATTCTTTCACAATTTTACTCGGACTTGCTTTGATCGCTGCTGCTTATGCTCATGGACATGGATCAAGTTATGTTAAGAGAACAGATGAACATGGACATCATACAGAAATCAAGGTTGCAGCACATGGAGGAGATGATGGTCATGGTCACGGACATGGACATGGACATGATGAACATGCACATGTTGACTATATTCATCATCCAGCTTACAAATACGAATATGGAGTTCATGACCCAAAAACAAAGGATCACCATAGCCAATGGGAGCACCGTGATGGAGACGTTGTCAAGGGAGAATACACATTAGATGAAGCTGATGGAACCAAACGTGTTGTCAAATACTCATCAGACAAAAAAGGAGGTTTCACAGCCCATGTTGAAAGAATCGGACATGCTGCTCATCCAGCTCATTATGGCCATCATGAGGAAGCTCATCATCACTAAAGACTCTATATACTTTGAAACTTGTTGAACTAGTTAATTTTGTTTGATTTTTAAAACAGAATAAATTTATAAAATGTTAAAATTTGGTTAATCTAGGAACCAAATTAATAAAATACATTTAATTGACAAAACAAATATTTAGTTCCTTTTAATTTCATTCTCTAAATATTTTTTTATGAACTGTAAAATGGATTTTAAGAGGATGTTTTAATTCTCTTTTACAACTCATAAAACGAAACATCGAACATGATAAGATTAGAATTTTGGTCTTTAATGGCTTATCACAAATGACATTGGTGAATACATAGGACGGACGTTTCAGATATCATTTCAACTTAATGTTTTTTTTTATATTTCTCTATGAATAGTCAACAGTCTTATCTCTCAATAATGAATAGGTAGATGTTATATGTGAATAAATAGAAATGGACCAAAGTGAATAAGTTTTCTAATTTCTAGACCTATGACCGACTAATAATCTTTTCCTTAGGAACATTATGCAAAATTTTTCATTAATCGACCTTAGGTCTAGGTATTAACTAGACATAATGTTAAGTTGACAACTCGGGAATGAGAAAACATACTATGCAAACCTATGAGTTGTGGAAGATCAAATAGTATGTAATCGTCACAAAATTTTTCACTTGAAGAGATTAGCTTTACCAGCTGAAATTCTCAATCCAAAATCTTTACATTTTTAGGAACAAAGCAGAATTTTATATGAGGGTCAATGGGAGTCAATGCAATGTTCAACAGATTAAGTCAGTGGTGGACAACCTTTTATTTTTCGCGGCAAACCTTGGTTGTAAGTCTCTACCTGAAGCACTCTTGATTAAGTGATATGGCATCAAACATTGAATTGAACCATGATACAAAATTGATAACTTACAAACGATTTAAAGCTTCTAAGTTTCAATTATGTCGAGAAAGAGATTATGTAATGTGATCATAAAATCAAATTTTAAGGATTTTTAAAAGCTCAAATAAATTTCATAAAAAGTCATAAATATTCTTGCTTAACATAATTACGAATGTTGTTACTTTTATAGCTTGCAGTTAAAAAATGTCCGATTTGATTCGTAAATTTTGCATAGGTGGCAACTTGTTGTTAATCTGCTACAATTTTATTGCGACATTGAACTCAAATTGTCATAAATTAATTAGAGTGACAAAATTTCTTCATAATTTAATTGGACCGGTTAAAATTAGTGTCCAAAAAAAGAGATATTGATTATCAATGGAGCATTATTTGTGGTTAATAATCAATGAATTGCAAGGTCAGCAATTTTCTCTTTGTTTCTGTCATTTGGACTATTTAGTTTCACTTAAAAAGTGCGGCGAATTCATTTTATACAAAATTAAGTAATGACCTTTCTAATGTGTGAATTTAAGCTTTATTTACATTTACACATAAAGCCCAATACTTCCTCATGGCATGCATTTTTATAAACAGAACCAACTATTATGAGCCAGAAATGTATGCAAAAATTTCGACGAACAAGAAATTGCATTACTTAATGCAAAAAAAGTGTAAGCAGCGAAAGCAGTGGCAGCAATCAACTATAAAATGGAATAGAAATTCAATATCCGACATCAGTTTCAATTGCACTTTCAATCCATTAACACATTAAAGAAAAAATAGTTTTATAAAAAAATGAATTCTTATACAATTTTAGTCGGACTTGCTTTGATTGCTGCTGCTTACGCACATGAACATGGATCAAGTTATGTAAAGAGAACAGATGAACATGGACATCATGCAGAAATTTCGGTTGAAGGACATGGAGATGATGGTCATGGACATGGACATGGACATGATGAATACAAACATGTTGACTATATCCATCATCCAGCCTACAAATATGAATATGGAGTTCATGACCCAAAAACAAAGGATCACCATAGCCAATGGGAGCACCGTGATGGAGATGTTGTCAAGGGGAATACACATTAGATGAAGCTGATGGAACCAAGCGTGTTGTCAAATACTCATCAGACAAAAAAGGAGGTTTCACAGCTCATGTTGAGAGAGTTGGACATGCCATTCATCCAGTTCATTATGGCCATCATGAGGAGGAAGAACATCATCACTAAAGACTTTGATTGCTTAAAAGCTCTGTGATAAACTTTAATTCTTAACGACTGAAAATAAAAGAAATATATTTTAATGCCTAAGGCTTGATTTTGTCTATTTTATCCATCAAAAAGCATCAGGTTCTTTTATAGACATGCTCTATCCAATTATTAATTATTTCAATCAGTTAAATTCATATCGTTCTTCCTTTCAATCATTCAATATTGCTTTTACCTTTGATGTTAAGCACTGATGCAGAATGATGTGCTACAAATGCTTGCACTATCATGTTTGAAGCATAAATTGAAAAATATTCTACTAATGGATGAACTAACTCTACTCTATATGTTGTAGCATTTTATGCAAAAATTACTTATTATTTGGAACGTGCATAAATGCATAGCACATACATATATTGTCTACAAAGGAGGTAGGAAAAAAAAGTGAATGTCAAAGATCAGAAAATACAAAAATTCTTTTACCATTTCTGCTTGCTCCTGTTATTGCTCGAGGCTCGAAAAAGTTATGAAATGTAAAACGGTAAAATGGAAATAATAATAATAAGCATCATGATGGAAATATTGTGTACTTTATACCTCACTCTATATGACTCTTACGTATGTGCATATTTAGTGTATTTTCAATGATACTCACACATATCGTAACGTCATCATCATCATCGTCATCGTCATCTTTGCTTCCTTGCATGTAATCGAGTTGAGCATGTATGGATGATAAACAGTAAGGAAGGGAAAATAAAAATGTTAGAAATGGGATGAGAAAAAAATATGAATTGCATGTAGTTTGTATTAAATAGCAAAAAGCATAAAAAATAAACAACATGGCATAACATACTTTTTATGATGTTTTCATGCGAAAGACAGAGGAACAACAATAATAATTTATATTTTATGATTTTTTTCCTCCTTTTTCACAGATCTATTCACAATACACAACGGTAGTAGTGTTACTATGTTATGTGTATTATACACAGAGGTGCAGGCAAAATGATTGCTCAATTTTCTTCTAATTCGATGAGTTTAGGTTGCTTCCTTTAATAGCATCCCTGAAATTTCTGTACATATTATGAGCGTTTAGTTTCTCAAGAACATAAGTTATAAGACTGTATAGTCAACAAGAAGAGACTTTAATTTGGGTGGACAAAAAAATGTTGTCTATACTCTTTTTTGTTGGTTGTGCTTGATAAATTTATTTACTTTTACTGCTACTGTGCTTTTTTAATATGATTAAATTTTTTCTTGTTTTCTTGAGAATCGAATTAAAGTTTGAGCCAGTTATGGGCAACCTGTATGCTGTGGCACCCTAGTCATGTTCCGATTCGGTTGAAACCAATCACTCCTTAACTGGAAAAGAGACCACTTATAGATACTGAGCCAGAAAAGCATGTCTTTTGCCTTTTAGGGACAAAATTGTGTCTTGATCCAAAATAGGTTGTCGATCACTGGTATTAGCATTAAGATTGAATGACACAAGTCTGGTAATCGATCCAAAATCTGGCACCAGGTATGCGTGCTGTTGAATTAATTACAAAGGGTTAGAGTCACACCAGCCTAGAGCCGGATTCTTGGTCGATTAGCTGATTAGTGCTCTTTGTGATAGGGTTTAATATATGAGAAATCTGTAAAAGCTATTCCTGGAAGGCTAACGACTTAGAAATGGTCGAAAACGAGGTCCAGTCTAACTTGACTCTGGTCAGCTGAGGTCGGATTCCATCAAAAATTGTTTGGGTTCAAAGTTCCACAATCCTGGTGTTTCCACGCAATTTCAACGCTGTGTGCTTTCCCGGTTTAATTGTAATTCCGATTAATAAGAAAAACAACAAAAGGAACTAAAAGCTGCAGCTATATTCAAATGCGTTTCTTATATTCCTTTGATAATTCCATGAAAAAATTCATCTTACACTTATTTCCTGCAGTTGCTGTATTTACTATTCGCAATTTGAAACGATAATACTATACATATATTTACCATGACAATTCAATGGATGAAGCATAATTTTATGGAATGTTGGCATGTAAGTTGAAATTGAAGAAGCTGTGTCATACTGATGTAGTCATTCTTCATCTTTGCGTGTGCACAACAACAATCATCTTTCATAGAAGGAAAAAAAGAATAAAAATAAGCTATACGAGGCCTCTCCAAGCTCATATAAATAAAAGCCTTTTCTGATGAGATGAAGAAAAATTTGTTCATCACATAAGAATTTTCTTTTATACATAAAGACATAAAAATTGTAACAGAAAATTGGGTGAGAAGAATAAATGAGTTTTTGGGTGCAGGATATTTTATGTGGATTTGAAGAAAATGAACTAATGAAACTATGAAGGTCTGCTTGCCCATGGGTGATATTTGTTTTATGGCAAATTTAAAGTCAAAGATGCATAAATTAAGTAGAATGGCATCAACGTTGAGTTTATTATATACCAGGGCTGTAATGTGACAATTTGTCTGGGTTGGGTATGGTTGATTATCGTTGACAAAAAGATTGGAGATTTCAAAGAGTAGAGGAAAGTCTTTTTTGTTGCTGACCACTACAGTGACTAATTTTAACTTTTTTCTGTATCAATATGAGCTTTTGATGTCATCAATATATTGTAGTTTCCACGATTGCTTTTTATAACTTAACCCAATTAATACAAGTTTGTAAATTGATCCAAAATCTGACACTACGAGACATGATTTTGATTTAGTGCAGGATTTAAGATGAATCATGCATGTGGTTAGATTTTTGATCGATTTACTGATTTACTATTTGAGTAAGTCAATGTATGTATAAATGTATATAAATTCTGGGAGTCAAGAACTGTTCTAGAGACTTTTTTGTCATCCAGGGGCAGATTTCTTCGGTGATAGTATGGTACAGAATAGGTGCACCACTGATACGACACCATGGTATACGAGGTATTGCAAGGTGGCTCCTGTACACTATCAATGATTTCGAGTACATGTGCATCAATACCGAACCAGTTTTCTATTGCACCAATGCATCTGTACTGTACCATTACTTACTTACTTACTGGAATCATGCTTCAATGAGGAGCCTAGGTTTCTACAAAACGATTTCCATCTAGTTCTTTTGCAGGCCTTATCACAAAGTTTGTACAAATTATCCGTATTTGTACCGTACCATTGTTGTACCAATACTGTACCATCGCATCGCTATGCAGTACTACCGGTACATTGCCAGAGAAATCGACCCATACGTTCCAGTTTAAACAAGGCTTTAAAATATCAGTTATTATGTTACCATGATTCGTTAAACATGTTTAAAGCCCTGCCAACCTGAAGATTCACACCAAAAAAATTTAAAAGTCAAAAAAATCACTTCACATACGTAAAACTGCAAGAAAGTATATAAAAATTTAAAGAGTACAAGAAATAAAATAACAACATGTAGCGTAGCAAAAAATAAGTAAAATAAAGAAAGCTTGATGTCTGACATAATAAATTTGTTTTAATAAATCTTCTGCTGCTCGTATAAAGATATTTTTCGTAATTTTTCTCATACTTTTCACGCTTTTTCTCACTGTAAGTAGGAATGCCTCATCTTTACTTTCCTCATTTGTATTTTTTTTGTGAGCTGCTATGCGAAAAAATAGCAGCAAAAAAAGGAACTCATGCAAAGGTTACAGAACGAAAGATGAGAACAGAAGCAAAAAATATTATATTTAATAAATGTATATATACATATTTTTTGTCGCTACGATGTATGTATGTACATTTCTTACTTCCCTGAGCCATGTATTCACGTGAGAAAATAAGACAGAAAACATAAGACGGAAGCAAAATTATATCGTTCTTCATGCAACAAGAATTTGCTTCGTTTTTGTGTTACTTTTTTTATTATTTGCTAAAGTAATCGGATTTTCTGATTCTTTTCAACATTATGCGACAATCGAAAATAAGACACAGCTGCTGATACAAAAAAAAATACTGACGAGAGAAATTATTCGCATTTTTTAAGTAAGAAAGAATGGTGGAAGAAATCAGTAAAGATGACTTTTGAGAGAGCATTTTTATGATATACTTACTTACTTGCTTTGCTGGATGTATATATCACTTGCTTTCCATGGTGGCCCTCAGATGGTGCTTAAAGCTGGTTTTATCAACGGTTTCCTAATGTCAATTTCCTATGATATCTAGTTCCCATTGATTCACTGTGAATCGTATGGCGTTAGTAAAATGATAGAACAGGTTTTTGTTTCTAACTAAAACGGCTGCTTCAGCTAGTTTCTTCTGTTGGTGCTCTGCTTCTTTCTCTACGGTTGTATGTCAAGTGATTTTCCTTCTGCCAACAATTCCAGTGCCTTTTAAGTTTTAAAACAATTTCCTATATCAAGTACAATTTCATATTTCTTTATCAGCCTCCTTTCTAGAATATGACATATTACTGATAATAGTTGAGATAGTGACACCTATTTAAACAATCTAGTGCCTCTGTTGAGTACACAATAGGACGCTAGGCTCAAATTTGGCATGATTTTTGAAAGTCGTCAGTTCGAATCCCATTAATCAAAATTTGGTTTTTCAGACGTTTAGATACTTTATCCAAGACATTGACACTGGCTCATGTGAATCTTTCATCCAGATGAAACGTGTGTCAATGCCACAACTTCACTTTCTTAATGTACAAGCTCAATACTAAACTGGAGCTCTGTGCAATGTTAGAAGCAATAATATGTAAGAAACTTGAAGTTAAGCGGAAAAAGTCGGAACCAGAGCTACAAGATTATCTAATGAATGAAATATTGATATAACGGGCCTGAAAGTTTCAAGTTCCTTGACACATGATCGAAACAAATCAATAAATTATAATAATAATTCAGATTCTAAGTCAAGCCAACAATATTTGACTTTCAGGAATGTGGTCTGAAATTTCACTTTCATTAATGAATGACCTAATACTTATTGTCCAATCAAGTGTAACATCCGAGTAGCACAAAACGGCTAACCTCATTTTTCGCCGTACAAATGGATTGAAATCAATCGCCACGCTGAGGCAATACGGAGACCTAATGGTACCCTAGCAAACAACCTGTCCTGTTCGGAACGAAGACTAATTACCTCAAAGTTATGATTTTATCTACAAAACAAATCAAATAAACCTCAATTATTCCAATTATTTATCTTTGTGCATGAATTGTGGTTAAATGAATTCCAAAGAGCTTACGAATATTATCAAAAAATTCAGAACATTGAATTTTCCCTAAAATGTGAATTTAACTTGATAATCAAATTAAGTTGAACATTTTACGAGATTCTAAAGCATAACAGAATCAGCCAAAGTTCATATAATAGTGGTTTAATTCGACGAAAAATTTCGCTAAAAAGATGAAAATTTTCCACATCAGAAGTTGCTCCTCATTCTGTGGATGTGTGTGTATGTCAGTGGTGGGCAACCTGTGTGCCGCGACCCAATAGTGTGTTTTTAAAATGTTATGAATCATATGACGTGTGGAGTTAAAGTCGAGGCGTAGCACGAAGGTGTGCCGCGAAAAAAAAGGTTGAGCACCACTGGTCGACATGATAATAATATAAAAACAGAAAATGTACAATTGGTATACCAATTAGCTTTCGTTCTTCTTTTCCATACCCTCTCACTCATATTTTGTTGTACGCTTAAAAGCTTTTATTTTTTTATTCCTTTTGATCTGATTATGAAAGCTTTTTTCTATTGTGGCTTCTATAATGCTGTTCTGCTGTTCCAAGCACACAACATACACAGTAAAAAAAAAGTTCGAGCATGGATGATAAAAAAATTATATTTTTTTAATTGAATTTTCGAGAAAAATTCTCCAGTCAATGTTTGCTGCTAATTTAAAAATTTTAATGTACATTTATGCTGCTTACGGGGCACATATGAGCATCGTATATTCGCATGAGTAGCTGCAACAGAACCAATACATATTAAGTCAGATATTATGGCTTATGTAATTTTTTTTTTTTGTGTAATGCTTGAATATTTAGAGAGCACGAGAGCCTGCACATAATCATTGTTCACAACTTCGTTAGATAAAAAAAGACTAGCTGCAGCCATATTACGTGTGTGCATTGTGGATGAACATTAATTTTTTTTGTTGTTGAATGAGAATAGCTTTTCTACAATTTTGATTCCTTTAATCTCTGTCATGTGTATTGTTTGACTGGCTGATAAGTGCAAAATGCTCATGCATCCGACTATCGCATCAAATATTCAACTACATACAGTCATTGACTTTTTTTTCAGCAATTCCATTTCCTGTATCAAGAGTCTTCCAGACGAAGGAAGACACAAAAAAATGATGAGTACGATGTCAAATGCTAAAAATCAAATCTCAATTGTGACGATAAAATGTCATTGCGTCGCATTGAGTTAGTGTCAAAATACATGAACAATCAAGAATTGCTTATACGAGCACCTTAGGTTATTTTCAAAGCTCATCTACATGCTGTCATTTATCATTCTATTACTACTGCTTGCTAGCAAAGTCAATATAAATACGGATGAAGATAAAAATGGATTTTTTTATAAAAAAAGTCTTCGTTACTCATGTTGTGCTGGATTTTCGTGGAAATAATCCATGTGATGTTGTCGGAATGTCAAATGCTTTTAAGGATAAAAACCATCTCTTTTATGGGAATTGAAAAAATGCGTCATTTTTTACTATAACTCTTTAGAAATTTTTATCAAATTTAATCCAATGTTTGGAATGTTTGGGAATTATGTAACGTTTAGGGAGAAAAGGATAAAAGGGTAAGAGAGAAG
The DNA here is from genome assembly GCF_022539635.2 of Chironomus tepperi. Classification (NCBI taxonomy): domain Eukaryota; kingdom Metazoa; phylum Arthropoda; class Insecta; order Diptera; family Chironomidae; genus Chironomus; species Chironomus tepperi. The sequence continues at coordinate 17,715 of NW_027226528.1, forward strand.
ATGAAGAGAAAGAGAGGAAGAGAAGGAGGAAGAGAGGAGAGAAAGAAAGAGAGGAAGAGAGGAGAGGAAAGAGAGAGAGGAAAGAGAGAGGAAAGAGAGGAAGAGAGGAGAGAGAGAGGAGAGGCAGAGAGAGAGGAGAGAGAGAAGGAAATGAGAGGAAGAGAAGAAGAGAGGAGGTTGAGAGAGAGAAGAGAGGAAAAAGAGGAGGAAGAGATAGGAGAGAGAGGGAGAGAGGGAGGAGAGGGAGGAGAGGGAGAGAGGGAGGAGAGGGAGAGAGGAAGGAGAGGAAGAGAGAGAAAAGAGAGAGAGAGAGAGGAGAGAGAGAGAGAGAGAGAAAAAAGAGAGAAAGAGAGAAGAAAGAGAAGGGAAAGAGAGGGAGCAAAGAAAGAGAGAGAGAGTGAGAAAGTGCAGAGAGGAAGAGGGAGAAGAGGAAAAAAGAGTGACGAGAGAGTGAAAAGAGGAAAAAGAGGAGGTAGAGAGGAAGAAGAGAGAAGAAGAGAGCGAAGATAAAGATCCAAAAATGGTAATTTCACCGTTACGTAATTTGCGAACATCCCCATATATGATTCATTTAGTCTCTCTAAAGATGAAAGGCGCTCCATTCATCTCCCCTAATAACTTATAATTTCCAATTGTCCATTACAGTACAGTGCAATGTTGGAAGAATATCACATAATCGGATTTTTGTGCGACAGCCGATAGCAAATGGACATCCAAGAGGGGTAGAAAAATTGAATGAAAATTCCATTATTTGAATTATATGAATCGATGTTAACATCCAATATCTGACCACAATTGATTCTTGCTAGTGCACTTTAGGGAGTGAATAAATAATGTCTTAAAAAATTTATGCAAAAAAAGAAGAAGTAGAGAGGAAGAGATTATTGTGGGGGAGTAAAGCTTTTAATTAAGATTGAGAGCTTATCAACCAGATAAGAACTTTATAAACTTTTCATTTATGCTGTGATGAAAAAGTTTTCCATCAACAAGAGATAATTTTCTTAAGAAAATCGAAAGCCAACAAGGAAAATTGAAAACATGAAAAAGTTTTCTTTCTTCTCCTGCCAGTTGCTAAGTGTTAAAGTTTTCTCTTTTTGGTTTCTTTTACTATCTTCATGTGAAGTATCTGGACAAACAGTGCATACACATATCATCTCAGTCATTGTTTATTAACAAAACAAAAAGTTCGTCCAGTTTTACTTTTTTGGATAAAAAAGCAGCTTTATTTATTCTGAAATAAAAAAGTTTAGATATACAACATGTTGCATTACTTTGGACGTTTATTTACATACATCAGCACAAAAGTTGAATTCTCGTATTCTCATGTGACACAAGATGTGCAAACGTTGACTCATGCAGGTTAATATGAAAAAAAAAATCTCTTTTGATCTTTCGTGCACAAATTTTCAATGAATTTAAATTTGATTTGAGACTTTTTGGTTGAAAATTTATTTTTATAGTCTGATGGGTAATTCACTTATTATGTAACGCTCTTAAAGGGAAAAGGTAACATCGCCCTTGGTTGAAATCTGTAAGAGAAAAGCTGTCCTGGAAGGATCAAAAAGCTTTATGACGCAGAATTGTAATGAAAGGATGTCAGTTTATCGTGATAGCCAGAGAATTTGTACAAACTAGGTGACAGCGGCAGCAACAGAGTCCGATGGAAATCATTTAAGTTGCACTTTGAAGCATGATTTTATTAAGTAAGTAAGTAACCTGTGTAACACTAGTACTGACTTACTTACTGGAACCATGCTCCGACTTGTAGCCCAGGTTTTTATAAAAGGCCTTCCGTCTGACTCTGTTACTGGCCACATTACAAAGCTTGTATAGATTCTCTGCTTGTCCGCAACACTAGTGTACAACTAACTGGTGTGGGGTTTTGGTCGTAGCTTATAACCAAGGTTTGCCGCGAAAATTTAAAGTGGCCACTGGGTTAAAGGATGCGATTTTTTTATTCTTTAAAAAACGCAAAGTTATTTTCTATAGAAATTGGTGACGGAGCATGAGAGAGGGATAAGTGAGAGTGTCCAAAAGATTTTTTGATTTTTTGAGTTAATATGACTTAATAAGTGAACGACTCAGAACTGATGGATTTTTGTGTATTTTGCAATAATTGAATTTTGAACAAATGAATGAAAGCATAATATTAATTTTAAATTTGTTATAGCTGGCAAAGAGCGTGCACTGATGAGCAGAGTAAGCTGAGAGCAATATTAATGAGCATGCTCATATTGCATTGATAATTGGCAAAGGGCAGCCAGCGATAGAGCCAGATCCAGGCGCCTACTAAGTCCAGCGAAGTAACTAAATAAGTCATGTAGTATATTTTCTCGAAAACATACTTATTGACTGTTAGGGTTATAAAAATTAATCATGAACTTTTTTGGAAATGTAATGCTTTAGATTTTAGCTCAATTTTTATTTTGTTGGATGTTCTCTACAATCGACCACTTACTGAAGTTTAGAAAAATATTTTTGATGATGTTTATCTATCTACAGTGCTTTTCAAATGTTTGTTGCTATGTTATACTAAGCTTAATATTATGTTTGAAAACAGGAATGAATATTCACATTGGCGTACGTGACAAAAAGTTAAATTAATATTTCTCATTATGTATTTCCAATGTTTTTATGAAATACATGGATTAGTTTTGATTTTGCAATCCTTTGTTGCATATGCTGATCACTAAATTTTATTGTATGTAGATTAATGGATTCTTTTGTATTTAAGTTGAGTCTCAGAGGTAAAACACATCAAATCAGAGTTCGATGACGACATGGATTTGATGGTAAAGTCTACTCGACTTCATGCAAGCTCTACATCAATTAAAACCAACAAACTTGAATAAAACTGTCAATACAATGCAAAACTATAAAATTTTCACTTCATTATTCCGACTGTAATTAATTTCTATAAATCATTTATTTAATTACGTCGAAATGTAAAATACATAGTCAAGTCACACAGCATATAAAATCAAATGATATATACGGTGAGTGCAAATATTCACAATTATCTTCAATTTTCTTCCATTTTTCTTCCATTTCTTTTCAACTTTATTCATTCAACAATTATAAATACCTGTATGAACAACATTGATGTATGAATAAAATACTACATTTTGAGGAAAAAATGCTGCTACTGTGAGCAGCATCAACATGAGAAGAAAAGAGAAGAGAAAATAAAAATGCGCTTTGCTGTAAGAAACAATTACCTTGTACTAGGTCAGTGATTATGTATATATTAGTGATTATGAAATGTTATAGTTTTATAACAGGTTAGTTAGTATTGTTGATATTTGTTTGCTGTTAATTATGCTGCTCATTAAAATTGATTGAATTTAATATAATTTATTTTTGCATGGAAATATGTATATTGAGGATGGTAATGCGTGCGGAATTTAATAGGAAATTATTTTTAAATTCTTTAATAAATTGCATTTCAGGTCGTCAATGAAAGCTCTACAAAGTGTCTTATTAGAAACTAAGTATTGAGAAATATGGTATTTGATGTGGATCATTCTTCTAGTATAAAAGTCAGAGCTCGAAGTAGACTCGAATTTCATATGGAAAAGTCAAGCCGACTCAGAGTTCTGATCAAAATTATATTAGAGTAATAATTAACTATAATTATTCCCAAACTGACAAGGAACATGCTTATCTCGAATGGAAAAGTTGACATAATGTCTAGTTAACAGAGCTAGAAGTCGACTTGAATTTTGTATGAAGTTGAATTTGACTTTTTCATACAAAATTTAAGTCAGTCTCAAACTCTGCAAGTTTAAAACTAGACCTACAATCTACTAATTTTGGATGATAATGTTCACAAAATTGAACATGCTAAATATTGAACTAATATATATTGAGAAGGTCATGACTCATGAGTATCCTCCTTTAGATAAGTATGCTGATTGTCGTTTTAGCATTGCCTTTTAGGTACTTCTCTACATCTTCAGGATTTTATCAAAAATATTTGTTGCTTTCATCAAAAAAGGAACAACGCACTATATATTTAAGACAATCAGGAATTGTCTGCGTATTATTACAAAAAATATAACAGAGCATTTGGATTGATTATTTATGCATTTATTTGTATAGAATAAGACGGAAATTGGTTTTATTTAAACCTTATGAATAAATACTTATTTACTTACTTGCATACTTCGCTGTTCTTACAAATCAATTTTGATCCATGTTCTTCCTCAAATGACGTCTAAAATTGGTTTCTATATCTAAATCTCCAATACCAAGTGCAATATTGTCTAATTCGATAGACTCCTCTTTTTTCATCCACGTGCTGTTTTATCATCTTTAATGTCAGATTTGAATACCTTATTAAATGGAACTTCTGCAGACCTTCTTTTGTTAATTTGGACAAATACCAAACCAAAATCAATAAAAAGTTTAACTTATCAGACTATTAATCTGAAGGGCTCATACTTAATGTACATTCAAAAAATTTTCACAATTAAATTTTCTACCTTTAAAACCTCGAATACGAATGACAATGTTACGGTTGATTTTTTCGAAGTTATTTTATATTCATTTAATTTTTAGTGGTCAGTTTCAACTGCCATTGCTCTATATAGATTTTTATTGCAATTGATCATGAACATAATATACACATTAAAATATATTTAATTGTTTTATTGCCGCTTTATTAAATAATTCAATGGAATTTTTTTGTTGTTTTGTTGTCGAATTAAAAAAAAGTGAAAATCTAATAATTTCAATGTCGGATAGAATTTAAAATTTAAGGCATGTATGGTCATTACGGATAATATAAAAACGCGTAAAAATCTGACATTTGGCATCAGTTACTTGTTCAGTTTTGGTAAAGCAACAGCAAACAATTCAAAAAAAGTTTTAGAATCATGAGTTCAATTAAAGTAAGTTCCTTTACAAAATACCTTAAAGTTCTATAAATAAAATACAAATTCTATTTCCTTTAGATTCTCATCACATTCGCTATTCTTGCTGGCATTGCAAATGCTCACTCAGCAGTAAGCTATGTAAGCAGACAGGATGGAGGATTAAATCATCACGACTACCATCATCATTCAGCTCAATTGTTAATTTCTTCACCTGTTGTATATGGAGCTCATGCAGCGCCAATTGAACACAGCTGGAATCCAATTTATTCTTCAGGTTATGCTCCACATTATCACAAGGATTATCATCATTATCCAAAATACAATTTTGAATATGGAGTTAAGGATGCTCATACAGGTGATCACAAAAGCCAATGGGAAGTCAGAGATGGTGATGTTGTTAAAGGAGAATATACATTAGATGAAGCTGATGGTAAGTTTTAACATCTATATCCACACATACTCTGTGTATTGATTTATTTATTTCCATTAAAGGTACAAAGCGTGTCGTCTCATATGCTGCAAGTGACAAGACCGGATTCAATGCTGTTGTTAAGAAAATCGGTCATGCTCATCACTATCAACCATACGCTCATGGACATGCTTATGCTTCAAGTGCATACGGATATCATCATTAAAATGTCAATGATTCAAAAGCTTTACATTGAAGGATTTAAAATGAAAAGTACATATTGCTCGTGAAAAAATAATTTATTGAAAAATAAAAATTTATGAATTTCTTTAAACTGTAATGCAAATGTTTTATTATTTTAAGGAGTTTGCGTCATTAGCCAGCCTTATCAACATGAGCATTAACTTGTATTTTAATGAAGTCCTGATATTTGTGAAAATAATTTTACAACCAATATATCCCTTAATTAAGCATGCTGAATTTTGTAAGCATCCTCATGAGTTTACTCCATGTCTGTTCGGGATATATGGATTTAAAATCTACACTAGTTAGTTTTGAAAACTCAACAATTAGTTGGAATGCGATTCCTGTAATGACCTATCAACGGTATATCACAGCTTAGCAACTGGATAGGAGTGCAGTAGTAAGGAGAGATACAGAAAATGTATAATTTATATATGGCACTTTGACCTTTATTCAAGTGACCTCCGAGAGCTCAGTGGTAGAAACACGTGAACTGAATACAATATGGGTTCGATTCCCACTTGGAATCCGCTATAAGAAAGTATGCTTTTTATGAATGACAAGTGGTTCAGATCCCACCATAAACTGTAGGTCTAAAGGATGTGGTACAACAGATTTAAAATCGCAGTGCCTTCAGCTCATAAGGCTGGGCCCTTCAAGCATTATATATATGAATGACTTGAGACAAGGGTCCTGTTAAAAAACTTTTGCCTACATTTTAGATGTGTAGGCCTGCAGTATTCGACGGTAACTCATAATTTGCATAAAGCTCCAAGGCACCTCGTTGTATGTCTGCAGGGATGCAGCTTATTACGAACTTAAGACTGAATTTTCACATGAACTAAAGAAACTACGTTTGACACATACTCGATATGATACCAAGAAACATCTATGGTCACGAAGCAAAAATCATTTTCAATTCAGTCGCTACATTTACAGACACGAGAATCACTTCCCATTGATTTTTATGGTAAAAACGATCTGAAAATATCTTTCCATATATCAAACATTAACGACGAATAAAATCCAACATCTCAATAAGTATTCACAAGCGTGGAATATTTTTCTGGTCGAAACAAAATGCGGAAGCTCAATAACTTTAAATGGGAATTGCTCCATAAAATATTCATGATTAATAGTCAAATGCACACGAGTCGAATTACATAATTCCCATATTCTGAGAAATTAAATAATCAATTAGGAAATTGACATGATTAATCTGTCTATAGCTGATAAAATAAAACTTTCCTGTCTCATTTAATGCGGTTTAGCTCAATAGGAAAGACGAGATTCCTTCTTTTGAATTTATCGCACATATTACATTACTTTTATAGCTGCTATTTGTGCTATTAACATAACAAACGAGAAGAAATTTTAAAACGAGTTAATAAGAAGGCAGTAACTTATGTGTGCATTAAAAGTATAAAATTTTATTCTCTTCATGTATCAATTCTCATGACAAAATATATTTTACATCTATGCATATTTTTTGGGGGGTTTGTTCAAGCCATGAAAACTCAAGATCAATTCCGAAGAATCCCTTAAATGCATAAGGTACAATAACTAGATCTTTTAGGACTATTCCTGAATTCCCATGACTTGTAGTTGATTAATAGTGTCGACTATTGCAAAAATGCTATTTACAGTGTATTTCTTTTATCTACAGCTAATTTTCGTATCACAATCTTTGGTTGTTGATTGATTAAAATTTAATAATGATGTTCATCATGATGACCATAATGTACTGGATGATCAGCATGTCCAATTCTTTCAACATGAGCTTGGAAGCCTGAGTGCTTATCTGATGAGTATTTAACAACACGCTTTGTGCCATCAGCTTCATCTAATGAGTATTCTCCCTTGACAACATCTCCATCACGGTGCTCCCATTGGCTGTGATGATCCTTTGTATGTGGGTCCTTAACTCCATATTCAAATTTATAAGCTGGATGATGGTAGTAATCATGATGTTCCTCATGTCCATGTTCTTGTTCATGTCCATGTCCGGGAATATTATGGTCGTGTCTTGATACGTAACTTGATCCACCATAAGCGGCAGCGGCGGCAATAAGTCCAAAAGCAATCAAAAGTGTGAAAGTTTTCATTTTGGTAAATTTTTTCTGATTTTTTTTAAAGTTTTTCCACTTGTACTGTTTAATTAAAAGCAAACACTGAACTGATACAAGACATCCAATTTTCCTCTACTTATATAGTCAACGATCATACCTAACCATAACTACTACCTTACTAACAAACATTTTCGTATGTGCAACTCACAAATCGAATTCGTAATTCTCTTCATTCAATAAGAGTTTATTTGTTTGAATTATTAGGTATTTTGGAATTGATGAAATTTTTTTGGGTGATTTTTTGGATGAAAAGTAGTTGTTTGAGAGCATAGTATTGTGAGCATTTTGGGGGTTTTGAAGATTTTTGGGCTTTTGTGTTAAATCTTGAGTAAATCTTAATATGACTTAGTGAGCGGCATCACTCGTTACGTAAGGCTAAAAGATGTGGGAGTGTGGGAATAGGAAATTGAGATTTCTTACAGAGATTTTGATGGATGGCACTTAGAGATGGTATAGGGAGGTGGGTGTCAAAAAATCGATTTTTTGTGTTACATTATCAGTGAACGGTCCCTTAAGATTGCTACTCATAGTTCATTCTAGACTTTCTTCGAACTTCCAACCATTTCTCCTGTCAACAGCCTGTCAAAAAATACCAATGCACGATCTTGTTATGTTAACTGAAATTCAAGTTTTTTTTGCATAATATGTGCATGCAGTTTCATTATTTCATTACAGACCTGCCGCAAACATATTACGGATTAAATGCACGGCTTTATTATTTAACTCATATTAGCAGTCAATAAATATTTTAAAATTAAGAATAAAAAAATAATCCATAAATAAAAAGCGCTTTGCGGAAGCATAATTAATAATCCAAAACTTGTTTTTTTATTGCCGCAGACGTGGAAAGAAATTTTGTTGGAAATTCTTCTTTTGTTGCTTTATTGAATATTTTTTACTGAAATCTGGTGAGTTAACATTGTTGTAATGCTCATCGTAAATAAATTAATAAATTTAGTGGTGATGGGCTATGAGCAGGTATGAGTGCAAAAAAAAACGTCAGAACTTGAGCATATTTGCTAATTAAGTAACAGCTGCAAGTTGAATTAATTTAGAAATTAAAAGTGAAACTAAGAATACTCAATGATGCATTAAGATACAAGTATGTTGCATATTATGCGAATTTTGTGTATCGATGGTTCTTTTTGGAGGGCATTAAAGGTTTGCGGTGCCGATCAATATAAAAGGTGTGAATTCTACTACCAAAATCATCAATCTGCTTTAAGAATTCAAAGTTTAAACAATAAACATTCCAAAATGAATCCAGTTAAAGTAAGTATCTACATTTTGGTATAATTTCAATCCTGATTCCTTTACTTTTAATCCTTTAACATATTCTTCCAGATCTCAATTGCTCTCGCCTTCATCGCTGCTGTCTCAGCCGGTTCAACCAGCTACACCAAGAGATCAGATAAATTTGGATCAATTGGTTATGGCAGTGGATATGGAAGTGAATATGGAAGTAGCTATGGTAGCGGCATTGGAGGTGGCTATGAAAGCGGCTATGGAAGTAGCTATGGAATTGGTTCATCATATGGATCATACGGAATTGAAGGAGGTGAAGGATTATGGAACGGTGATGTTAAGGGAGATTATTATGCCTATCCAAAGTACAAGTTCGAATATGGAGTTAAGGACCCACATACCCATGACCACAAAAGCCAATGGGAAACACGTGATGGAGATCTTGTCAAGGGGGAATACACATTAGATGAAGCTGATGGTAAAATCTTGTTCCTTTACCAAAAATTTCAATTTACTATAAATATTGATAAATTTAATATTTTAGGTACAATTCGTAAGGTTAGCTACCATGCTGATGGAAAGACTGGATTCCATGCTAAAGTTGAGAAGATTGGTCATGCTCACCATTCACATGGCGGATCTTTCGGAGGATATTAAGTAATTAAGATCTAAAGTTAATGATGTGAATTTAAAAGACTATAATAAACTGTATCTATCATTTGTTATCGCATGAAATTTCTTTGAGTTTTCAGTTCAATAGTAAATCTAGCATGAAATCGTTTGAAAATCAAGGTACAGTGTTTACTGTCTTAGTTTCGTTTTATTTATACTTCATTAGGGTTAGTCTCACGAAGAATAGTATTGAAACCCGAAAAATATTAAATTATTTGCATATTTTAAAAGAAGCAGAAGTCAAAGTCGATGAGATTAGTTTACTTCATATCTCTTAAATTTAAATCGGTTTCAAGTGTCTGCTGATGCGTTTTAAGCAAATTTACATGCAAAGTATGTATGCAAAAGCAGGATTTTGCCTATTACCAGTTTGCCTTCCTACGATAACCCCTTCCGAAGCTTGTGAAATGTGGTAACCGGCAAAATAGATCATCAAAAGCAGTGGACATTTGCGGTAGTCAGGTTTCAGTGGGTTTCCACCGATTATTTCTTCCTGCATGCAAACTCTCCTTACATATGCAGTTTTTTACCGACAATACTAGGAATGCTAAAAAAATGTAATTTTAATGGATTACACATGTAAATGGCCCCTAATTTTATTGTCTATTGAAAGTGTATTTTCATTTATGTATCACTAAAGATGAATTTTCAAATTAATTAATTTTATGTCATTATCTCGTGAAGACTAACCCGAGCAGGACAATGCAGCGAGTCCCATTTTTCGCCATAAAAAAAATCGAAATTATTCATTATGTTGCCGTCAGGGATACTTGGCGCCTTACCCTTGATACAACGACGTAACGGTCCTCAAGCAAACACGTTGTGTTGTTCGGGTCGTCCATCTTAAAGTTGCAAGTTAATATCTCATTGCTTCAAATAACCAATAAAATTATGAATGTAAAAAATGTATGTAGACAGATTAAAATGAAGAAGCTCATTTTATAACCACAATAATTAACTTTATGCACATTTCATTGAAATTCCGAATTTTACTCTCGATTGATCAAAAGGTTACTTCCTCTCCAAATCATCACTGTTGCCAAAGAGATAGAGGAAGGGAACATCTAAGAGCTTTGATGAAAATTTCTATTTATCAATTTGTTTATTTATTAAAGTAATAATTAAATTGCAAATTTCAATAATTGAATCTAAGCCTAAGATTTACTAATTGAAATTGTAATGATTCAATCTACGCATTAAAATAATTAGAGAATCACATGAAGTGTAAGTAGGCATTTGGGAATTATGCATAAAATTTAATTATAGAGGAGAATTATTAGTAATTATGAATCATGAAGCATTTTGTTGAATTGAAAGTTTAATTGAACTCTATTCTGATATATTCATTAAGTTGACTAAATGACAGTTAGGGTCTGATTTTCAATTCTTCAAAATTGCATCTTTATTGCATTGCTCATAAAAATAAATTATCACACAAACTCATAAGACATCTTTGGGTCTAATTAAAACTTATTTAATATCCATATCCATGTTGTTTATAGTGTTCTGGATGAACAGCATGTCCAATCTTCTTGACGACAGCATTAAATCCAGTTTTATCGTTAGCTTCATATGAGACAATACGCTTAGTTCCATCAGCTTCATCTAATGTATATTCACCCTTAACAACATCACCATCTCTAATTTCCCATTGACTCTTGTGGTCACCAGTATGTGGATCTTTTACACCATACTCAAATTTGTACTTTGGATAAGCATGGAAATCTTCATCATGATGTTTGTGGTAATATTCTGGCTCGTGGACAAGTGGCTGATGGACTGGATAATGATGTAAATCGTGCTTCACTTGAACTTTATATCCGTGACTAAGTTCATGTGGAAGTGCAGCGACAACTGCCAAAAATGCACCGAATACCTTAAAATAAGTTGTAAAATTAATTTAATTGACCAAAAATTTAATTTGGATTGTTAAATTTACCACTAAAAGTTTCATTATGCTTCGTATGTTTTACTTGAGTTCTTGAGTTCTGCCACAAATAGACTGTTAGTAAATGATCGTATTGTGGCTTCTTTTATACTTGGCAAATATAATGAGCTTTATTAGAAATCATAAAAAAAAATAATTCGTTTTGTCCATGAACACCATCAAGATTCTTAACATAAGCACAAAAAGCATTAAACGAAAAAATTTGCTGAGAGATACTCGATGAACTCGATAAATGAAAAACATTGAGAGCATTGACCATAGATATTAAATCATGTCTAATGAACAGTGAATTTAAAGTATCTAATTTAAAGGTTTTTTGTGATAATTTGGTGAAATTAATTAGAATTTTAATGATAAGACTTTATAAGAAAATTTAAAGGTTGTGTGGAGGTTGGGTAAGCCAAAATGCCAAAAATGTTGTGACTTTATAAAAATGTAATTCCCCAAAAAAAGTTCATTCCTAGAAGGGCTTATGGTTTAGAGGGTTTTTGTATTGTTTGTAGGTTTAAATCATTTAATTCAGTGAATTTTACAGGCATTTCTTGCCAAAAATTGATGTTTTTGATTAATTTAAAGCAAATTCTTTTCATGTTTTGATCTAGATTTATATGAAGTAACTGAAAATTGTAAAAAAAAGGGCATTTAATATCAAAACCAACTAAATCAGTGGTTGACAAACTTTGGCATTTCTATTCAATTGTATATTGATTTTCTGTAAAGCATCTGATGTAGAAATGGCCGAAAATTCTTCTCCAAACTGACTTGATTTTGGTTTGAGACTCGATTTCATCTTACCTAATATGGGATCAAAGTCACTTCAAACATGGGGTCAAAGTCATCACTAACCAGGGGTCGAAATCACATCTAACATAGGGTCAAAGCCACGCTGGTTTGTGGCTGACTTTTCGACATTTTCTACGCCTTGTGCCTTCCGGGTTTAGGATAAATCTCAATATCAAGTACAAAATTCTCAAAATGGTAACTTTAGACTTGACATTTTAGCAATAGTTTTGATTTTTTTCCAAAAAAATCTAAATATTTCAAAGACACAAATGAAGCTCCGCTACGAAGCTTTAAAGACTCTGTTAAGCCTCTTTTATTAATACCAAATGGAAACCTCCTCCGTTCCTTAAAAGCTCTTCTTTAAAGCTTTGTGGCGGAGTCTTCTTCATTTGTGTCGCTCAGGTTTTTTTTTTTTGGTGGTTTTTTTGCCACACCTGAGATGTCACCACTATGCCGCGACACACAGATTGCTTAATAGAGGATTGAAGCATATTGTCATTTCTTTATTATGCATCCATAAATCTTTATGATTCAATCATCAATTTCATTTCTATATCCAAAAAATCATTCAATCGATAAATTATCATTAATCAGATCAATTAAACTAAATCTATATTTCCAATTTAATAATTATGTACACCGCTAATTGATTGTGACGACCGTGAATATTAAGGTGTAAAAAATTTATTTACAAAAATCCGATCAGACATCAATTTTTAAACCGCAAAACACAAAAAGATTTTGTAAGAAATACGAGGCAATAAAAAATAATTTGAACGCATGACTGCTCTGTAACTTGCATTTATTCAAGGTCGTCTGTTATGCAATTCTTTAATACGCATACATTAAAGCTGCTTAAAATACTTCTCTTCTCTGTGTCGAGTGAGATGAAAGAGAAATGAGAAAAATGGAAAGAAATGTACGAGAAACTTGAATTGAGCATAAAGCGATCATGACTGTGAGTCTTTTTTTGCGAATAAGAAGCAAGTCTTTCTATGGCCAATTGTAAACAATTGATGTAATCAAAATATTTGTTTTGAAAATTCAATAAGAGCTTTTAAATTGAATGAAAATTATTGGAGTTGCGGAAGTTTTTTTTATTGACATTTTGTTGCATTAAAAATTAATGGGGAATATGAGCATGTATGCTTCCATCTTAAGCGCAATAACTGTCAATCCGTTTGAAGTTTTGTGACTTAATTTGCACGAGTGTTGTTACATAGTTGCTGTACATATATTGAAAAATGGGAAGAAAATAGAATCACGGATCAATTTTTCTTGTAATTTTAACTCAATTATTTATTGGAAGTTTGATGGCCAAGGACAACTTACTTACTTACTTCGCTGGTCGTACAGATCAATTTTGATCCATGGCCTCCCTCAGATGTCGCCTAAAACCAACTCTATCACCGGCTACTGCTTGCTAATTTTCGAAAGCAAATGCGACACTATCTCGATCGATAGCTTCTTTCCATGAGTTGGAACAACAGTTGTACCCTACAAGGGAAAACGAATTAGGTGAATAAATCATATTCTAATTCTTGATGACAAAATGACAGAAGCTCTTTCATTAAGGTTTAGCAAATGTTAGCACTAAACCTGATATGGTGAATTTAAATTTCAGGAATTGTTCAAAAATTGACTATTGTGCAAACACTGAGTTAAAATTTCGATGGACAAGAATGTCTAAAGCAATGGTTGGTAACCTGAGTGACACGACACATTGATGTGTCTGCGAACAATCTCATGTGTGTAGCGAATATAACTGTTTGCGAAAAATTTTTATAGGCTTTTGTGTGCAATGACTCTAAAAAATTTGTCCACAACTGGTCAAAAGTTGTGTGACTCTGAAATATTCTACCTGGTGATAATTTGCTTAGAGATCAAACACGAGAAGACAAAAATACGTTATAACTAGTAACAACAAGCTAATTTTCCATGCAAAACAAATGACCGCCTCCGTGTGGCTTCTATATTGCTGTCAAAAATAGACTTCCATTTGGTGTTACCACCTCTAAAGCTCCAATGTGGAATCTTCATAATTTGTGTCGCTCGGGTGTTTAGTTAATGACTAGTTCTAATGATTTTTTGTTTACTCAGGAATAGGATGTGAAAATTTAATCATCAATGATTGTTATTTATGAAACTGACAAAACCTTTACTTTATTTTTCTAAACATCTTATAAAGCTTTAGATTGCATTTAAACAATAAAAACTTCATTAAACGTTGTCAACTTTCTTTCAATTTCCTTCACTTCAGGAAAAAAATTCCATTTAACATCGACGTGATGTTTGAAATAAAGCAAAGGTAAAAGAAGCAATCGAATACACTTTAATGCCTTTAAAGAAACTTTTCATTAAACAATCTCACAACTTTTATTTTAGAGATTTTCAATTCATAAAATTGAATTTTTTGCAGTGTCATTGTACTTCTTTTTTCTCCTATTGCTTTGCAAATGAATCAAAATGTTATGTATGACTGTATTTTTTTATGACTCCATGACTCACTTTTTTGTTGAACATTTATCATGGTGTTCTTAAACAGAGGTGGGCAACCTTTTTCATACAATGGGACATTTTGACGTTAGAAAGTTTCTAGAGTTATATCATATAAGGCATTTACTTACTATCCCAAAGGGTACAAGCCGGTAAATTGATCTAACTACCGTTATTTGACCGGAGTAAATCTAATATGGTCTTAGATTTAAATCAAATCTATTTTTGATCAAATAATCAATTTGTGCTATTCAGGTACATTATGCAATGAATTTAGTATCTTTTACAGCATAGAGTGCCCATCATTGTTACAAAAATTTCAACTTTAAGATACTGACCTGAACAACACAATGTGGAGAATCTTATTTTGCACTCACACGTCTTGTCGTCAATACAGCGACATAGGGTTCTAGTGGTTAGTCCTAGCGACTAAATCATGCTACTCGGGAAATAATTCAAAGATAATTTATTGCATGAGAAATAGTACCATTTGGTTGATCGATCAACCATCGACCCAGGTCGTCGTGACTCTGATTTAGTACCTGATAGGTCGATCATCCAACTCATGCAATTCGAATACATTATTAGAAGTTCATGAACTAGTCACATTAATGCAATTTGTTAGTTTCATTCATTGATTTATGAGCACTTTCATATGTCAATTCACAAAAACATTTGCAACATTGTGTCTATATCAGTGGTGGACAACCTGTGTGTCGTGGCACACTAGTGTGTCAGTAACAATATTAGATATGTCATGTTGTGTGCGGTTTTATTCTAGGCTTACCACTGAGGTGTGTTGAGAAAAACAAAAGGTTGCCCACCACTGCTCTATATCCATCTTCTTCATAGTCTATCCAACTAAAAAATCCAAAAGCTATAGAGAATTCTTCACGCCGACAGTTTAATACATAACACAATACATAAAATTAAACAATTTTATATCCATTGAATGCAAGAAGCAATCATTTTAAAACGAATAAATAACATAAATGACGGAACATGAGTAGTTCACATTTAATGTACATTAAATTAAGTGTAACGAGAAGTGAAATGTGAAGAAATTCATAACCAATATTCAATATTATTTTTTTTTTTCTTCATATTATTCTTCAATCATTTTTTTTTCGGTGGTATTTTGTACTTTCTTAGGAAGTAAAAGAAATTTTTTTCATATAAAATGAAAGGAGAAATTTATAACCAGCATCAGTGCCAACTTGAAATTTGAAGTGAAAGATACATAGTCACACAAAAAAATGTTCCGAAAGTTGAATTTAGTCAGTGTAATTTTAGTTTTAAAATGTGCAATTCTTATTTCGGCTTATGGTCATATCTCCAATTATGGAACTAGTGGAAATTATAAAGCACCAACTCCTGTTGTAGATTATCATAACCAAGATCATCATGAGAATTCAGAAGTTAATCAAGAGATTTATGTCCATGAGACACATCATGAAGATCAACCTCAACATTATGAAGGTGGATCACATGGAGGTTATGGATACTCATTTAGTCATGGACATGAAGGAAACTCACATGGACATGAAGGAAATTCACAAGGACATGAAGGGAATTCATATGCACATGAAGTAGCACATGGAAATGATGATTCAGGACATCAAGAATATTCTTATGGACATGAAGAACCAGAACATCATGAATACTCACATGGTGCCCAACATTCAGAATATCAAAACTACAACCATGGAGGTGAAGCTGCTGGTCATTCACAAAATGCACATGAAAGTTCCCGACACACACACACTCCAGTCCATACTGAAAGTGGATCCCACGGAATTGGTGCAGCTCATGCTGACAGTGGATCCCATGGACATACTGCAGCTCATGCTAACAGCGAAGCTAAGAGCTATACTAGAGCACAAATCAACAACGTAGCAATCCCACATGGTCATGGAGATGAAGGTCATGGACATGAAGAAGGTGCCGGACATGATGGAAAGCATGAAGACTCTTATCATTATCCAGCCTACAAATATGAATATGGTGTTGATGATCCAAAGACAAAGGATCGTAAAACTCACTGGGAGACACGTGATGGAGATGTTGTCAAGGGAGAATATACATTGAATGAACCTGATGGCACAGTAAGTAGTGAAGCCTCAAGTCAGGACTGGAAGTCGACTCGACTTGAATTGAATTTTCCATACAAAATCCGAGTCGACTTCGAGCTCTGCCTCGAGCTAAACACGACTTTTTGGGTTTATAAGTAGTTCCAAGTATAGGAATTGGAGCTATACTTGACTTGGTTCTCCTACTTGCAACTAATTCACTAACTTATGCATATTTTTCTGTAATTTCTTCCAGATCCGTAAAGTCACATATACATCTGATAAGCATTCAGGCTTCCAAGCCCAAGTTGAAAAAATTGGTCATGCAACACATGAAGGTCATCAAGCCAGTGCCGGTCATGGTGATAGTCATCATCATGTTGCAGAGCATGGAGAGCACGATGGTCATTATTAAAAATTGTAATAATTTTTGAAATTAGACTGACTGTTTATTTGTTGAATTTAGAAACTTAGTATTAGAAAGGAATTTGTTAGAAATTTCTGTGTGTTGAACCTCAATAAAATTAAGAAAAAATTTAATTAAAAATTGTTAGAAATTCAATTCAAAAACTAAATGATCCATTACTCAAGAAAATGCAGGTTAATCAGTAGGAAAGCTGCATTTATAGCATGATCATTAAATATAAGTATGGATACTTATTGTTAGTCTTTATTCCATCAGTTAAAGCAGTGGTGGACAACCTGTGTGTCGCGGTACACTAGTGCTCCGTCAAGAATTTTGAAAATTCCATGAATCGCATCTCGTGTGCTGTTCCAGTCAAAACTTACCACCAAGGTGTTCCGCGAAAAATAAAAGGTTGCACACCACTGAGTTAAAGCATTTTTTGCAGCCGCAATTAACATAAGCTCTAGGTAACAATTTCACATTATCGAGATAATAAAATCTAAGCATATCTTGTTATTACTTTGATCTGTTCGATCTTTAATCTCGACAGTTTATTCCATTACAAAAAATTAATAGAGTAAAGTGGAATTTAACATGAAAAGAGTGTCATAACTAGCATTACGATTATTGAAAAGCATTAATTATTTAATTAAAGGATTTATCATGATCATATGAGTTATGTAACTTGAGTATTATGTCTAATTTGATTTGTCTACTTCAGTGGTAGGGAATCTTTATTGTGGCACGGCACACCTTGGTGGTAAGCCTCGACACCCCTCGACCGATACCGCATTTAACGGTTAATGTGCCATGGCACACAGGTTGTCACCACTGGCCTAAATAATTCAACTTTTAATATAATTTGAAGTCTTTTGTTTTGGTTAAATAGGAGTAACGAGGAAATATGTCAGTTATTTTGAGTAGCTGACATTTCCAAATGAGTTAAAGTTGACAGGCTCCGTTGGACAAGGCATGCTGTTAGGATACCTGTGGAATTTAAATTTAACAAGCTCTGTAAGTCAAAATTTGTTCATGGCAAAAAAGCACGAAGAAGGCCTAAGAACTCATTGAGAGAAGCTGTCAGAAGAAATTGGTATCGTTAAGCTTCGCAAGCGGAAGCCAGCGATAGAGACATCATTAGGTGCCGATTACCGGTGGGTGGGTCTCAATTGTGGGTGATCTAAAAGAACCAAACTCGAATGTGACTTTTGACAACTTCAGACACAGAATATTTGCCAAATTCCTATATTTTGATAATCAACAGACTATAACTAAACATTTCATTCAAAAATATCTGTGACAATTCTGTCAAAGTCGAACAATGTGAAGTCAACATGCAACATGCTTACTCTACCAGAACTAAATTAGTTCCGAATGTGATTGAATCATGCAAACTTTCAAACTATTGTTTTTTAAAGTTAGACAAGGTGTGAATTAGGTAGTTTCATAATTCAATGAAGTGTTAGATTATGACATTTTGTAGACTTATTGAATGGAATGATTGAAAGGAAATAAAATACTTTTTTTGGTAATTGATATTCCTTAATAGTAGTCGATCACTTAAGGAAAATAGTGTTTTATTAACATATTTGATTATCACAGATCTTTGAATTGTTAAAATTTCTTAATAATGATGAGCTTCTTCATGATGACCATAATGAGCTGGATGAGTAGCATGTCCGACTCTTTCAACATGAGCTGTAAAACCTCCTTTCTTGTCTGATGAGTATTTGACAACACGCTTGGTTCCATCAGCTTCATCTAATGTGTATTCTCCCTTGACAACATCTCCATCACGGTGCTCCCATTGGCTGTGGTGATCCTTTGTCTTTGGGTCATGAACGCCATATTCGTATTTGTATGCTGGATGATGGATATAGTCAACATGAGCATGTTCATCATGTCCATGTCCATGACCATGATCTCCTCCATGTCCTGCAACCGAGATTTCAGCATGATGTCCAAAATCATCTGTTCTCTTAACATAACTTGATCCATGTCCATGAGCATAAGCAGCGGCGATCAAAGCAAGTCCAAGCAAAATTGTGAACGAGTTCATAATGGAAAATTTTTATAAAACAATTCTTGAAATGTTAACTGAATGAAATAACAATTAAAACTGATGCTGATTACTGAATTTTCATTCCATTTTATACCTAAAATATGTTAGCACTTTCATTTCAAGGTTTTGCAATATTTTCGTGCATTTTTCTTTCAATTTTCGTTTCGATTTTTATTTTATTTTCGTCATATTGACGTAAAAAATCGTGTATGTAAAATGCATTATGTGTAAATTATGCTTTAGTCAAATAGTTTGCGGCTACAAATTTAATTTTTTGTGTCCATTCTACATTATGCTTTGGTTAGCTTAACTTATCATAAATGGATCTCAACAAGTGTACTTGCCATGCTTAAGAAATCACTTATTGAGTGATCTGTAATAATCTATAATTGATAAAAGAATGTCATTAAACATAAAGGCATTGATAAATTGTTATTGCTATTTCATTTTTAATGATACGTATTCAGGATTACGATAGAAATCTTTACATGATTATTAATGATTGTGGCAACTGATCTAATTATTTAAGTAATAGTTAAGCATAAACTGAAATTTTATGGGGCTTGAAGACATTATTTTAAATATTAAAGTAAGCATATCAGCAGGCATATTAACCCGAATTGCACCAGTCAATTAGTCGATCCAAAATCTGACTCTCGGACTGTGTGACTCTTGTATGATGCCGATTTTAAACCTAAACCGGAAGATTGATTAACTGATTAGTATCAAGAGCCGTTCACTTATAATATTCCTGGGGAGAATGGTCAGTTCCATTTAAAGAATAACAAAAAAAAAACATTCGTTATTCTGTAACAAAATAAGTGAACGATCACTTATTCGGGTAAATTCAAAATAAAAAGTAAGAACCAAACCTTCATTTATACTACACCACTAAGGGGAACTCTTGCTCCTTGCTACTTGATCATTGTCTTTGATAAAATAATGAATATCTAGAAGAGTTTCAATGATTCCCAACAATGGATCGCGAGTGGGATTCGAACCCAGGCTTTAAAAATTCTATCGCATGCTCCTGCCACTGAGCTATCGGGGTTACCAACTTTATGGCTGAATGTCATTAATAAATTATTCATTTTCTGTATCCACGTTACTCCTGTACTCACAATGACACACCGTGCAGGAATCACATTCCAACAAATAATATATTTCTCCCTTAAAATTTGAAAATAATTCTAGGTATGTTATAAATATCAATGTAAGTCTTAAAATAGTATGCGCGATGTTTGGTTACACATTCCATCACTAAACCAAGACTTAATGCTCTTATACTGACATAAAATCATTACTATTGAGTCTGGCAGAGCTCACAATAAGTATATTTATATGGGTTTTCCATTACAGAATAATGCTTTTTCCACCAAAAATATTTTATGTAGTCACGAGGATTATTCATTAAATATCTCAAATATTCAACTAGGTCTTCAACATTATCAAATTCATCAATGAAACTTTTTGGAGGTGCAAACATGGTTTTGTCTTTCACGCCGTTGAACACTAATGGAATTGTGTACTGCTCTAGTGCTCTATAAAGTTTCTCAGTGACGTAATCTTGACATAAAGAGTTTTAAAATGACAAATAAAATTTATAAGTTGTGGTCAATAATTGATAACAATCTGGTTCATTGCAAGTCAGATTACCACACTTTCTATAAATATCAATGTCAATAAGTTCATGCATCTTTTTGACTAAATCTTGCCGTCTATTAAATGCATTGCAATTTGAAACTAACCACGCAGCTCATTTTGTCATATTTTTGTAGATTTTAAGGTATTCTTCATCGAAAAACTGATTATCTGGCACCAACCACTGAGGATTCTTTGATGGTGCCATAACTTTATGTGTGTCATTTATTATCGGTGCCTCTAATAATACGAAGATAAATAATTGATTTGTGGTAAAATGATTTGGTATCACATCCAAACGTTCAGGTCCATAAATCGTAAAGAAGAAGAAACCTTGTTTTGGAAATCATCCGGCGTACAAATGACAGAAAATCTGTTTTTTTATGGATGCTGAAATTATAAAGTGGACTAAATAGGGTTCGGTCAAGAGCTGGCCTGCATTTTCTGCGTTTACAATTTTTCAAGCGTTTTCTGTCTGCATTTCTGCAGTTTTCGACAAATCCTAGAATGAACTAATCCTAGAACGAATCCTAAAGTGAGCAGGCTGAAGCCTAGGTTGGACATGTTATTATATGATCTGTTCTCAGATGGTCAAAAAAATCATGTAAAAAACTGTCGAGGCAGTATTGCACTTGGAATTGACAGTTGGCTAGCGGGAGCCAGCGATAGAGCCATCTTCTGACGACGTCTATAGAAGGTCATGAATCACAAATGATCAGTGATGAAAAGATGAATAAAAATGTCATATTGGAAGTTTGGAAAATTGAAAAAATTATTCAAAATTTTCATATTAATTACTAATTTTCAACTTTTTATTAATTTTTATAAATCATATTTAATTTAGGCTCGAATTAAATTAAACTTGTTTATAATATCACAATTAGGCTTTCTGTTTTAGTATTAATTATGTCATTAATGATGATGTTCATAATGAGCTGGATGATCAGCATGTCCGATTCTCTCAACATGAGCTTGGAAACCTGAATGCTTATCTGATGAGTATTTAACAACACGCTTGGTTCCATCAGCTTCATCTAATGTATATTCTCCCTTGACAACATCTCCATCACGATGCTCCCATTGGCTGTGGTGATCCTTTGTCTTTGGGTCCTTAACTCCATATTCAAATTTGTAGGCTGGATGATGAACGTAGTCAACATGTTTATGTTCATCATGTCCATGTCCATATCCACCAACTTTGATTTCTGAGTGATGACCAAGATGATCTGTTCTCTTAACATAGCTTGATCCATGTCCATGAGCATAAGCGGCAGCAATCAATGCAAGTCCGAGTAAAATTGTGAAGGAATTCATCTTAAAAATTGGAAATTTTTCTGGAAATGTGAACTGAATGAATGTACAAATGAAACTGATGTTGATTATTGAATTTCCATTACGTTTTATAGAAAATAAGTTGTTGTCGTTCGATTATTTCGAGCCAACAAAACTTGCATCACATCCTCGATATGCATAATAAAGCTTTGGTAAGTAAGTTGAAGTTCTTGCAGTAATTTTTAATGAGTTTTGGGAGAGCAAAAAAGCGTTTAGAGTTCAATGATAATTTCGCGGTTTTGTTTCATTATAAAATTGCTATTAAAGTATTTTTTCACACTCTTTTATCTTTGTCTTTATTCGCACAAAACAATCATATAATCAGCTCCGCTACCACACGTAAGACTTGGATATAATCTACAGTAACAAGTTGTTTTTCTTTTTCTCTTTGGTGCAAAAAAACAACTTTATTTATTGTTGGTAATAGCATTTTATTTTCTATGTTTTTACATGATAGATTTACGATAAGTTATGAAAGCAAGAGCAAATAAAAAACTAGTAAAAAATGTCTGCAAAGACGTGGACAGAAGCGCATCTTCAATTGATGACATCGAAATTCATGCTGAGCAAAAGAACTTCTTATTCTTAATGGTTTCGGTTTAATGTAGCATATAGCCATGCGTAGTTGTATACCTTTCGAAATACATTATGGCATTGGTTCCATATTCAGTGACAATCATTGAACCTACAATTCAAAATTCACGTTATTTTGATAAAATACATCTGAGTTTTAGCTAAAATGTAGCTAATTTTTGCGTAGTTTCATACCCCTCATAATACAAAATAGCGTCGATTTCATATTCAGCAACAGCTACTCAATCTGCTCTCTGAAATTCAACATGTTAAGTTCACGCAGAATTGAGCATACTTTTATTTTTCCCGGCACAACTTAGTGGCAAGCCTCGACCAAAACCGCATATGGCATACAGTTCATGACATTGCCAAAAAATTATGATGGTACACTAGTGTGCCTCGGAACACAGGTTGCTCACCTCTGTGTTAAGTTATGCAAAAGTTATAACTTATAACGTCAGATTACGGATATTAAAAGCTACCCACGAGTTTTTAGGACTTTTCCTGTAATTGATAATGGAAAGAAGCTGTTGCTAGAGATAGTATCACACTTCCAATTGGTAATTGGCAAGCGATCAAGCCAGTTTCAGGCGTCAACTGAGCGAGGCCATGGAACAAACTTGATATTTACGGTCAGCGAAGTAAGTACGTAATAGTGGATAGTGCAAGTGGAATTTCTGTATTTCGGCATTAATGACAAAATGAAGACAATAGCGCCTTCTAATCTGAAGTCTGTAAAATGCGCTAAAAATTAAATTTATTAAAGTACAAGGTCAGTAATCGCAAGGTGGCAAAAAAGGTTGGAATTTTCTTGCGATTTTCGTTCGAGGTGTGATGATTTTGATTCTAGTCAAGTTGAAAGTCATCGATGTTCTCCATGTACGGATAGATATTACATGTTTATTGCGTAATCTATTGGCACACTATGTTGTGATCATAAAAATTGATTTCTATATCAAGTTTAATTTACTGCTGCTTTTCAGCATGAAATATTGCAGGTGTGTAAAATTTCTTTAAGCTGTAATTTTTTTTTAAATCTGAAAAAATTCAAATCTTTTCGAAATCCACGAGTAAGTCATAGCCAATCAATCATCTTGAAACGTCATTTTATGAAATCCCATAAAATCCCCTAAAAATATACAGAAAAATTACATTCTAACAAATATTTTATGACGGTTATGAAGAAATTATTACAGAACCATATATGCTGTATTTATATCCATGTCTACCATAATTTTTAAAAGAAGAATGAAAAAAAAATTTAAACATTGAGGGAAAATCATAAATATTTACTGGCGTAAATGGCATTGGTTGTTACACATTCTCGATAAAATTTATTTCTTTATACATTCTAAAGGAAAGCTTGTAGAAAGTAAGGTGAGCATGTGGAAGTTCCGTGTTTAGAGCGCATTTTATATTCGTGGAAAAACAACTTTACTTACTTATTTCGCTGGTTATACAGATCAACTGTGATACATGACTCTCTGTAGATTTTGCATGAAACTGATTTTATCACTGTCTTCATCTTGCTAATTTCCAATGTCAAGTGCAATACTTGGGTAAGAGATCGCACGGTAGGCGAAAGAACTCATGGAAAGAAGCTGTCGATAGAGATAATGTCACACTTGGAATTGGTAATTGGCAAGCGGTAGCCAGCGATAAAGCCAGCTTCAGGAGCCGACTGAGGAACGAGAGGATGGCCTGATTGAAATTTTTCTAAGGAGAAAGGAATTGGAGATGACCCACAAAAATTCAGTTTCACATTCCAAAACTAAATATCATACAGCAAGGACACATCTAGGATTAGCCTAACCTCTCTTTTGGAAAAATCATCAATTTGCTAGGACTTTTCAGGACAAAATCCCTAAGCCTCTAAACTTAAAGAGTTTACAGGGGGCTCTTTCCCTAAGTTCTTGCCATACAACTTAAAATCTCCCTAATTTAACTAGAATAATACCCCACCAAACATGGTGATTTTAATTTAACGCATGAATAACAATTCGGTCAATTGATTCAAAGTCCGGCATCTAGCACTATGACGGAGTTTAATCAATCCGTCATCATGCAGGAGTCACGTCAACCTGAGGCCAGATTTTTGATGGATTAACTGACTTGTGCTGTTTGGTATGATTATCTAAGCTTAGAAATCTGAATGACAGAACAAGGAATGACCCTAATTACATTAATATATAATTGTAAGACATTTTTCATGGAAACTTCATCCGCCCACCCAAAATGTCATCCACAATAAAGCATTCTCGGTAAAAACCCACTCAAAAAAATGTTCAATAACGCAATATACAGAGGAAATACGCACAAGCTTCTTTCTTTTGGCATCAAAAAAATTGAAGCAATGCGGAATTATTATGAATTGCCTAAACACAAAAGAAGAGAAACGAGAACAATCGAAAAATGTCAATTCAATTTAGATTTGTTGGTTGTGCGTGCGACTTTATTTCCTTTATTTTTCAACAAATTTCGAGTATTGGATGTGAAAGAAAAGTGAAAATTTATTATTTATTACTGTGTTCATGAACATAAAGGATTGGCTGTATTGAGAAGCTTTTTTCTGTTGGCTTTTCATCCGGCATTATAACGATACAAGTGTTTTGAATGTCAATGTGGAACCGAATCAGGGAAGACAAATTTACGACATTTTTAGTGTAAATCAATGTTATTAAGTGGTGAACATATTTAAATTATTAGTTGACAGAGTTGGCATGCAGGTAGAAATAATCGCGTGAAGTTCAATGAATTGCGGCTTCTTCAGGTTGTCACATTCGGCCGATGGTCTCTTTAACAGGTTGTCATTTTCTGTAGTTGACCTGAATGTTACTGGATCTTGGTATACTTTATATAAAAGCTCCTGGATGATACTGGATCATGGTATACTGTATATAAAGACTCCTGGATGTATGGAATTTGGTATATTGTGTATAAAGGCTCTTGGATGTTACTGGATCTTGGTATATTGTATATGAAAACTCCTGGATGTTACTGGATCTTGGTATACTTTATATAAAAGCTCCTGGATGATACTGGATCATGGTATACTGTATATAAAGGCTCCTGGATGTTACTGGATCTTAGTATCTTGTGTATAAAGGCTCTTGGATGTTACTAGATATTTGTAAACTGTATATTAAGGAATGTGAACTCGAAAACGACAAACCAGGCTTTTGCCAACTCTGACTACTTGACCAAAAACTATTTCCGTCTATAAATGCGCAACATTATTAATTACATTCTAAGGACTGTCCTTATACAATTTTGTATTCTCATATGATGACATTAAATGGATATAGGCAAGATATAGGTCGATCTAATGCATTCACCATCATCATAAATATATATTTTTTTTCCTCTTTATTTTGAGTATCCTTTCAACTTTTATGACTTTTTGCCAAGTCTCAAAATCTTGCCTCATTGACATTTTATTTGAAATGAAATCGAGGACAATGTAGGCAAATTGTCAATCCAAAAGTCGCCTACATAAAACCCTTCAATATTTATTTCTGAGCAATTTTTACAATTTATCCTCACATATACACATTTAAGGCATCAATACAATCTTGACAATATTTATGACTTAAAGAGATCTTTTTTTCCTCCTTCATTGATGCTCGTAGACATTCTCATTCATGATGTCAAGAAGAATGTTAAACATTTATGACGATGACAAAGATGTAATGGCTTTGGCAGATTTTGAGTTTGAAAAATATCGTAAAATTTATTCAGGCATGAAGAAACATTGCGCATTGAATGTGGGGACTTTTGCATGATTTCTTCACATCTTCTTTGTCGATACATTCAAATCGTTCCGATGATTCCAAAAATGTTTGACAATGTAAAATAAAAAGACAGTTTCCTATGAAATCAATTTTATATTTATTTTCTATCGAGCGTCTACATACAAGGATGAGAAGTTCCTTTTTATGTATTTTTTGGTATATTCAGTGAACAATGCATGATGTGAAGGGAAATTGAAGCTTTTTTGTAATTTTACGAGCTTGATTGAGGGAAAATTTCCTTATGGATTGTCAGACTTGTTCTGTATAGTTGTTTTATGTTTTTTTAGAGCATTTTATATCAAAATTCGATAAATTTTGTTTGAAGTTTGTCTGTTTTTAAACACTTTTTTATAGCTAAGTTTCAATGCTTAAGTAGTTTGATGTAACAGTTTATCTGTATGATACAATGAAGCAGTTAAGTGTTTTGCTGGTCAAATAGGTAACCGAAGAGAGCACTTGAACTTAATATGATATGGACACCGGAAAATCGTTGGTTCAAATTCAGCCACACTTAAATTTGCCTCCTTTCTCTAAGTTTAGAAGCTTCGACTGCTTCCTGTATGAGATCAAGCTATAATTGGATCTCCACAAAACTTTTGATTAAGGAACGGTCCAGGAAATTGAAAAGAAATGAAAGAGTTTGGAACAAGAGCTACAATATTGCATGAAGATTGTAGATTAAGGTATTGAAATTTTAAAACCTGGCGATTCTTCCGTCATCAAATTAAGATTGAAACCCACCCGAATTCACAACTAGGCTATAAGAATTCGTGACTCTGGCACGATGACAGATTAAAACCTAATCCGGCAGTAAATCATAGAAAAGCCCGCCTGTGGAATTTTTTGATTAATCGATTAATCAGCTTTAAAGCTGTTTAATTGAGCTTTAATTAATTAATTAAATAATTTAATTCAGCTTTAAAGCTGCTGAGCTTTAAAGCTGAGGCTGAAGGTTAGCAGCCTCACAAGTCAGGCTACGAATGGTAAAACATATAACCGATGATTTTCAAAATCAAATTTTACAAAGAAAGCCACTTAATGTAACCGACATGTGATATTCAAGCTTATTGCTTGAAATCATACATTACTGCGCTGCTACAATGTCTTCCCAACTGCTTCTTATACTTTCACATTTATCCTTCTTTTCCTTTAAACAAGATCAAATAGAAAATCAATTTACGTATTTATCTCGGCAATTTCCCCTTCACTTTCATATTTGTGGTGATGCCAATAATAATAATGGCATATTGTCACAAACAATTTATGTGTAATATTTTTTTTTGCCGCTATTTCCACTTAAGTGTTATATCCTTTTATGTTATTACTATGGTTAAAAATGGAGTAAGGACCTACAGAAAAAAAAATGGAAATAGCGGAAAATTTATCTTATTCGAATTTGAATAATTTTAAAATAACATAAATCGTAATTTATTGGATTTTTCTTGTATAATTGAGCATATCGTGTCTGTATGGCATGGCATAAACGGATATAAAAAAAAGACAGCAAAAGGAAAAAAAATGTTTGGTGAGAGAACAAAAAGGCGTGAAATGTGTGAGAAAGAGATAGATAATGATAATTTATGAATGAATAAAAATGTAATTGGGATTTATGTTTGCCCTCTCTCAATTTATGTATGCCAGGTTGAGATTTTTTTTTCGAATCCCATCTTCGCATTGGATTAATTTTTTACACTCTCGTTTTCTTTCATGTATGAAAAATTTTTATGGAAGGTGTTCTAGTTTTTTTTTTTTGGCAATGAGTGTCATATTTAAGAATGGAGATTAATTTTAGTTTTGGTCTCTGTTGAGGACAGTGAATTTGTGAAATATGGTTTTTAATGAGGGATATGACCTAAGTTTTATGACCTATAAATATCAAAATAAGGCTTTTTATGTAAAATATTTAGGGAAACATTCGAAAATTAAGTGACGCTTAGAATAGCTTTTCAGACAACCCTCTCCTTCACTCCTCATCGTAATGCTTTGGAACAAAATCATAAACCAAAATTTGGATTCGGTAAAAATTTGTAGAACTTCTCCTCCTACCCTCTCCCCTACTCTTAAGCATATCCCGAAACGATCGATCCAAAATCCCACTCCAGAACGATGTGAATCTGACTTGATGAGGGATTCGATTTAAATCAGATTTTGGACCAATTAATTGACTTGTGCTATTTGGGTACGTAATCTACAAACGTTCCCTTATTGGAAGACTTCAATTTTATCGAATCGACTCAAAATTTGTATCGAAATCTCAACTCAATTTGACTAGAATGCATACAAAATTTACTACCCGTGAGGGCTAATAAATTCATTAATTCATTCAAGTCAACTTCGAAATCTGCTTACTCATTTTCTTACTTCGCTGACCTAACAGAATAATTGTGATTCATGTGACCTGGTTTCTTAAATTTAATCGAAAGACAGTGGCTTGCTAGGTCAACGCATCTTGTATTAACCAGAGCCTCATTTTATTGCACTCCACTGTGTGACTTGGATTGACGGTCTCCACCGAGAGAAGGTAAGCAACATGATATAGGACGGTTCTAAAAAAATGTCAGTTAGATGCAAAAACGGATAGTTTGTACAAACTTGGTGATTAAATCAGCAATAGAGTCAGTTTTAAAGCATTTTGTAGTAACCTAGACTCTACATCGGAGCATGGTTCCAGTAAATAAGTAATCACCGCAAGCTGGGTTATGTTGTTGATTGGTAAATTAAATTTAGGACGTGATTGCATATGTTCCGCATTCTCACACCTTATGAACATCAAGCTCTGCTTACAAATACATTCTATAGAGCCAATTAACACCACTCCACACCTGCCATAATTCCATAACATTTCAATATATTCCAAACAAATTCTTCAAACTTGTAGTCCAGCTTGTAGCTATGACATGATAACAAGAACTAATTTCCAATATAAATATTGATTCAAGAAAATAATTCAATTAGTTCTATATAGGTGATTCGTAACATATGTTGAGAAAGTCATGTCTTTAAGGCACGTGTTAATGTCTTCAAATGAACTAATAAACCATCACATTATCTGTAGAGCAAGCAGAAACTTCACACCCAGAACAGAAAAGAATGAATGAAAAACAGCATAATAAACATTTATAGACCCTATAATACTCTCTATTTTTCAACACAGCAAAGCTTATTTAAATAAATCAAATATCGACAAAAAGTCGTCAATAAATATTTGTATCCCCAATTCCTTTTTTGTTCTGATTCCGATAAAATTACAATACTAAAACCTTTAGTGTCTTTTATCCCCAAAATATTTTTTTTATTTGTTTTCAAACACAATTTCAAAAGGCACTAAAAATGAAAAAGCTAAACAATAAAAAAAGAAAACAGAATCGAGAAAAAAAGGAAGGAATGCCATGATATTTCGGTCAAATATTTATTTAGTAATTGAGAGAAAGAATAAGAAAGCAGCAACATGACCTTTCCTTTCTCCCTCCATCTTGTTGCCTTTTTTTGTCCTTCTCCTCTTGAAAAATCACCGCATACCCTCCGCATCACCATCATCATCATCAGCAGTAGCGTCAAAAGAAAAAAAAGCATATACAGAACAAAAAATCTAATTCCAAATGAATTTTGCTATAAATGTTACGGATTCGATACATATAAGTATGTATACATGCACATACCGATATCAACACACAAATTGTCAGGACATTTTTATCTTTATCCGAAATTCGATTTTTATGATCGCTTTTTTGTTGCTTACTTGCTTGCCTGCTTGCTGTCATGCGGTGGAAAAAGGCAATAATATCGTTTTGTATCGTAATCGACAGGGACTAAAACAAAAGCACAAAAAAATATATATAAATGTTGTGGATATAAAAAATATTTTCTTTTTTTCGGGTAAATCCGTGGAAATGGATCAATATAGGTGTTAAACATATAAAATTATCGTAATTTTAATTCAATTTCTGCTGTTTATTGTTCAAATAATAGCAAATTATACAATTTATGCGATGTAATAGCTAGTCCGGAGGCATAATGTTTTACTAGGGAAATGTCAAGATCGATAAAATTTTTTTTAGGGGGAGCTGTAAATTGGCGGTTAAACAGCGTTAAAATTAGACTTCATTAGTATTTTAATAGTCAATCGCCACAAAAATTGTGTTTGTTTTGTGGTTGATGTTCGTTTAGTAGGTAAAATGGATTTAATGTAATTTTAATTCTAAAAGTATTTTATGCTGTTTGAAATTGTTTAAATACTTTTTAGAAGGCTTTTATGTTTTGGAAGATGTGAAGAATTGAGTGAATAAGTGTTGGATTTGTGCTGTGGTCAAATTCAACGATAAGAGCTGTACGATGAGCACTGGAGCACTGGAGCACTGGATAGAGAAATAAAGTTTAAATGAGGCTCACTCTTGGCTCACTCCCTTACAACTCAGGTAATTCAGTGGAAGGAACATGCGACCGGAAACCATACGACGGAGGTTTGAGTCCCATTTGGACTATATTTTGAGGAAGTTTACATTATTCTCTAGAACCTTAGCATCATTAACTCTTCAGATCATTCTGTGCCAGAGCGGCGTAAGGAAGATTAACAGTTAATAATTGTTTATCAATGTTGACCAAAGAGCTCATGGGATAACTGTGTGAGTAACGATTCAAAAGTTCTGGGAATTAGTAGTTATATATAAAGAAAGATCCAGCTTTTGAGGAACTCTAAATGAGGCAATGGGCCCTTGTGCGCCTTCGCTAAGGAAGTAAGTAAGTAATTATTTAACGAGTAAAATTACATGTAAGACCTCTGCACACTCAGTAGACCTACAGTTTAAAGTGGGATCAGGAACACCCTTTTGATGACATTACTGTCTGTAGCCTTCACCGGAGTAACATCTCCACTACATATGATTCGTAAAAGGACTAGTGAACAATTTCTTCTACCGAGTTTCGAATCCATAATAACAGGATCGGTAATTAGATACCGAAGTCCTAAACCATTCCGCCACCGAGCCACTTTGACTCACTTATAATTAAATACCTTTAATAATTCAAAAATTAATCCACAAAACATTCTAAACAAAATTAACCGAAATTCCATAAAAATCTAACTTTTCCAACACAAAATCCAAATTATGCTTCAGAATCTCTAATTGCAAACAATAAGGTAGGTGGACATTACACGCTTGTATAAACATCGAATATGGCACAACACCATAAAATGCTTTATATGCTATGTGTAATGCTGTAAAATCGGCCAAATGACGATTTATCCACAATGTCGCTTAAGTATTATGTACAGTAAAATGGTACATACATACATGAAAAATCCCGTAAGCAATAAAGTAAAAATGCGAAACATTCCAGTTGAGATAACGATTCGAAATAGTTCTTTTCATTTATGTATATGTGAAATACATCTCCTTTATATTCTCGATTATACAATAAGACCTTCTGTATATGCTATTACGCTTACTTTGTGCTCATATGTAACAATTTGTTTGACAGAAGTTTTATACTTTAAATAGATTTAAAGAAATAAAAAAAGAAGTAAGAAAATTTGATTTCGACCCAATTGAATGTGGAAGCAAGCAGAGACTGTATAGAATTTGTACAAAATTTGTAGCTCATAAGAAATGCAGCAGTAACATAATGGTGTGTTGAATAGTTTCAATTCTTCTTGTTCGCTATGGATGTTGAAAATGGATGGCTGAGATTGAGTTGAAAATTTCAATTTTTATACAATTTTATGTGAGAAAAGTAAAATGAAACACCTGCGCTGAGTAGTGATTGCATACATTTTACTGTTGCTTTAACAGCCAAAAGCATAAAAGGAGAAGAAACTTTTTCACTTGAATCAGTCATTTTTTTTTTTGCTACTCACCTTTTCATCAGTAAAAACTCACTTATGCGAGGGTGGAAAAATGAAAAGAAAAAGTTTTCTTTAAGTTTATTGAATATTTACTATATCAGATGTGAGATGTAAGGATTTTTTTTCGTAAAATATTAATAATATTGTTATAGTCACTTAAAGAGACTCATTCTTTTCAACTTTTTTTTTGTTACTTCTCACTTCCACTTATATCTTACCAATCTGTTGAAAGAAAAAGAAAGTTTTGGATTGACAATTTTATAGACAAGGGTATGAAACTTTTGAAGTTGAATGCTTTGACGAAATGAAAGTTTAATAACAAATGAGAAGTTTTTCGTGGGTTTTCTGTTAGTTGAACTGTTTGAAAGGTCATTGACAAGTGCTTTCAAGTTCGTATTTCTGGGAAATATTGTTTCAAACCAGAGTTGGCAGGATTCCAATTTGGATACGCTCACGAGATACATTTCTCGACTTTTGGAGTCCATACTCCAAAAGCACCGCTTATTTACTTACTCTGCTGGTTTTACAGATCAACTGTTATCCATGGTCTCTCTCAGTTGGAGTCTGAAATTGGCTCTATCGCTGGCTGCCTTGGCTAATTGCCAATTCCATGTGCCACACCGTTTCTATCAACAGCTTCCTTCCAAGAAGGAGCACTGCCAATTGTGCTTTTAAACAGAGCTCAAATCTATTCAGATTTTGTTTAGAAAAGTAGATTTGAGTCGAATTAACTCCATGTGAAGTTGACTTAGAGTTCTGCTTTTGAAATTTTATTGAAATAATTTAATGTAAAATATATTCCTGAGTGATAAGGCTGTGATTAGTCGATATTATAATTAGTAATAAACTTGACTTTTGTGGAACTTTTCATAGAATATCATGCTTATAACTAAATGGAAGGTGCCATGATTATGTGTTCACTTCACTCTCAACGTAACGGTCTTAAGGGGAAGCAAGGATGAGATTTTGTTAAGTTTTAAACAATGAATTTTTTTGCTATGGATGTTCATGATATGGTGCATTACGGAGGAGTGGATGGTGGTCCAAAAGTCACGTTACGTAATAAGTGAACAAGCTCATTACAATAGAATGATTCACCAAAAAATATACTGATTACCTCCTTCCCTAAGACTTGCTTGCCGTGCGTTCATAAACGTCTGAAGCTTTGGGTGGTCTAATGTCTCAAAACTATTAACACTTGTTACTATAAAGGGTCAAACACCATCGTCCAAATCATGGTTTATACGATTTTTATTGGAAACAATTGGAGATATCTTGGAGAAATCGTGTATTTTTTCCAATAAATTTTTAAGACTTAATTATAAAATTACGATATTAACGCTTTTGGTTTGATCTAAAAAAATTATAATAATCACGATTTCTACGATCGTGTCCGACCCTAGGAATTTTCATTAGATTCAGAAACTTACAATATAAACTTTCGGCAAATCAATATTTGATGATAAACTAAAACCAAAACTTTAAAACTTGCTAATTATATTTATAGATTCAGCTAAATAGAATCCGATACTTTGCATTACTAATGACATTTCAATCTCATTAAATTGATAGGACAAAAACTTTTGAAAAACTTAACGATTCAATAATTCAAAACATTTAAAGACAAATTAATTAATGACAATTTCAAGTGTCTATCCATTCTTCCATCTTGGTCTTATATTTTCAGTGACTCAACCAAAAAAAAGAAGGTGGAATGTCGTATGAAAAATTCCAAGTTTTCATTCCATCCGCCTCCACATTCTCCTTCTGTTTTTTAGTGGTAGCAACTGTACGAGAAGAACTTACATCTAAAAAAATAAGAAAGAGATTATAGTGTAAGGAAGAAACTTTTTCATTTGCCTTCCAAGTACTTTTTGTTTCTCTTTTTCCTTTTTCTCGATTCCTTGTGCCAACAGAAAGAAGTAGCAAGAAAGGTAAAAGTTTAATCTATTCTCAATATTTATTCTCCACTTTTCCGTTTTGCCTTGTTGAGGAAGCATTTCATGTTTTATTTTTTATTTTTTATGGGGAATAAGAGGAAGTTAGTTTGTGGGTGAGAATATTGTGACAAGAGGTAAGTCTTAATGCTGTGAAGGATTTTCAATGGTTTGTTATGCTAAAAAGCTGTTTTTCTTATGAATCAATTAAATTTGCTTATTTTAATCTGATTTTGAAGGTAAATTAAACCTGGACAGCATTGCTAACTTACTTACTGCAACCATGTTCCTATGTGGAGCTTAGGTTACAACAAAAGGCTTTTCATCTGACTCTGTCACCTAGTTTGTACAAATTCTTTGTCCGCACGTTGAGCTGACATTCTTTCATTACTGTTCTGCATCAAGTAGCTTTTGGAGCTCCTGGTCGCCTTTTCCCTTGTGGATTCCATCCAAGGGCTGTGTAACAAACTTGTGTTTCTGTTGATCTGCTTTTTGCAGAAGCTTATCGTTCAAAGGTCAATCAT
Organism: Chironomus tepperi; assembly: GCF_022539635.2. Lineage (NCBI taxonomy): Eukaryota > Metazoa > Arthropoda > Insecta > Diptera > Chironomidae > Chironomus > Chironomus tepperi. The sequence continues at coordinate 52,694 of NW_027226528.1, forward strand.
TTGGATTCCAGTTCCAAAACATCCAGAGAATCCTTCCACTTTAGAACGGTGAGACTTTGGCATTGTGCCTGATTTAAATAAAATCCTGTGTTAAATTTAAGTCACGTCGGCTTGGAACCTGATTAAAATTGGTCGATTTGTACCATTTGAGATAGAAGTTGATAGTATTTATTTTAGATGGATATGTTGCATGAATAAACTATTATTTTTGACTGCATAGTTACCCTTAAAATAGCAGAGCGGTGTAGAGCACTGAACCTAATTGTATGCTTTCCTGAAATTTTGGTCCTGTAAGATTTTCAGAAGGTTTCGGTCAGGTACCGAGATAGCAAAGTGAAGCGGAGATATTGATAGGAAATAGACACAAATTAAATTTTAATTAATATTCCTTTATTCATTTTGTATTTTGAATAGCATCCAATCACTATCGTCAATAGTATCACTTTTTATACTGGTTGACACTATTTCTGATTCTATTGAATAAAACAGCATACGATCAAACATGTCTGAATTCATAGATCTTGGGTTATATCCCACATTGTTTGATCCAACTGTTAAATGATTGCTTAAGTTGATCTTGATTTCATCCAACATAGTTCTTCCATGTTTAGGTTCATGACAGCTCCAGTCGATTTCCATATTTTTCGCCAAATTGATGCTTCTTAACCTTTTGAGACCATCAAAAACGTCTTTAGGTAAATATGAGATTTGATTCTTGTAAAATGAAAGCATTTTAAGATTTGGCACAAAATCAAAGACATCTGAACTAAGCGATGTGATTGAATTAAAATTCAGGTGCAATTTTCGAAGTTTTCTTAATCCAATCAAATCATCCTTTGATATAGCTTTTAATCCACATGAAACGACTAAAATTGACCTTAAATTTGGATAATATTGGTACAAATTACATGGAAAGACTTCAATTTGTTGACCAGTCATTATGAATGTGTGGACATCAGCATTTGATCTGCCTTCTAGATGAGTTCCATTGATGCTGTTGATACGTCCTAATGGTAATAATGTATGGACTGATGAGATTCGACAAATGTAAATAGTTTTGTCCTTCTTCATTGATGAGTAGTTGACGAAATCACAGTTGAGGATCATTTTTAAGCTTGATGATTTTTGATAAACTTTACACTTGAAATTATTTGAACTTTTAATAATTTTTTTAAAATTTGTCCGAATTTTTAAACAATTTTATATATTTTGATACAAATTTTAGATTTTTGAAACTTGTTGTCCAATTGTATTGTTGTGTTTACTAAGAGTGAACGGTGATTGATAACATAAGAACAAAATTTGGATGTTTTATATTAGTTCAGGTACCTAAAATTAAATAAAGTATTGCATTTTGGTTGATGAGATTCAATTTGCGAAACTTAATTTTGTTTACAAAAATCTCAACTAAATTTTGTAGGTATTTTTTAAGTATTTTTTGGAACTGTACCTAAGTTTTTACAAATTTAAGTATATTGTGTTGATATCCGAATTTAACGATTAAATCAAGAAGCAGAAGTTGTCGACCGTGAAAGGATTGCATTTGGAAACGGGAATTGGAAAACGGTAGCCAGCGATAGAGCTGTTTTAGGCGACATGTAAGGAAGGTCATACATCACAATTCATCTGGACGGCCAGCAACGTAAGTAATTAAGCAATAAAGAAGCAGTCTTTGATTTGTATCTAAACTGCCTAACTTTCTTATTTAGTGGACCCTTCAGTATGCTTTCCCGAAATCCCTGTCCCGGAAGATTTTCGGAAAATCCCCGGTCCCGATATCAAGAAAGCATACCTCATTGACGTCTTAAAAACGTGATCATCTGTTACGGTGCATTTCTTACCGTTGATAAGATGACTTAGCGTTGTCTAAAGACTATTAATTTCAGGAGCAAAACATGAGATCATGATCATCATAATTGATATTTTCGATTAGTTCCCGAACGACACAAAAGAAGAAGGCTTTGTTACAGAGCTTTTAAGGGTCATATGGAAGTCAGACAGATGCGTCTTCAATTACTTACTTAATTATTTACTGTAACCATGCTCTGATTTGGAGTCTAGGTTGATACAAAAGGCCTTTCATCTTATTCTATTGCTGACCGAATCACAAAGTTTGTACAAATTCTCAGTTTTGACATTTTATTAGTATTCTTTCATCACCGTCTTACGCAACGTTGTTTTTGGAGCATCAGGACGCATTTACCCTTGTGGATTCTAGAAAAAGAAGATTTTAAAAATTGAAGATTTTTTCCACGAGTGTGGGGAAGGAGGTGTTGATACTAATCAATGGACATCCTCTGAATCGATCCTTCTATATCAATCTCCTAATTATTTCATTCACCTAAGTCCTTCGTTAGGCATTAAACTTTTTCACTAAACAATAATGCCTTGACTTTTGGATTGACATCTTTACGTCATTGAATAATCCAAAAACAATCAATTTCAAAATTTCTCATCAATCTGAGCTTCATTAAAAAATGCTTTACAGAACAAAAAAAGAATCATTCATCTTTGATTATGGAAACATAAACAAACAGTTTTTCTTATTGGTGGAAGTGATTAATGAAATTGTTGAAAAAATATTTACATTGAAAACTGTCCTTGGATTCACATCAAACTCAATATCAATTTCACATCATTAATTATCAATAGACTTGTCAGTTGTGTTGATGAAGAAAAAAAAAAGAGAAAATTTGTGAATTTTTATAGCTGAAAAATGATACTTTCGGTAAATATTCTTGGAATGGAAAGCTGAAGTGAAAAGAGATGAAAATATTTGAATTATTCGATTTCAATCAAGTGGCAATGGCATGAGAGAAAGGTTCTTAAATTGAGTAACAAGATACAAATCAACAGCAATTGATGGTGAGGAAAGGAACGAGAGAAACTCAAGGATAAAAATAAGACGAGAATTGATGAAAATTTAACCCATTTTTTTCATTCATTCTTCATTCCTTTCTTGATATCTGAGTAAATAAATTATTCACTATTGAAATTGATATTTTATTTAAGCAATCAATCGAATGAAGAAGTCATCAGCTCCGTTTCTCAGTCATCTGCTTATGAAATTTCAACTTTTTTTTTCTTCTGTATCGATTTTAGATTCTCGTGTTTTATTGATGCTCTACTTAACGTGAGTTCGAAATTGATGGTACTTAAATGTGATGATGCTGTCAGGATCATATTCAGGAGGAAGGGGTCATCAAACCCACATTTTTTTGGAAGTAGTCCTTCAATTTGCTAGGATTTTTCATGAAAAATTCATAAAACCCGTTTGTGGTTCGTGCATAAAAATATCAAGTTCCCCTCCCCTTTGCATCAAAAATTGACCCTCGTCATACGAAGTTTTAGTATTAAAAATCTGAAAATTCATCTATTTTTGGATTTTTTGGAAAAATTCCCGGCCCACACTTACTAACTTACTGGAACCATGCTCCGACTTGGAGCCTAGATTGCTACAAAATGCTTTCCATCTGACTCTATTGCTGGCAAAGCTTATACAAATTCTCAGTTTTGACAGCTAACTGGCATTCCTTCATTACCGTCCTACGCCATGTTGCTCTTGGAGCACCTGGATGCCTTTTCCCTTGTAGATTCCATCCACGGGTAGTATAGCAAGCTTGTTTCTCTCCCCCATCTACAACACTAATGATGTCCTCCTGGCCAGCTCTTCTTAATAAAAATTGATTCGATGGCCATTCCGTTGGATCCTCAGTCCACTAGATTCTGACTAGTGAATGTCATAAGTTGCAGGTTGTCCACTACTGATATAGTTTGACCAGAAACGCTCATGGAGCAGAAGTGATTTTAAATCAGTGTGACTGAAATACCACAGTATGAAGCGTCTGATTGCTCTGAAACTTTGTCAGAATTAAGTCCATATTGGTCCAAAAAAAAAAAAATATTTTCGTCCTATTTCCAGTTCTTGAATATATCATGTTGAAGTTTTGATGATTTATGCCGTCGTACTTCAGGATTTAAAACGACATACCTCCATACGATGCAAAATTGCTGGAAATTTGAAATTAACAGAAGTAATCTAAAGACAGATCCAGCTTCCGACGAATTTTAAATGCGGCTAAATGGGCCCCGTTGCGCCTTGACCAAAGAAGGAAGTAAGTCCTGGCCAATTTGACTTCATCCGCTCGATCGGCCATTTTTAAGGCTGTATGCCTTCACAATAACAACCCTGCCATTAATATTTATTCTTTTAATAAATACCCACAATTTATATAGGAAACTTTCATAACGACTGTATTAATTTTTTTCAATTAAAACGTTTTTATTGACGCACTTTTTTTATTCAATTAATTTTGTGGCAATTCATATGGAAAAAATTAAAATTAATTTCCATTCATCGAGTGCAATGCGCCTATATGATACTCATAAATAAATAATCACCACAAGCAATAACAATACCTGAATCGGGAATGTTGAAAAAATGGCAGTTCTTTTGCACTAATTACACACTTTATAGCATGAAAAAATGAAATTGGGATCTTGGGGTAGATAAATGAAGAAGAATCAAATTAACATCCAATTAGCACAAATTCTTGTCCCTCTTTTTTCACGATAGAATAAAAATATCAAGCATAAAATCATTTGGAATTCTCGATTGATGTCAATGGACCTTCCTTCTTTATAACTTGGGGTTCAATTTCGCATCTTGTGTTTGTGAAGTGGAAATTGATATGTTTTGTTCAGTCAAATGATGTGGCCATTCCTTTTTTTCTGTCTTATTGTGAATTCCTTCCTTAATAATATGAGACATTATCAATTGGAATGAAGGGATGAAATGTTTCATTAAATCATTGATTTTTATTATAGATTAGGAATTATAAAGCCTAAGAAATGTCACAATAATGATTTTACATTCCATTAGTCCCTAATTTTCATCTTCATCGAAAAGAAAGTTTTTCCCTTTTTTATGTCCCTAACTGATGTTGCTGGTCAAAAATTATTTGATGATGTGAATTGAATATTGTGAAGCGTGGAGTAAGAGATTCATACTAGGTTATTGTGATCGTTATGTTATTCGCATTCTTTTATTTTGCAATTGTTAGCTCGAAAGCTTTAAGTGCAGGAGCAATGTGAAAATATATCAGCTCTTAAGGAATACTGACATTGTAAAACGAGTTAACCCGTAAAGAGCACTCAACAGAAATGGATTAACATCCAGCACCAGACTAGATTGACTCTGACTCCAAGCCAGATTCGATAAAATCCGGTCTCAGGCTTAAGGTCTCAGGCAGAGTTGGCAGGACTTTGGAGTCCGGACTCCGAAAGTCCGTGGAGTCCGGACATTTGGAGTCCGGACTCCACTTTTTTTTGGAGTCCGGACTCCAATGGAGTCGGACATTGGGAGTCCGGACTCCGAAAGTCCGGACTCCGGGACTCCGGGAGTCCGTGGAGTCCCATACAAAAAATTTTTTTTTCTTTTTCGGTTACACTGTGTAACAGTGGTGAATTTTTTGAAATTTTTTTCGGTTACACTGCGTAACCCGAGTTGAAAAAGTGAATTTTTTGACATTTTTTTCGATTACACTGCGTAACCCGAGTTGAAAAAGTGAATTTTTTGACATTTTTTTCGATTACACTGCTAACTCGAGTTGAAAAAGTGAATTTTTTGACATTTTTTTCGGTTACACTGCGTAACCCGAGTTGAAAAAGTGAATTTTTTGACATTTTTTTCGGTACCACTGCGTAACCCGAGTTGAAAAAGTGAATTTTTTGACATTTTTTTCGATTACACTGCGTAACCCGAGTTGAAAAAGTGAATTTTTTGACATTTTTTTCGATTACACTGCGTAACCCGAGTTGAAAAAGTGAATTTTTTGACATTTTTTTCGATTACACTGCGTAACCCGAGTTGAAAAAGTGAATTTTTTGACATTTTTTTCGATTACACTGCTAACCCGAGTTGAAAAAGTGAATTTTTTGACATTTTTTTCGATTACACTGCGTAACCCGAGTTGAAAAAGTGAATTTTTTGACATTTTTTCCGGTACCACTGCGTAACCCGAGTTGAAAAAGTGAATTTTTTGACATTTTTTTCGATTACACTGCGTAACCCGAGTTGAAAAAGTGAATTTTTTGACATTTTTTTCGATTACACTGCGTAACCCGAGTTGAAAAAGTGAATTTTTTGACATTTTTTTCGATTACACTGCGTAACCCGAGTTGAAAAAGTGAATTTTTTGACATTTTTTTCGATTACACTGCTAACCCGAGTTGAAAAAGTGAATTTTTTGACATTTTTTTCGATTACACTGCGTAACCCGAGTTGAAAAAGTGAATTTTTTGACATTTTTTTCGATTACACTGCTAACCCGAGTTAAAAAAGTGAATTTTTTGACATTTTTTTCGGTTACACTGCGTAACCCGAGTTGAAAAAGTGAATTTTTTGACATTTTTTTCGGTACCACTGCGTAACCCGAGTTGAAAAAGTGAATTTTTTGACATTTTTTTCGATTACACTGCGTAACCCGAGTTGAAAAAGTGAATTTTTTGACATTTTTTTCGATTACACTGCGTAACCCGAGTTGAAAAAGTGAATTTTTTGACATTTTTTTCGATTACACTGCGTAACCCGAGTTGAAAAAGTGAATTTTTTGACATTTTTTTCGGTACCAGTGCGTAACCCGACTTGAAAAAGTGAATTTTTTGACATTTTTTTCGATTACACTGCGTAACCCGAGTTGAAAAAGTGAATTTTTTGACATTTTTTTCGATTACACTGCGTAACCCGAGTTGAAAAAGTGAATTTTTTGACATTTTTTTCGATTACACTGCTAACCCGAGTTGAAAAAGTGAATTTTTTGACATTTTTTTCGATTACACTGCGTAACCCGAGTTGAAAAAGTGAATTTTTTGACATTTTTTTCGATTACACTGCGTAACCCGAGTTGAAAAAGTGAATTTTTTGACATTTTTTTCGATTACACTGCGTAATCCGAGTTGAAAAAGTGAATTTTTTGACATTTTTTTCGATTACACTGCGTAACCCGAGTTGAAAAAGTGAATTTTTTGACATTTTTTTCGATTACACTGCGTAATCCGAGTTGAAAAAGTGAATTTTTTGACATTTTTTTCGATTACACTGCGTAATCCGAGTTGAAAAAGTGAATTTTTTGACATTTTTTTCGATTACACTGCGTAATCCGAGTTGAAAAAGTGAATTTTTTGACATTTTTTCGATTACACTGCGTAACCCGAGTTGAAAAAGTGAATTTTTTGACATTTTTTTCGATTACACTGCGTAACCCGAGTTGAAAAAGTGAATTTTTTGACATTTTTTTCGGTTACACTGCGTAACCCGAGTTGAAAAAGTGAATTTTTTGACATTTTTTTCGGTTACACTGTGTAACAATGTCCAAAAATACACTTTTTCAACTCGGGTTACGCAGTGTAACCGAAAAAAATGTCAAAAAATTCACTTTTTCAACTCGGGTTACGCAGTGTAACCGAAAAAAATGTCAAAAAATTCACTTTTTCAACTCGGGTTACGCAGTGTAACCCAAAAAAATGTCAAAAAATTCACTTTTTCAACTCGGGTTACGCAGTGTAACCGAAAAAAATGTCAAAAAATTCATTTTTTCAACTCGGGTTACGCAGTGTAATCGAAAAAAATGTCAAAAAATTCACTTTTTCAACTCGGGTTACGCAGTGTAATCGAAAAAAATGTCAAAAAATTCACTTTTTCAACTCGGGTTACGCAGTGTAACCGAAAAAAAAATGTCAAAAAATTCACTTTTTCAACTCGGGTTACGCAGTGTAACCGAAAAAAATGTCAAAAAAATCATTTTTTCAACTCGGGTTACGCAGTGTAATCGAAAAAAATGTCAAAAAAATCATTTTTTCAACTCGGGTTACGCAGTGTAACCGAAAAAAATGTCAAAAAAATCATTTTTTCAACTCGGGTTACGCAGTGTAATCGAAAAAAATGTCAAAAATCACTTTTCAACTCGGGGCAGTGTAACCGAAAAAAATTTCAAAAAATTCACCACTGTTACACAGTGTAACCGAAAAAGAAAAAAAAATTTTTGTATGGGACTCCACGGACTCCCGGAGTCCCGGAGTCCGGACTTTCGGAGTCCGGACTCCAAATGTCCGACTCCATTGGAGTCCGGACTCCACGGGTGTCCGGACTTTTGGAGTCCGGACTCCACTTTTTTTTGGAGTCCGGACATTCGGAGTCCGGACTCCGAAAGTCCGGACTCCACATTGGAGTCCTGCCAACTCTGGTCTCAGGTCCCGGATTTTTGGTCAATTCTTCGCCATGTGCCTTTTGGGTTAATTGAACAACTTCGATGGACTCGACACATTATTCGATTGCCTATAAAAATTCCATTAAGTCAAGCCTTAATGCCTGATTATTTAGATTGCAAGAGATCAAGTGAGCTGTTTAATAAATCATGAAAATGAGCTGTCAATTCCGAGTGACACAGATGAATAAGGCTTCGTTACTGAGCTTTACGTCGTATGGAGAACTGCCATATGGCATCCACATGGAGGCGGCTTTCATTTGTATAAATTAAGAAGGTTTCGCCACAGAACTTTGAAGGCTTCGCTAAACCTCTTTTTCAAATCCGTCCACATTTATCCAAATTTATCCGATATTCATTTGGCGTTAAAAGAGCTTTTATGGAGCCTAAAATTAGCCGTGGTGGAGCCTTCTTAATTATTGACGCTCTGGAATCGAGATAATATTACACTGGAATGGACAATTCTCAAGTGACCAGCGTTAGACCTTGCTTTGGATGATATCTATGTGAAGTCATAAATCCAAATTGATCTGTACGATCAGCGACGTAAGTAAATAAGTAAGTAATAACTTGTGTCACTTCAGATAGACAATTTCTTCTCCTTTCAATATCCATCTCCAGCAAACCACAATTCAGAAAAATTATATCATCCAACTCCATAATTCATCACAAAAGAGATACAAACAGCAGAAAGAGAAGATGGTATAAAAATAGGAAGGAAGAAGAAGTGGGAAGTACTAATTATGCCAATTAAATTTTCGGATATTAATCGTCGATGGTTTTATAGTCTCAAACCAGCAGTTTGCAACTTCCCTTTTCTTTCTCCTTTTTTGAAATTAAGAAGAGAATAAAAATTAAATTAGCAGAAGAAAAATAAAGAAAAATGAAAGAAAAACACGAACAAGAAAAGGAAAGAGAAGTTAAAAAGGAAGATTTTAGATGCCAATGAGGAAGCGAACAAGAAAAAAAAATTGTCATCATAATCATTACATGAAATTAGAGATAATTATGACGACATTATACAATTATGATTTAATTTCATTTACGATGGTAACAACTTTTTGGTGCTGTCTTGTGCTTTCTTTAGGGGACAAGTCGACCCACTCCTTAATTCAATCGCCTCTTTTTATTATGCCTTGTTCAAGCTTTTGATAATTTTTTTTATTGAATGAAGACTTGAAAATTGTGTCATCGGTTGGAAATAATTTAGATAGCGTGTGCCATGATTAATTAATGGAATTGAATGTTGAAGGCATTTGTTGAAATAAACGGTTGATTAATTATTAAAATAATTAGAAATCTAAAGGTTAAAAATATACATTTTCACTATATATTATTTATAATTAATAGAATCTTTTGGAGACTGTTATTATGTTTCAGTCTCGAGGAGGCTTATTTCATTCTTTTGACATTTGCTTGGGGGTATTGATATGAATAATAATTAAACTGGTTACAAAAGGTCAGTTATCATAAATTTATTACGATACATTGTGTGTTATGGACTGAGGGCATATTAAAAATTTACTACGAAATTAATAAAAGTTCTTGGTAAGAGGACGTTCACTTGCTATGGAATGCTCTTGTAGGCCTGTTTAAGGATGCTAAAAAGCACCAGAGATGTAGTCGTAAGATTGTAGGCCTACAGACTTTAACGACCTGGTTTCGATTCCAGGGATAATCTAGACAAGTGTTGTCCAAACTATGTGACATGAAATAGCATAGACCCTATCCCTTGTAGGGTTTTGGTCGTGGCTTATCAGCAAGTTGTGATACAAAAAAATTTAGACAAAACTGATCTATATGAATTTGGATCCTTTATTGCTGTTTCTAGCCACACAAAAACGTCATTTATGACAAATTATTAAATATAACATATTGTCTGGAACTCTATCTTGTAGGAAAACCAACCCCCCTCCACCCTTTTCATTGTTTAATGCGTAACGAGTTCGCAACTCCCAAGTCCACCTACGAGAGCGTTTCGTAATAATTAAACGGCCCCTAAGTAAGTTGAGGAGTTTTACTTTTAAACAATCCTGAAGATAAACTTTTGTTGAATTGCCTTATGTGACATATAGCAAACAAATAATTTTCATCAATTTCCCTTCATTAATTAATCAATTAATTTTTAATTTTTAAACTTTCTATTTTTCTTGTACAATTGTTTTTAAAAATTGGACTGAAATATTTACCAACTTCGATTAAATTTTAATGAATTAATTTAGACTTTCACATACATGCTGATCATCATGCAATAGATCGTAAATTACGTATTGCGTAAAAATAGCGATCGAGACAGTATTACATTGTGAACGGAATTAACAAACGTTACACTAAAAATAGTAATCGAGACAGTATTGCATCTGGAAATTGTCTAATTTTAGGAGGGACGTCATTAATCATAATTTGATTTGTTCGACCAGAGAGTTGAGTACGTAAGTAAGACCCTAATGATCTACCATTTGGATTCCGTCAGAGATTCCGTAAAAATTTTTAACTACCGATTACTACCTAAGTCAGAGGTGGTCAACCTTTAATTTTTGACGACACATTGGCTAAAAGCCTCGATAAAAACCGCTCACAGCATACGATTCATAGTCCATACCACTGCCCTAAGCATTACATAATTTCCAAACATTCCCTAAATTAAATGAAAACTAAAACAAAAAGGTAGAAAAAATTATCATTTTGCCTCAAAGGACCAAAATTTCATTCGATTTTACGTCCCAATGACTTCCTCAAATCGCAATTATATTACCAGAATGATGATTTCCCCTCACGAAATTTACCACGGTATGCCTACAACAAAAAAATGATCAAAAATTGAATTCCCTTACAAGTAAGTCAACAAATAAAATTTTAATAATCGCCATTTATGTTTGTTACTAAATTCTATGGGTGGAATGGTAAAACATACCTGAAATAACATTACTGACAAATTTTGTCGTCGGAAGTTTTGTAAAAAAAAAAAAATTTTTCAGCATAACAATAAATGACTGAAATAACAAATAACATAGAGTGGGGAATAATAAAAGAAATTCCTGTACAGTAAGGTAGAATAATAAAATGAAAATAAAGTAAAATAGGCGACCATTTCTCGGTGAACGGCGACGTGATTTGAATTTAAGATTTTTCATCAAGAAAAAATTGTTTTTCATTGCCATTTGGAAGAAAAAAAATTGTGGCTTTCTCTCTTCGATATTGAGGTTTAGGTTAATGGAATGGACTTGATTGTCTGAAAAGTTATCTACCTATCTTGGGTTATTCTTTATTTTTTTTGGAAGAAGAGGAACAGCTTTTGAACTTTGTAATAAATGTTAATAGTGATGAGCAAATTGCATGGAAAATTTTTGGAATTTTCAAAATTTCAAGAGAAAATTCAGAAAATTCAGAATAATTTGGAATAGAATCAGGGATAGAAAATATAAGAGGCTAGTTATTATTGGGGAGTCTTAAGTGAAGCCAACGAGTCGCCTCCCGTAATACGTAAATGAATGACCCCTAAACATCTTCTTAATTTACTTTTAGATTAAACTGTTTTCTTCTTTAAAGTGACAATCATCCAGTAAAGCACATGGCATTGAAATGGTCAAAACCTAGTGGCTCTAACGCCAGTCCAAAACTGAGCAAATCGGGCCTAAGGGCATGATCAAGTCGAGCTAGGTGTTGGTTTTTGGGCGTTTTCTGTAGCTATTGTGGGTTTCTCGAATAGGCTGTTAACTGGAGAGAATCAAAAGATGGTTCCTGTTTGCAAATAATAAATAAGATTCAACTGACATCACAAAGCTCAAAAGCTAGTTACTATACGTCTATCTTCAAGCACAGTGGAAAACGTTATTTTTCTTCATGGATTACAAATTTCGACTCAAACTAATACTTGCTACTTGCTTCTTTCTATAACTTACTGATATATTTCATACTGATCGTTGCAAAATTTACCTTCAAGGTATCCAAGGCATATGGACGATACATTTCTAAACCATATGCTTTCCGGGCATGTGACTCAATTAAAAATAATTAATTTTATTATGTGTTAGAGGTTATGGCCATAAAACTGATAATATCAATTTAAGATGCTTGTTCTCCTTAAGAGTATGCTCGAGAGCGTTGCTTTTTGTCTGCTTGTAACAGATTCTTTCAAAATACTCCTTATTTACTTCGCTGGCCGTACAGATCAACTATGATCCATGGCCTCCCTCGGATTTGGCTATAACTGGTTCTATCGCAAGCTTCCGCCTGTCAATTGCCAATATCAAATGCAATGAGTTCTTAAGTCTACCACGAGCTCTCTTCCCATCCACAAAGCCTGATTTAGTGGAGCTTCTACAGGGTACAAAATACTCCTAATTCTCCAAAATCCAATAGAATACCTCCAATTCAGTAATTCAAACATCAAAATTAATAAACCCAGCTTTAATATTTTCATCATTTTGCCCAGCAATAAGGATTAATTTTCAATATTCTGACTGACATTTAAGAAGAATCTATAGCAACGACTTCATAATCAAATCAGTAAATAAATTTTTGAGATAATTTTCCAATAAAAAATTCCATTACAGATAACCATTAATTGGTTTTTTTATTCGTGAAACTTTCTTTCATGCTCAACACAAAAATTTTTATTTTTAATCTATTTGAAGCTCAACAGCACAAAAAAAAAATTTTTTGAGTTGCCTTCGGTTCTTAATTAATTTTCATTCACTTTTTTTTTTCAAAAAATTAATTGACATGAAATTTCCATTAAAAATTTTTGATTCTTTTGAAAATTAAATTTTCCAGCACATTGCAACAAATTCTTGTTACAAGTAAGAGAATTATTAAATTTTAAAAGATTTCTTCACTTCCTCCATTGAATTTTAATTGAGTTTCAATTGACATGAGAAGTGTTTCACCGCATCTTTAACAGTGTTGTTGATTCCAATGTTGGGATCTGTCTTTGTTGTGGTTAACTGAATTTTGACATGCTGCCTGAAAAATCTGAAATTAATCAGGAATAGGAGCATTTGAAAAATCGAGTAAATTCCTAACAGCACTTCATGTTTGCTAGTGTAACGCTATGTCGCCGTATTAACGGTAGCTGTCAGACGCAAAGTTGGACTAACGTATGAAGGGGTGTCCTGAAACGTACCCTAAATCTTATGGAGATTTGGGACCTAACTAATCTAAACTTAATTGAATGATGCAGAAGTGTTTCACACGACAGGACACATAGACCTGGATTTTTATGAATTTAAGGTACGTTTCAGAATTCGTGGTTGAAATCCCTACCCTGACGGTCAGACCATGATCATGACGGCGCTTTTTGATCCGTTTTTGACGAAAAATGCAGTTTGCCACATTGGGTCGCTCAAGGATTGTATCCATAGAGAATAATTTTGTTAATAATTTTGATAATTTAGTAATGAAGCTTATCAGACAATTTATAGGCTCATTTATCATTTTGGACCATCAAGTCCTATTTGAATTCTGTTGCAGTCTGAGTATATGTTGGGTTTAGATATGGTAGATTGTAACCGGAGATGGATATACTATATTGGACTTATTAGACTGTCATTCTTCAGGCAGGGTTTGGATGAATTTTTAATCTATTTTTTCAAGTACATATCCTGGCACATAGCTGTGTGTCCAACGGTGCATTAAGTGTTAACAGGGGATAACATGAGATGGTATACAATTGACATTTGGTCAATTTCAGAGTCGAACTTCGACCTTCCCAATCCTTCGGTCAAACATTGATTGCTTTGGTAATAATGAGTCATATTCTCGTTATGTTAAGATCTACACATAGTATTCATAGGCTAAAGGCAAACATTTAGATATCAACACTGCTCTTCACAATCATTTTTTATATGCTTCCATTCTCATTCCCTTCCATTCAATATATTCCCATTCAATGAACATTTCATTAGCAATTCCGCACTGTTGAAGCAATAAACATTCGATTCCGATATTCTCTCATGCCAATGGCTGCCAGGGATACGAATGTGAATTAATTTCATGAAGATAGAGTTTGGTAATTGTGTGTGGAAAAAATTGAGAAAAGAAGTGAGGAGAGAAAAAAAAAATTAATTTTTGCTACAAATGGATATTTGCTTCTTTTTACGTGCTGATACTTCCATTTTCATCATTTATGCTTTTATGTTTTCCTTCTTCTTTTAAACAACATGGAAATTCGATCGTGGCTTTAATTTGTGCGGTTTTTTACAAGCTCCCGTGGTTGGATTTTAAGATTCAATTTGCAAAAATTTTTTAGTTCTTTAACGTAGCATGGAATTAAAATCCATTAACCCAAATACTTTCCATTTCCAAAACCGTCAATATACATTTCCATTAGCATTGAGAGCAACTCGATTGCCGATTTAAAACTTTAGCTGAACATCGAGTTGGATTTCATTGTTTATTTTATTCAGTTGACATTAATCCTCAAGATTCAATATGGATATTAATTTTAAAAGTGTGTGAGTGTGGGTATGGAAAAGGGTGTAGGCATACAATAACATCAAGGTTGTAGGTAGATTTTTTTGGAATTGATTTATCAGGCTGTATATGGAATTATTACTAGCTAATTGGCAATGAAGGCTTGTGATTGAGTAAAAGGTCCTAGTAGTCAGTAAGCAAATTCATTTAAATGAGCTAATCTAAATGCTCATCAGTATATTTAATGAATAAAGAACTGCATGCCCAATTTTGTGAGCATACTCATGGGCACTCATGTCAATAATGTAGAAGAGTGAGAAAGAGCAGAGACAAGAGTCGTGAAAGCTATTGCAGCTTATAATCAAGAAAAAAAAAAGAATTTGAGCTCTTTTAGTCATTAGCGGCCAAAATTTATATTGTATTTATGCATCCTTATGAGTATACTTATTTCTTATTTTGGTCGCCGTTGGTAAATCCGTCTGTTGATTCATCTCATTGCGTTTCGTGGCTATTGAATGTTTAACGAGAGTAGTAGGCCTCACACTCAAACTTTACATGCTTCGTTAGTATCGCACGACTTTAGCGGTCCGACATAGCCAGGAATGCACCACGGGGACGTGGAAGTAGGTACTTGAGTATGAGCTACTAAAAGCAAACAGTTGTATTCCGCGTCACTACCCTTAATAAACCCAGTTTACTCACGCATATTCATGTAAGCATACAATTGATCGTTTAGAAAACAGAAGCAATGATAAGATACAAAAATGCGATGGAGGAAAAAAATTCGTGAGTATCCAGAAATTATTTGAGGAGGAGTAGGAGGAAGTAGGGTGGTGGTAGAATGGTGGGAGTTTTAGAATTTTTTTATTGAAAAAAACCAACAAATTTCTTAAAAAAGTGGTGGTTTTGACCATCTACTCTCCTTCCTGAATCCGCAAAGGTGTCCCCATTGATCCGCTGCCCCCTCGTTTGACTCCAAAATCCGTCCTGGGGTAAAGACAGGAAATTTTATTTATAAACGACTTCTTTTATTAAAACCAGATTGTTTTTGGTTTTCTTAATGTCAAGTCAGATTAAAATAGCAACGAATATAAATAACATCAAATTTTTTTGTAGAAATAATCCTAACAACCTCGAAAACAATCCTAGTTACTTTGAAAATTAATAAATCCTTCAAACAAAAAAACATCAGATTCTCAGAATTTAATTTATTACCTTCAGTTGTTTTTAAATAATTTCACAAGATTTTGCTAATTTTGTCCTCATTCCAATTTCATATTTTCTGAGAATCAACACGAGTACACACCACTGCTGACTCACCATTTCAATAACAATTTTTCACTCCGTAAAAGAATTTTTGCAGATTGTCATCCTCTGAAATATGCGAAAGAACGCTACTCGACTCTACTCGAAAAAATACTTTTTTATTTCCAATAAATTTAATTTATTCATCCTTACGTTCAATATTGAAAGAAGTACTTTTTTTTAGAAAAAAGAGCAATCGCTTCATTTGATAAAACAAAGGCAAAAGGCGAAGCGAAAAAAAGTTTTCGATTATTTAAATTTTAATCTCAAATTGAAATCCTGAAATGAAATGCCATTTCTGTGTGTTGAAGAGGAAAAAAAAGGAAGAAGAAGAATCTATTTGAACAGCAAGCTAAATGAGAAAGAAGACGGGAAAATTTATAGCATGGTATTACGATGTGAAAAGGTGCGGAGCGATGGAATAAATAAAAATAGTCAATAGGACAATGTTCACTTCACGGAACGTTAAATTGCTATGATTTCTTCTCTAAAATAAACAAAAGAATTGGCAAACAAAATTATTTTATTTTTTTTCTTGCTTTTCTTTTTCAATCCTGTAATTGCCCTATCAACAACCCCTTATATAATATTATGGAATATCGAAATGGTGAAATGGGAAGAGGCAGGAGAGGAAAATAAAATTAATTTCAAAGAAATAGATAAGAAGGAGCTTCGTTGAAAGCGAATAGTTGAAAAGTAAGGAATGTGTTTTTAAATTGTTCAATTTGAAGCGCATTTATTTAAATTTAAGATATACTACTTACTTATTTCCTTGGCTGGGTGCACGAGGGCCCATTGCCGCGCGTAGTGAATGTCTGAAAACAGCTCCATTCTAGGAAGCCTTCTGACAGTTCGGGATATTAAGAATTCTAGCGTCCTTTTCAACACTTGCAATTCAAGATATAGACAAATTTTAACAGATACAGAGGGATGATTATTTATCCAAAGTTAGATCTTATCTTATCAATTCTCAAAATTGCATATATTTTCGAAACATTACTGGAACTAAGGTTAAAAAGAAATAAGAACACTTCCTTACAACATAACCAAAGTTGGACTTGAGCCCACAACCTCTCGATTATGTTTTAAGTGCTCAAACCTACTGATCTACTGAGGATTGCAAGAGAGTGTGAAACAATGGTCACTAAAGCGTTCTTTCTCTTACAGTACTCATTGCACAACACTTATCGTTTTATTGGACCAATCACTAAGAAAATCAATTCTCTCCACGAACGGTAAGATAGTGTTCAGTCAATGTCTAGTTCTAACGTATTTTTGTCCACTGAAGTTAAAAGCTGTTGTAATTTTACAGCCCAAATGCTCTTAATCTCAATTCCTTTTCGTAAATTCTAATTCTTGACCCTAAATTCCAATTCCTGACCCTAAATTCCAATTCCTGACTTAAATACCAATTTTTGAGCCTAAATGCCAATTCCTGATCCTAAATTCCAATTCATGCTCCTAAAATCCAATTCCTGACCCTAATATCTATTCCTGACCCTAAATTCCAATTTCTGGACCCTTGGAGGTGTATTTTGAAGCAGATTCAAGTTGTCATTGGAAACATTCAATCCTATGTTGAATTGAAGTACGTTTTACGAAACGGATTAGATACCACTAGTTGTAAAGGTACGCTGCTATGAATAAGACATTAAAACCCAAAGTCAGGCACTAACATAAAATAAATATTCAACAAAAAATTGTACAAATCAGGATTTCCACGACTATTACGATAGTGTCTGATCCTTGGCTAAAACCCAACTAAAACCTTTTGAATTTCAAAACTCTAAAAACATCGTTCAGATTCTTGATTCTTATATTAAATCAATGCAAAAGTGAGTCAAAGTCAAAGTGAATCATTGAAAATTTGCATTTCCCTATTAAAATTGCATCAAAAATTTCAAAGTTGTGGAGATGAAAATAAAATAAAATAAAAAAAAAACTTGGTGTGTTTGGCGAAATTGAAAATTATAAAAAGTCACGATTATAAAATTTTCCAAGCCATTAACTTTGATTCAAAGTTTTATAATATTATTTTATTTTTTTCTTCTATTTGACTTGTAATTCAACATCCGAGAAGCTAAAGCCATGCTCCGCCAAATGCTCAAGACGAAGAAATATGTTTCATGTTGATCAGCATTAAAATAAAATATAAGGAATGAAAGAGAGATGGTTTGGAAAAGAAAGAGGATATGCAACAGAAAAGTTTTTTTTTATATTATTGCTTTTTGTGAGAGCAAAAAGAAAACTTTTCCGATTATCGAGAACTATAATAATTATTTTTATGCATTCACATAAGAAATTTTCATCCTTTTTTTACCCTCCATTATTCTTTTCTTTGTCTTATGCAAATAATCAATGTTGCACAATAGTTTTGAGGTGGTGAAACTTCTTAAATAAAACTTTAAATTAGGATTTGCATGGGTTATGCTTCATTTAATATGCAGGTTAGTTTGTTTATGTTATAAAAAGTATAGCTGTAATCCAGTTTGCATTCTGAATTCTTCTATTGTATGTAAAGGTAATATGTGAGAATATAAAGTTTCTAAAAATCTGATCAAGAAGCAAAGAACCATGGAGGCCATTTGGGGCACGGACCATCGGAGGTACGGAGAATGTCAAATTTTATTGTACTACCCTTCACATATATACAAATTATTAAATTAACTAGATCGAAAAAGTTACTGGTTTAAAACAGTTTCCTTAGTCCAGTGTTATCCAAATTAAGCCTTCTTCAGCACAGATGAGCTATTTCTATGGTTCATCAGTGTATCGAAGCACGCAGCTTTATGCTTGGGGACCATTCAGTTATTACGTAATGCTCTTCTGGAGATAAAATGGGTTTGAAATTTTGTTAGGCCTCTAACAATGAAAACTTTTATCCATTGCAATTTTGTTGAGAATACTCTAAATTGTGTTAAATATTTATATAATTATATACATACCTAGTGGTGATAGATGACTATGACTTCGGTTTGAATTCAGCTTCATGCCAGAAAATCGTCAACCTGGTGACGAATAGATTACCGCTTTGTGATATTTGGGGTATTTGGCATTTGAAATTAGTAGACGAAAGCAAGGGATAGAAACGGGTTTAAGCAACAACTAAGGAAAATCTTTCTAACAGTCAAAGAGACCGCTTTTAGGTGTTTCCACAACATGAAATCAATAATATTTTGTCAATAGCATAAATGGTTTAATCGTACAACTGTAGAGAAGGACACAGAGCAACAACACAAGAAACTAGAAGAAGTAGCCGTTTTTGCCAGGAACAGAAACCTGTTTAACCGCTTTATTGACGCCCTACGATTTATAGTGGATCAATAGGAACTAATTTTCATAAATGGTTTAGTATATTTTGCGAATTGAGTACTATAATATCAATGATCGAAAGGAAGGCCAAAAATGTCCTGAATCGGATGTGTTGATAAGGACACTAGAGTTCGCAATATCCCGAATTGGCAGAAGTTGACGAACTGTCTACAGACATTCTTTAATCACGGCAATGGGCCCCCGTGCGCCCCAGTCAAAGAAGTAAGTAAGTAATTAAGTAATTTTGATACATTTACATTAAACCCATTCATTTCTGAAATCAAATCCTTCCAATCTCAATTTAAAAGACTTTCTATAGAAGCAAAACAATTCCATTTAATCTGCAATGCTTATAAAATTCACTACTTTGTCATTGCCATTATCATCAAATATTCACAATTCATGTTTGAGATTTTGAGATACATAAAAATCTCTCTCATTTCCATATAATCTTCAATTCAGATTCTATCTATATAAATTTTTTTCACGATGACTAAACTTGTGCATTAAAACTTATTTATTTATAATATTTTTTTTTTGAATATTTTTATTCCTAAATTGAGAAAGTTTAAATTGACATATCTGCATAGAGTAAAAACATAAATAAGACGATATAGTTTCAGAAAAGAATATGGCATTTTTTGGTGAAAGAAAGCAGTGCCATGGGAGGAATATTATAAAATTTTATCGAATGATGAAGACACAACGATGATGCATAAAAAGGAAGATAATTTGCAATATGTTCTGAAGGATGTTTTCAAAGAAAGAAAAAATTATTATTTATACTAAAAATACGATATTTTTCATCTCTTTTTAACTTGTTTATGAATACATTGACATACGTTTAAAAAAATTATTATTTCTTGTATCATTCTTCAGTGAAGTATGAAGGAAGAGAAAAATTTTTTTTTTCATTGCATTATTTTAATGTTTGCAGATGACACAATTTTCATCATATGCATAATAAATAAATTATGACAGGAGAAAGAGGAATAGGAGATGAGGATGATGATATGAAAATTATTCTTTATTAAGCTCTTTATATGCTTTTTACCCGGAAAGTACATGAATTACTACGTCATCGGTCAAAAATCTGGCGTCAAGCCTACTTTACAGTGACTCAGGTCGGATTTTGTTGAATCTAGTCTGAAACCGGCGAGTTCTTGAAATGACTCGGTGATGGAATTGCTCAATACTTGGGTATCTAGTTATTGCATCATCCTACGATCAAGAGTATGAGACTCGACAGGAGAAAATTTTCACTTGTATCATATGAAGTATAAACGCGTCTCACAGCCTCCTTTTGTAGTCTACAGGCAGTAATGTCATCAAATGAATGGTTCTTATCCTACTATGAATTATTGGTCTATTGAGTGTAGAAGTCAGAAACAATCATTATCCGTGAATTGCTCTACCTCAGCTCTGGATCTCAATGGTCTAAATAATTGCAGGTTTTTGCAAAGTTTATGTGAGTCTGAATCCAGTGACATGCTGAACTGTGACCAGATTTTCTACATCATGTGCCTTTCGGGTTATACAACAACAAGGACATGAAAGGAAAAATCAATTCAATGAATGAATAAATCAACATCATCTTCCATGAAGGATCTTTAAGATTTTTCTTCATATTATTGAATTAATGTTTTGCGCTATTTATCATTCTTTGTTCAAAAGCTTATCCCGGAAAGCACATGACGTAGAAATGTATGAAAATCCGGTTACAGCATGACTCTGTACTGAGGCCGGTAATCATCTAATATGTTCTTGGGATAGAGTAACACTTTCCAGGAACCGAATTTTATGACATTTCTACGTTGTGTGCATTTTTATGTATGCAATTCGACTTGATATGTTTTTTATAGGCTTCGGTGAAGTATCGTGCATTTCTGATGCAATGGGCTGCAGTTTTGGAGGATCCCTTTTAGTCAAGATTAGCTGTTTTTATGTTCATGAATCTAAGATCCAATGAAATAACATGAAATCTACTTAAGTCGCAGTTTCTCAAATATGTAAGATTGAATTGATATGGCAGGCAAAGAGTGTGGTTTCAAAAGTAGAGTTAGCATGCTCAACTGGTATATGTGAGTAGAGCAAGTTCTTGAGAGCATGCTATTTGCCTGTTAGAGATTTGTCTTCAAATATTAGACATCATATCCGAATAAACCCTGAAGATCTTCAAAAATAAACATTTTTCTCAGAATGAACTAAATTTGCATAAGATCCGAACCAAATGCAATCAATTTAAATTCTACATAGCAATAAAATCTTATTCCTATCTATATTTTATTGCTTAAAAAAATCCAGGTTATATCTTATTTTAAGCACTGCATATTTGTCATGTGCAATGCATTGATTTTAATCTTATTATTTTTAATGATGCTGTTAAACTTTTCTTCCTGTATGTATCGTTACTCATAAGTATTTGTTGCACGAAAAATAAACAAGAAAGTTTTTTTTTTTTTTGAGAAATTACCGTAAAAGTAAAGATTCTTGTTCTTATTATTCTACATCATCTCAACATAATTTTTGTTAGTTGAGAGAATTTATTATAAATCGATAACATGAAATTGCATTCTTTCGCTCGTTTCCACATGTTAAGTAAGAGGAAAAATTATTTTTACTCATGAAATCAATGGGAAAAGTTTTGCATAATATTAGTAAAAAGTTTTCGACTTTTTCAGAGTATATAGAGTACATGTTTAATGTATGCAGGGGTTTAGAGCTGTTGAAAGAATGTAAAAAATTGGGAAAAACTGTACAGCACCACTACATCGCTGTATCGACGGATTTATGGCTTGTTGCACTGAGGGCAACATGACACTTGATTTTGATCAGTTTTTAATGCGACAAATGCAAATTGTCTAATTATCATCTAAGTGGAATGACATCAATACCCTAAGTCAGTGGTGTACAACCTTTTATTTTTCGTGACACACCTGCTGTTAATTCTGGACCGAAACCACAAACGACACAGGGTTCATAGCATTTGTAAGTTGCAGCCTGGTGTGGTTCACGTGCCAAAGGCCGTTGGTACGTGCCAAAGGCCTATTTCAGATCATTTCTAATTTTTGAAGCTTTTTGTTCATTTTAACGTTCAACATGTGTTGAAGCTTAGTTCATGTTTTGGCTGCAGATTTGAGGTTTTTAGCACATGATGCGTCTGCATTGCTAGGTTTACAAGGGTATACTTGTATCTGGATGTTCTTCTTTATGAAAATTGAATTTTAACTGGGTAAATTGCAGGGTACGTCAGGTCTTATGACATATTCTTGTCCTTAGAATGTGCAGAGCTTACATGTTGTTCGGATCCCTTAATAAACTGTTGGTCTAAAGGATGCGATACAATTGATTATTAATCGAAGAGCCTACAGCTCATAAGACTGGACCCTTCGAACATTATATCATTTAGGAACTTATAAGTCACAATATTTGGGTGGTGCAATCGTCTTGCGTCTTTGTAAGCTTCATATTGCTTGTTAAGGACGTATTCAGAAGAGGAAAAGGAGAATTTGGAGTCAAATTTAGGCTAAGAAATCATGCTAATAGCTTCCAGTTATGAACTGACAAAAGGAATGTCTTCAAAAACCAAAAACACTTTCTAATGTGCAATGACCTACAAAATTGTGTTGTCTACTCTTTCCCACAACCCCTGACATTCTCGTACAACATAGAAACATTTATATGAGCATTCACACGTCTATTGATTGCAATGATTCTCCTACTATATTATATTTATAGTCTATCATATAATTTTATCACTATGAATATTGTGTAGACATTTAATTTTCCGAGATTCACTTCGGTATCGGTTATTATGCGACATAGTAATCTATTTATGTTTATAATATTGAAAAAACAAAAAAAAAAAAGTTTCAGCAATTTGTAGCAACGACAATAAAAATTGATTAGTCTATAAAATAAAATAAGGAGTGAAAAAAAAGAGACCAAAAGATTCATTTTCATTGTTTATTCCTCCCAGACGGCTTGGCATCACGAGAAAATTCGAAAAAAAACTTTTGGACATTCAAGTTCTTTGTATTTTATGAACTGAATTAGTCACGCGTCTTTCATGCTCCATAAAAACCTAGATCAAATAACATTAAATACTATAAATATTAGAAGTATAGAACCAAAAACTTTTCTCTTTTTTCGTCCATAAATTCTCATGTTCTAATTTATTTCTTTCCATTTTCTTCTTTTTGATTCCATAAATTTTGTGCGTCTGCGACATTAAATCTTTCACAATAATTTTTGTATCTAATAATTTGCGGAGCTTGGACGAGAGAAAAAGAAAAATTATGAAATGCTCATCATCAACAATAAATTGAAAGTTATGATGAATTAAATAAGAAATTATTGATGACATTTTTTCTAATTTCTGGGAAGATGAATTGGATGGAGATATATTAGTTTTTATTTATTTTGAATGACTTTTCTACGAAATTTTTGTGTTTATTTCTATGATATTTGAATGATTTTGTTTTAGACAATGAGCAGCTATAGGGCCGTTTACCTAACACGGAACGCTTAATTGACTTTGACCCATTGCTTCCGTAACAGAATATGAACTGCCTTCCTTCCCCTCTTATGAGCGTTCCTTAATAAATAGGCAAAATGGACTGAGGCAACAATACGAAAATCAAACAACAATCGTGCTCTGAAAGCTTTCTTAACCTTCCATGACGATTCACAACTAGGTTGAAGTAAATATATTAAACTGAAAGAAACTCTTGACAATGCTCTTCAATCTGTCTGAAGGAAAATTTCCATACCAAAAAGATACTGACTTAAAAACAAAACCATATTCAGTTGTGTCGCTTGGGATGTACTATTAAGAGCAGAATTAACTAAGAGGATGCTCAACTAGTGTTCCGTTAGATGCCCTAATTTAATTTACAAATTTCATTTTAAATATTAAAGCACTTTCAACTTATCTGATTGTGTTGCACATTCAATTCTGTCACGGAATGTTTGCTATAAATACAACTAAACCAAGAGCTGTAAAGGCAGTGTTTGTTCTAATGTTTTATTGAAAAAATTGTAAATTAAAATGTTGAAAGTATTTCAGAATTTTTGTAGTGTTACAAAACTTCATGGCTTCATTTACATCGTCCAGCCATCGCGTCATAAAATCGAAAGAATTTTCTGGATTATTTCAATCTTTGCGTCGTTCATATTAACTTTGATATTGATCATCAAATTCATTATTGAAAGTCAAGCAAATCAAATTGTAATTTACACTAACCAGAATGTGATTAATGTAGAGGACATTAATTTTCCTGCAGTTACTATATGTCCTGGATTAATTTTAAAAGCAAATCGAAAAGACACTTTAGACTATGTGAAAATGAAGGAAAAGCTTAATACAATGGATATTAAAGATTTAACAGAAAGAGAACTTAAGTTGATGCAAGTCGCTAGCTTGATTGCTAATGACCGATACATGTCAACTAAATATCCAAATTTATCAATTCCAACTGATGACTTTGTGGAAGTACTTGGTGAATTTGAAGAATTTTTCGATAAACCGCTATCAAATTCCGTGATTCAATATGCTTTTATGGCAAATTGGACAGATAAATATCCAGTTTTTATGACACAAAATTTATGGAAATATGGATTTTGCCATACATTCAACTTTCCGAATTCTTCAGAAATATTTAGAATGGATAAGTAAGTAGTTATAAGGAATGAGCAGCTATAATAATTAATTTCTATCATTTTCTGACTAAACAGAGTATCTCAAGATTTTAACTACACAAAAGTGCAAATGCTTGGAACAGAGTTATTTAAATTAGATGTTTTTAAATTAAGATTGCCGTATCCAGTTAAAGCTCATAAGCCAGGCAAAGGTCTTTTCATTGGTTACTCGGAGATACTATATCCAGGATATAGAATTGATTATTTAACAGTGAAGCACCTAATGGAACTTGATTTTGTTCTTCCAAGACGAGACTATGGTGGAATTAATATATATGTTCATGATCCATACGAAGTTGTTTCAGATAACGCGCTGGTTCGAAACGCAAGGGATAGGTCAAATTCAAAATATACTTTAATACCTAAGGTCACCACTGTTGATGAATCAATGACAGAATTTGATATTAAGGAGTAAGTTTGGCTTTCCAAAATCTTGTATAGATCTACTCAGAGACTTAACTCATCAAATTTGATTTTTAGTCGCTTTTGTTACTTAAAAAATGAACGACGACTTGAGTTTTTTTCAGCATATAATAAAGTTAATTGTGAACGAGAATGTCTTTCAAACCAGACATTAGAAGCTTGTGGATGTGTCCAATTTTATATGGTCAGAAACAAGGAAACTAGAATTTGTGGCATTATTGATGAAAGCTGCTTTAGAGATGTTGAAGAACAATTTGCTTCAGTAAAAGACTACTGTAGCTGCTATGATCCGTGTGAAAATGTCAAATATGACTTGATAGTTGAGTAAGAAGACTAAATCTTTCTAAGGCTCATGTTTATATGATCAATTTTTTCTTAGCTTTGCAACAATCAAAAAACTAAGTTATATGGTACATACTATAAATATGCAAAGGAAGCAGTAATCGTTATACTATATATTTCAGATGAATGGAAAAAATGTCCATAGTATAGAAATAAAGATAGAATTAGGAGTAAAAGAAATTTTGGCAACAAGTAAGAAGAAAGGACAGACATTGGTGGATATTATTTCACTAACTGGTGGCTTTTTTGGACTATTTGCTGGATTTTCATTCCTTTCGGCTGGTGAAATCATAAAATTCTTTGTGATTATTCCTTTAACAATGATATATAAAAGGCAATGGCCAAAATTAGCTCCAGTTGTTAAGCATATAAAGTCGAAATCCAAAGTCCCGAATTCTTGGAAACGACATTCTCGAAAAGTATATCCAATTGGCATTAAAAATCCTCAAAAGGAAGTTCAAAAGTATTTAAAGAATTTTCTAGAAAACTCTTCAATCCACAGCCTTAATCATATCGGCAACTCGGAAAGAAGTATTATTGAGAGGTAATCCTCAATATTATAAGTGGACGGATCTTATAGGATTTAAATTTTAGGAGTACTTGGCTAATCATGTTCACATCTTCAATGATAATTGCCTTCATTCTGGTACGTGAAGTGTATTTGAAACTAAAATCTAGTGAGGTTGTCATGAGTCTAGAAGGAGTTCCAACTAAAGTAGAAGATGTAATTGTCATACTTTCTTAATAATTATACAGCATAGATTGATTGTAATTAATGGTTTCAGCTGCCATTTCCTGCCTTTACATTAGTCGCTGATATCAATGATTTTATTCAAAAGCGTGAATTTAATTATGAACCATTCAATGAACAGATAAAAGGTGAAGTGAAAATATGGCTTAGGTATAGGAGGTCAGCATATACATCAGATGTTTCGAAAATTGGGTATGAATTTATCATGTCAAGATGAAACATAATATTCTTATTATTTTTTAGTCAACAAGTTTTTCTTGTTATGTGCGAAAAAACATTTCTAGATGACTTTAAGAGATTCCCGTACAACTACTCGTCATCATCAGAATTCGTTGATTTTTTAAGAGATTATACACATTTGGATCCTCCATGGTTTAAACATATGATTGCTAAATGGAATGGAATGATTGATACACCATTTACTGAAACTTTGACAAATATTGGAATGGGACATACTTTTAATTTGATTGATCAATCAAAGCTCTTGCATGAAGACAGGTTCGTCAATATTGAGTGGTCAACCATTCATCCAAAGACATCTTTAAACCTTAAAAAATTATTTAAATTTTTTTAGAATTTCCAAAGATTTTTTGTACACTTACAATACTAGTAAACCGATGATCATCTGGCAGAAACTATGGATTCCATGGATTTTGTGGAATTTGTGGAATCCATGGAAAAATTTATGGAAATCATGGAATTTATGGATTTTTTGATGGAATCAATGGAATCCATGGAAATTATGGATTAATTCGTGGAATCCATGGATTCTATGGATTTTTTCATGGAATCCATAGAATCTTTACGGAATTTGTTGATCCTATGGAATTTGTGGAATCCATTGAATCTATAGAATCCATGGATTGTAGATTATATTGAACTAATCATTTAAAAAACACTAAAATTTTAAATCATATTTACGATGATTTCCAAAGACGTTTCCATTTTGGAAAATTACTAACTATTCTAATATTCACAAATCCGGACTGTTTGTATAAGGAAAAATAATAGTAAGCGTTTTAAAAATGCGCCTATCTGTTTTTTCGGACTTATTCGTAAAAGGAAAAATTACAGTAGAATATTTAAAAAAGCATGAAAAGTTAAGAATTTTTAGAAAATAGTTCAATATAATCCACAATCCATGGATTCTATAGATTCAATGGACATAGGATCAACATATTCTATAAATTAATCCATAGATTCTATGGATTTGAAAAATATAGAATCCTTTCCACGAATTAATCCATAATTTCCATGGACATTGAATCAAAAAACTCCAGATATCCATAAACATGGATTCCACAAATTCACAAAATCCATGGAATCCAGTTTCTGCCAGATGATCCACTCTAGTAAACCTATCACCTACCCATGGAAAACATCTGCTGATGACGGAAAAGGATTTGAAATATTCTTTAGAACAAATAAACTCAGAACAGGATGTTACAATCATGATTCTTATATTATTCATCCTCCGAACGAGTTACCTATAGATGGAGAAATTATTAGAGTTGATGACTGGGCAGCGACTGAAGTCTCCTTAACACCAACTATAGTCAAAACTGATGAGGACATGCAAGCATTTGATGTTGATACTAGAAAATGTTATTTCGATGATGAAAGGAAGTTGAAGTATTTTAAGATTTACACACAGAAAAATTGCGAATTGGAATGCTTATCAGAAATAAGTAAGTCATAGTGCCTTCATATATTGAACATCACCTAATCATGTAACTTTGTAGTTTATTTAAATTGTGGCTGCCTTCCATTCTATTCCATCAGAAATCAGTCAGCAAAAGTCTGTGATTTTCAAACCTTCGAAATGTGTGCGGCATTGTACAAAGGATTTTCAGATTTTGGGAAATATGAGCATCTATACAAGTCACATGGACTATGTCATTGCTTGCCGTTGTGTAATTATGTGACCTATTCATATGAAGCATTTTCATTTGAGTTCAATACGTAAGAAGAGGACTGAACACATTCAATTTTTAATATTTCCCGATAGTCGACCGTATGGCTAGTTATGAACTTGACATTTCATGGCCATACGATTGACTAGTTGTAGCATATTAAACTCAATTTCTTTTTCAGCATGCAGAACATATCCATATCAATAAAATGGAAGGACAATGAATATTACGCACTGATTCGTTATCAACAGTTTAAAGTTGTTGACTTTCTTTCGTATGTCGGAGGAATTTTGGGACTTTTTGCTGGCATCTCTGCACTGTCCGTAATTGAAAGCCTGTACTTTTTCACATTGAGGTTGATCACAGATTTGTGGAGATATTTTCGTCATTAGAGATTTTTGAGACATTTTAGAATGCGCCGATGGACGCTTTAATTTAATTTGCAAATTTAGTTTTAAATATTAAATCATTTTTAATTTATCTGATTGTGCTACACATTCAATTCTGTCACGGAATATTTACTATAAATACAATCAAACCCAAAGCTTTACAGTCAGTGCTTGTTCTAAAGTTTCATTGAAAAATTAAAAATGTAAGAAATTTAAAATGTTGAAGATTTTCCAGAACTTTTGTAGTTACACAAATCTCCATGGCTTCATTTACATCGTCCAGCCATCGCGTCATAAAATCGAAAGAATTTTCTGGACTTTTTCAATTTTTGCGTCGTTCATATTAACTTTGATATTGATTATCAAATTCATTATTGAAAGTCAAGCAAATCCAATTGTAATCTACACCGATCAGAATGTGATCAATGTAGGAGATATTAATTTTCCTGCAATTTCTGTATGTCCAGGCGTAATTTTAAAAGCTCGAAAAGACACATTAGACTATGCAGAAATGAGAATGAGGCTAAATAATAATACAATGGATATTGAGGAATTCACAGAAAGAGAACTTAAGCTGATGCAAGTCGCTAGCTTGGTTGCTAATGACCGATACATGTCAACTAAATTTCCAAATTTATCAATTCCAACTGATGACTTTGTGGAAGTACTTGGTGAATTTGAGGAATTTTTTGACGATCCATCATATGATAAAGCATTGATTCCATTTGATTTTATGGCAAATTGGACTAATAAGTATCCAGTTTTTATGACACAAAATTTATGGAAATATGGATTTTGTCATACATTCAACTTTCCGAATTCTTCAGAAATATTTAGAATGGATAAGTAAGTAATTATAGAGGATGTACAGCTATAATTATTATTTTCTATCATTTTCTGACTAAACAGAGTATCTCAAGATTTTAACTACACAAAAGTGCAAATGCTTGGAACTGATATAAATAGAATAGATGTTTTTAAGCTAAGACTGCCATATCCGGTAAAAGCACATCCACCAGGCAAAGGTCTCTTCATTGGCTTCAATGAAGTGCAATTTCCCAATTTTAAGTTAGTCAAGATTTTTGATCACGTTGTTCCTAAACGAATATATAGTGGAATTAATATATTTGTTCATGATCCATACGAAGTTATATCAGATTCCGCTTTGGTTCGACATGCAAAGGATATGTCAAATTCAAAATATACTTTAATACCTAAGGTCACTACTGTTGATGAATCAATGGCTGAATTTGATATTAAGGAGTAAGTTTGGCTGTCCAAAATCTTGTAGATCTAGACTGCATTTATCAAATTTAATTTCTAGTCGCCTCTGTTACTTAAAAAATGAACGGCGACTTGAGTTTTTTTCAGCATATAATAAAGTTAATTGTGAACGAGAATGTCTATCAAACCAGACATTAGCAACTTGTGGATGTGTCCAATTTTATATGGTCAGAAATAAGGAAACTAGAATTTGTGGCATTATTGATGAAAGCTGCTTTAGGGATGTTGAAGAACAATTTGCTTCAGTAAAAGACTATTGTAGCTGCTATGATCCGTGTGAGAATGTCAAATATGACTTGATAGTTGAGTAAGAAGACTAATTCTTTCTAAGGCTCATGTTTCTATGATCAATTTTTTCTTAGCTTTGCAGCAACAAAAAAGATGTTTTATATGGTATATACTATAAATATGCAATGGAAACAGTAATCATAAGACTGTATTTTTCAGAGACCTGGAAAAATAACGCACAGTACAGAAGTAAAGATAGAATTGGGAGTAAAAGAAATTTTGGCAACCAGTAAGAAGAAAGGACAAACATTGGTGGACATTCTATCTCTAATTGGTGGCTTTTTTGGATTATTTGCTGGATTTTCATTCCTTTCTGCTGGTGAAATCATAAAATTCTTTGTGATTATTCCTTTAACAATGATAGTTAAGAATGTAAAGTCGAAGTACAAAATCCCGAATTTTTGGAAACGAAGATCTCGAAAAGTATATCCAATTGGCATTAAAAATACTCAAAATGAAGTTCAAAAGTATTTAAAGAATTTTCTAGAAAATTCTTCAATACACAGCCTTAATCATATCGGCAACTCGGAAAGAAGTATTATTGAGAGGTAATCCTCAATATTATAAGTGGATGGCTTCTTATGAGCTTTAAATTTTAGGAGTACTTGGCTAATCATTTTCACATCTTCAATGATAATTGCCTTCATTCTGGTACGTGAAGTATATTTGAAACTAAAATCTAGTGAGGTTGTCATGAGTCTAGAAGGAGTTCCAACTAAAGTAGAAGATGTAATTGTCACACTTTCTATATACTTGAACAGCATAGATTAATTGTTTGCACTAAATCTTTTCAGCTGCCATTTCCTGCCTTTACTTTAGTTGCTGATGTTAATGATGATATTACAAAACGCGAAAGGAATTATTTGAATCGTTACATTCATGAAGGTACTCTTATTGCATATAGATTGAGAAGATATACGATAGAAGACATAACAATTGAGTAAGCTTTAATCAAGCCAATCATTTTCATGAAACATTTTATTCTTTATATATTCTAATTATTTTTAGTGACCAAGTTTTTGCTACCATGTGTGGCAAAACAATGCAACAAATAGTAAGACGATTCCCGTACAACTACTCGACATCATCAGAATTCGTTGATTTTTTACGAGATTATACACATTTGGAACCTCCATGGTTTGAACATAAGATTGCTAAATGGAATGGAATGATTGATACACCATTTACTGAAACTTTGACAAATATTGGAATGGGACATACTTTTAATATGATTGATCAATCAAAACTCTTGCATGATGACAGGTTCGTCAATATTGAGTGGTCGACCATTCATCCAAAGACGTTTTTAAACCTTAAAAAATTATTTAATTTTTTTAGAATTTCCAAAGACTTTTTGTACACTTACAATACTAGTAAACCTATCACCTACCCATGGAAAACATCTGCTGATGACGGAAAAGGATTTGAAATATCCTTTAGAACAAATGTAATGATTCAAGGATGCTATAATGTTGATTCTTATATTATTCATCCTCCAAACGAGCTACCTGTAAATGGAGAAATTATTAGAATAGAAGACTGGTCTGCGACTGAAGTCTCCTTAACACCAACCATAGTCAAAACTGATCAAGACATGCAAGCATTTGATGTTGATATTCGAAAATGTTATTTCAATGATGAAAGGAAGTTGAAGTATTTTAAGGTTTACACAGAGAAAAATTGCGAATTGGAATGCCTATCAGAAATAAGTAAGTCATAGTGCTTCATATGTTGAACATAATTTAATCATGCAACTTTGTAGTTTACTTAAACTGTGGCTGCCTTCCATTCTATTCCATCAGAAATCAGTCAGCAAAAGTCTGTGATTTTCAAACCTTTGAATTTTGTGCGGTGATGTACGAAGGATTTTCAGATTTTGGGAAATATGAGCATCTATACAAGTCACATGGACTATGTCATTGCTTGCCGTTGTGTAACTATGTGACCTATACATATGAAGCATTTACTTTTCCGTTTAATAGGTAAGAAGTTTGTTACCGTATGTCTAGTTATGAATATGACATTTAATGGCAAGATGAACAAATGTCAAGTTGTAAACCATATGATTTACTACAGTCATAACTAGTTTCAACATATTCATCTCAGGAAGTCGTGTCCGAAATAATATGTTAATTCATTCCAGCATGCAGAACATATCCATATCAATAAAATGGAAGGACAATGAATATTATGCAATGATTCGTTATCAACAGTTTAAAGTTGTCGACTTTCTTTCATATGTCGGAGGAATTTTGGGACTTTTTGCTGGCATCTCTGCACTGTCCGTAATTGAAAGCCTGTACTTTTTCACGTTGAGGCTAATCACAGATTTGTGGAGATATTTTCGTCAAAAAATGACATAAAAAGTAGCATAATTTATGACAACATTGTTGTCCCCTCTCATAAGCATTAACCATCCCACAAATATCTCCACATCCTCATCCACATCCACACAAAGTTTGTATTGTTGTTTATGTACATTTAGTTGTGGATAGATACACACTAACCCCTGGCACTGATGGTGAAAAAAGAAACTTTTTCTATTTAATTTTCAGCTTAAAACGGGCGATAATAAAAATAATTATTGTTGACTCAATGAAAAACTTTTTTTTTATATTCACACCGTTTTCACGTGTGAATGTATTGAATTTGTTCAGATTGAAAAATCTGTTTTTTGGATTTTTCAGCAAAACTAAGCACAATGGCAAGTTTTGTTCTATCGCAAAAAGTTTGTGCCTGGAATTCCTCACCATAATCAAAAAACAGATTTGAAATTGGTTGAGGCATTGCTGAGAAAATCAAAAAATTCGCTTTCTGTAAGCAAGCAAACAAACAAACAAACAAGCAAACAAACAAGCAAGCAAACAAACAAACAAGTTAATCAGCAAGAAATCTCAATAGCGAGACATCGTAGAGACTTCTAGTTTTTTGCAATCGATCCGTATTACTCTATAGAAGAGCTGATTAGTTTTTGGGGATGGCAGGTACAGCCGTTGCTTCTAAAAAAGCAAAAAACTTTCGTTTTCATACAAAATTTCAAAATCAATGTTTTCTATGATTTTTTGAAACTTTGAACATTGTATGAAAATTACGAAAAATATTTAAAGCCTGCTCGCTGGAGCTTAATCCCTCAAACATTTGCCAAGCGAAGCTTGGCCTACCCGCTGGAGCCTGATCCCTCAAGTATTTGCCAAGCGAAGCTTGGCCTGCCCGCTGGAGCTTGATCCCTCAAACATTCGCCAAGCGAAGCTTGGCCTACCCGCCGGAGCTTGATTCCTCAAACATTTGCCAAGCGAAGCTTGGCCTACCCGCTGGAGCCTAATCCCTCAAACATTTGCCAAGCGAAGCTTGGCCTGCCCGCTGGAGCTTGATCCCTCAAACATTCGCCAAGCGAAGCTTGGCCTACCCGCTGGAGCTTGATTCCTCAAACATTTGCCAAGCGAAGCAGCTTACCCGCTGGAGCCTGATCCCTCAAACATTTGCCAAGCGAAATACCCGCTGGAGCTTGATTCCTCAAACATTTGCCAAGCGAAGCTTGGCCTACCCGCTGGAGCCTAATCCCTCAAACATTTGCCAAGCGAAGCTGGCTGGAGCCTAATCCCTCAAACATTTGGCCTACCCGCTGGAGCTTGATTCCTCAAACATTTGCCAAGCGAAGCTTGCCTACCACTGGAGCCTAATCCCTCAAACATTGGCCTACCCGCTGAAGCCTGATTCCTCAAACATTTTGCTGGAGCCTGATTCCTCAAACATTTGCCAAGCGAAGCTTGGCCTAGCTGGAGCTTGATTCCTCAAATATTTGCCAAGCGAAGCTTGGCCTACCCGCTGGAGCTTGATTCCTCAAATATTTGCCAAGCGAATTAGCCTAAACTGGAGCCTGATTCCTCAAACATTTGCCAAGAAGCCTACCCACTGGAGCCTGATTCCTCAAACATTTGCCAAGCGAAGATACCCCTGGAGCCTGATCCCTCAAACATTTGCCAAGCGAAGCTTGGCCTACTGGAGCCTGATCCCTCAAACATTTGCCAAGCGGCTAACTGGAGCCTAATCCCTCAAACATTTGCCAAGCGAAGCTTGGCCTACCCGCTGGAGCTTGATTCCTCAAACATTTGCCAAGCGAAGCTTGGCCTACCCGCTGGAGCTTGATTCCTCAAATATTTGCCAAGCGAAGCTTGGCCTACCCGCTGGAGCTTGATTCCTCAAACATTTGCCAAGCGAAGCTTGGCCTGCTGGAGCCTAATCCCTCAAACATTTGCCAAGCGAAGCTTGGCCTACCCGCTGGAGCTTGATTCCTCAAACATTTGCCAAGCTGCCTGTGGAGCCTAATCCCTCAAACATTTGCCAAGCGAAGCTTGGCCTACCCGCTGGAGCCTGATTCCTCAAACATTTGCCAAGCGAAGCTTGGCCTACCCGCTGGAGCCTGATTCCTCAAACATTTGCCAAGCGAATTGGCCTACCCGCTGGAGCCTGATTCCTCAAACATTTGCCAAGCGAAGCTTGGCCTACCCGCTGGAGCCTGATCCCTCAAACATTTGCCAAGCGAAGCTTGGCCTACCCGCAAGACTTTTTATGGACGGTGTGAATATATCCGCATTGGGTTTCTACCCGATACACTAGTTCAACTCCTTTTTTTCATCATAGTTTTGTGTCTGCTGTTTGTTGTTGTTGTTGTTGCTGTTTATGTTTATTATGATGCGACATCGAGTTGGAAAATTTGCGCAGTGTGAATGAGGAAACAATTTTAGACTATTTTGGAATTATATAAAATAAATTAGGCATGCAATGATAATTCTTCTGGCTGTTTATAGTCTTTTGTTTGTGTTATTGAAACTATATATGTCTGTAGAGTGGAGCTGTTCAAACTATGTGTTAGTCGCAGCGAGTGATTTTGGTCGTGCCTTACCACCATCATGGGATTGCTGTATGAGTAACGATGGAAAAGACCGGGAATTAGAAACTGGCAGAAGTTATCTAAAGAGAGATCCAGCTTCGAACGAACCCTAAATGCGGCAATGAGTCCTCGTTGGCCTTCGCCAAGGAAGTAAGTAAGTTACCAATAAGAAATCCTGTAGAAAAAAAGGTTGGACAGCACTGCTGTAGACAAATAAAGAATTTTTTTGGAATGCTCAAAAGTGAATTTTCGTGTTTATTCTTTTATATCTTAATCTCAAGTAGCACATGTGCCTTCTTAAATATTTTGTGCCAATAGTAAGCAGCAGTTGTATAGGATTAACTTTTTCTTTTGCAAAAGAGGAACCAGGGTCAGACAATCCAAAGAATTGTACTGTACTTGATGTTCTTTTGGACTATACTCTCTGTACTGTGTGATAGCATATCCGAATGGACAACTTGACTTGTCGGACAGATCCGGAACTTTCGATTAAACTTGTCAATAGTCTTCCGAAAGTCTAAACAATGTCATACGTGGCATAAAAATCCAATAGGTGCAGAAAGTACAGTAATGGACACTTCAAACGTCTGACCCTTGAATAGGAACCATATTTTATAGACATACAATTAAAACAGTCATTTTGCGTGCACTTCTAAAATTCTACATAAATACTAAATCTACATTAATAATCTCCTTAACCTTCAGATCTTAAATTCTCTTCAATTTCCTCTTCATCATCATCGTCATCACTCTCATCAACTGATTCCTGCTTCCTCAAAGTCTTCCGTCCACTGTTCCATAATTGATTGAAATCAATATCCAGTTCATTTGCTAATCTTTCAATCAATGCTCGATCAATTATCTCACGAGTACTCCAATCAGGCTGTCTATTTGCTAGTTCCTTTAAGGATGCCAGAGCTTCTGAATATTGTTTTACTGATATTTGAGACTCGATGAGCAATCCAAGAATATCGGAATGTCTTGTTGGTGTTTGTTCTTTTTGCATTAAAAGATTTTTACATCCACCAATGACTGAGTAGTAATCCTTACGCTCAATCATGTCCTGCATCTCAATGACCTTCTTCGTAGTCAAAATTGACTGCTGTAAAGTTTCTAATGCACCGTGATTTGATGAAATTTTTAATAAACATTTTGCAGCATCTTGAAGGGACTTTAATGCCTTAACATAATCTCTATAGTCGTCTACCTCTGCTTGTGCTGCAACCACATGGAAATTTGCTAGTAAATCATAGGCTTGCCCTTTTGTATAAAAGGTTGTGATATTCTTGAGAATTTTCGGGTCATTTTGCCAGTCAAGTGACTGAAGATAATTTCCAGCCATAATATAAATTTCCTTTTGACGCGACATGGTAGCAAAAAAGACAATCTTTTCGGTATCTCCTGACTTTAATAGACTTTTCATTGCTCTTATTTTGTCACCAGCTTGCGTGAATTTTTTTGTTGCCAAATGATAGTCGCCTTGCTCTTGTAATAAACTTCCAATTTTTATTAAAATTTCATTCTTTAAATTGTCATCAATTTCGTCACTTGCTTGTGGTGTCAAAATTTCAGCAAGATTCTCTGTCATTGGTACGGCATGCTTGAAACAGACATTTAACGCATTTTCAAATTGTCTTGTACTTGCAAGAAGCATGACTGCTTTTTGAAAGAGATTGATACTTTGAAAGAATTCAGCACATCGTTTGACTAATTCTGGATCAGATTTTTCATTCAATTCTGAGGCAATGACTTGCAAAATGTCAGGCTGTTGGGATGAGAATGCAAGTTCTATTGCTTTATGTATGAATCCAGAACGATGATAAAGTTCAACTGCTCTTTTATAGTCACCAACTTCCTCAAAATAAACAGCTGAATTGATTTTTTCCTTTTTATTTGCCACAATTGCCACATTCCACAATTCATCTTGAAAGTCATTCTCCTTACATATTCGTATAGCATTTCCATATGTCTGTGCTTTTGTGTAGAATTGAATAGCATCATGAAATTTCCCAATACTCTCATACTGTCTTGCCAAATGGTAACAAGCAGATTTGTCACCAGAACTACGAGCAACTGAGTCGGCTTTCGATATCTGTCCCAAAAAGCACAAAATCCTCACCTGACTAAAGTAATCCTCAGACTTTTGGTAAATCTTAAAAGCCGATTCCATGTCACCAGTGCTCTCAATATATTGAGCATACCATTTTAACATTTCTGGATCTGTTGTGGATTGCATGTATTTACGGAGAGCATTAGGATCTTCCATTAAAAGCTGAGTTATGCTGTGTACTGGATCGCTAGTCATTTGATACATTTTGAGAGATTCAGCTGTATGACCATTTTCACTAAGCCAGTGGGCGTATTTCATTCGAGTATTTTTCAGATGAACGCGGTCACTGTGTGGGAAATTAAAAAAGTGATAAAAATTTAAATGAATTTTTTTTCAACGGAAGTACGCTTTTAGCATGTGTTTAGTGTTTAGGAATAAATGTCATATAAAGGGTAATCAAACTTACTGTTCAGCGATTTTCAAAGCCTCCTCAAAACGTCCACAATTTTGCAACAGCTTATTCAGCAAATCAAATCGCCCACACTTTTTGTAAAGATTCTCAGCTTCCTCAATCATGCCCAATTCAATTGCTAAAACAGCTGTTTTTGCTTCCTCCTCTAATGATGGATCATTTATTGCCTTCCGGATAGCTCTCACTGATCTTGCCTTCCTTAAATGTCCGAGACAAATCTGTGCAACATCAAGACGTCTCGTTTGCACGCACATTTTTGCCAAGTTATTCCAAATGGCATCAGATTTAAGTGATCTAATACAGGCAAAAGCTTGGTCAAGATTCCCTTGGGCGACATTCAGACTAAAATCAAGAATCATTTTTCTTGTTGCCGCATCAATGTTTTCCAAGCCAATAAAATTTCTCAAGCATTTATGCTCCATAACGCCTGTCTTGAGAGTTATTAAATTTGGAGCACATAAGTTAATCAATTTTTCATTTGTTGTCAAGTCAATGACCTCAATTTCAAGAATTGAAGTATTTGTCGGAAACATGATGTAGACTTGAGTCTCAACCATCGACATATTTGTGTCTGCATTCTTCTTGGTCGTTTTTGTTATTAACTTTGCCTCACATGAAAGCAAACGCGAATCATCTGTATCCCAACAAAATGAAATCGGCAATCTTGGCAATTGAACAAAGTCATAAAATATAACCGTGTCAGTTTCGAGTCGCCATACGTACAGCTTTCCATCAGGCACTAAATTATCATTAGCAATCGTAATTGCACAAAGTGTCCCGTCACAATTTGTTTTTGCTGCAATAATTTCACCAAAACTGTCAAATAAATCATATGCACTTTTAGCTGGGATAATAAGTTTCAGCTCGTGACGCGATATGTCATAAATTTTTATGAATCCATTCATTGTTGTTATTGTTAAATATTTATTTGTTAATTCCGCACCAAGAATCTTTCCATCATGTTCCGTAAATGAGTGCTCTTGCAGCTTCACACCATTCAGTGACATCACAATTACAGACTTTTGATTAATGCAAATCACATTTTCATTGTAGATGAAAATTTGAAAATTCTCACAGGGAAAGCTCGAGAGAAATCGAGCAGTTAAATTATCACTCAATACCAATTCATTGTTTGTTGTGATGTTGTCAATTTGATGTGATGTCTTTTGTATTTTATATAGCATCACAGTCTTTCCATTTGTTAGAATCAAGTGTAAGTCATTTAAGCAGACATTTGTTATTGACACATCACAATTGACAGTAAATTGTTGTTGAACATTTTTTTGTTGCTGTATGATGACAATTTGATTTGATGCTCTTTGAATTGCCCATAATTCTCGTGTATGATAACTCATCAATGGCTGCTCTTTGAGAATATAAACATTCGATACACAATTAACAACAATACATGGATCAGCTCCTATATTACCCCAAATACATTGCTTTATAGATCCTCGAACTTTTGATATGTCCGTCAATTGCCATTCACTCTCAGTGTCTGACTTAAACAATGTCTTTTTCCAAATATAAATTGCTCCTTGATTTGTTGAACCACAAAGCTTTTGATTTTGTGTACAGTAGCTGATGGCTGTGAAAATTTCTGAATGTGGACCTTTCATCATTGCTTTTGATAAAAATGATGAGTGGTCGGTGGGGAGCAAGAAATTTTCACTTGTGTCAATATCTAATATACGGACAGTCAGATCGCCAGTTATAATAGCCAGTGCATTTCCAGCCCATGAGATATTTCCATCGTAACCAGAAATTCTACTCGACAACTTCACACGATCTAATTCTGTCAAATTTCCAGAGTTCTCAACTAAATAATGAGAAATTGTCATATCCTCCATCAAAGTCACAATAGCTTCACGTTTTGGATGAAACAGAATCTGAATTATAGGAGATTCGGTTCGTAAAACCTCAGTGCATGTTCCAGACTGATTTACATAAAATAATACACCAGATTGTGAGCCAACATAAAAACAATGATTATCCTTAACACCGGCATGTGATAAATTTCGTACAGCTGTCTTTGGACGCCATGTTGTGATGGTGTCGAGTGCAACTTGGTCACCGGCAACTGCCAATTTTGCAAGATTCATTAATTCTGTAGTTGTTGAATTTTCAACAGTTCGTCGGAATGTGATGTGCAGGAGTGGATCTCGAAGGTCGTGACTAAACATTGTCAAGAATTGTCCTTGATTGTCACATCTCCAGCCGGTCATTGTTCCATTCTGTGAATGAAAAATTTAATATAATGACTAAAGCATGACGATAATAAAAGAAGACTTACAGAATCAGCAGTAACAAGTCGTCCACCTTGCTCACTAAATTCAACGAGCATGACTGGTGATTTATGGTATCCAGAACCTTGAATTGACATAAATTCTCTTTTTCCACTAATCCATGCATGAATCTCACCATTCTCCCATCCAGAAATGAGAATTTGTTTTTGCGGATGAAAGCAAAGCGACGTTGCTTGACTAACTGGATGGTTTGGATAGTGAATGTCTTTTAATGGTTCTCCCTGTTGATTTTTTTGGAAACAAAGGAATAAAGTTTTTAATTTTGTGGATAAACTATTGTTTAAATTACAGGTCATGGAATTGCTTTTAAGAGCAGTTAACATAAGTTTGGACAAATCAGGACAGTAAAATTGGAAGTAATAGCAGGATTGCATCCGAATAGCACAATTCAGTTTATCGATCTAAAATCCGGCATCAGACCGGTGTGATTTTGGTATGGTATCGGATTCCAATCGAATCCGGCATCGAGTCACAGCCATTTAAGCCTAAGATTGGATTTTTGATAGATTGACCGATTTGTGGAATTTGGAGCATATCCTCAAAAATATTGAACTCCCAAAATATCATCACAAATACTCCAAACATCATCAAAATGACCAGAACTCCTCAAATACCTAACTAATAACCTTCCAATTCCACAGTCAATAACAAAAAATTGTCCAATTTCAATTCAATCTTACCGACTCATCAAAAATTGTTACAGTTCCTCCACGATTATCGCCATATCCAGCCACAGCAAATATTGACTCAAACGGATGAAAAACAACAATTGTGCTGACTATGTCATTGTCAACAAATTGCACTTTTGTATCGAAAAATAGTGACATTTTTAATATTATATTTTTTAGTACGACAATAACATTTCGATACAATTATGTTGTTTACACGGAACAGGTTGCTATGGAAACAACAGGTGAAAGAGACGAGGGGATAGAAGTTGGGTGATCGTACGATCGACGTAGAATTTCAGTGTTATTGGCCCTTTGGATGTTGAGAAGAAATTCATGTAAATTATTACACATTAAATCTGTGCCTTTATTTCTGTGCATCAATTTGTTTTATTTTATTCAGTGGTGGACAACCTTTTATCCGCGGCACAAATTGGTGGTAAGCCTCTCCTAACACGCCGCATACAGTTTATGGTGTATGTCATTTTTAAAAATTCATTGACCGGATGCTAGTGTATACTGTGCCGCGGCACATAGGCTGCCCACCACTGATTTAATTCACACTTTTTTGTCAAAACTTATGCATTTAAAATTCATCGCAAAAACTATTAATATCAGAATAATTTAATCTCTTCATTTTTTTATCATCAACATTGAAGCTGCACAGTTCAGGAAATGTCAACTGACAGAAAAAAAAAATCTGTCCATTAAAACTTTTTTTTTCCTTCTCACATTCAATTTTACTTTAAATTGATTTTTTTCACTCTCGTCCTGGTCTATACGATATCATTCTAGTTCCTCTATCTTTTTGTGTTTATCTTCTTTCCTCTATTTCCTCTATGTGCCATACATTGGAAACTCATGAAATCAATGCAATTTGTCTTTTTCTCACTCTTGCCTGGCTCTCTTGACTTTTGTCCTATATGCATCGATTGTAACGATGATGTTGAAAAACAAAATCCTTATCACATGTTAACAGTATTCTGCACACACATTGCAGCAAGTCGAGGAGATAGAAGAAAAAGTTTATTTTTTTAGAGATGGAAAAAAAAGCTAGAGGGCTTCAATTTTACTGCTGTTCCTGCTTTTCTATGGCTGCTGTTGATGTTATGTAAGCTTTAAGACTACTTTTATATTTTTACTCTCTGCAGCCGACAAGCATGAAATGTTTTGCAAGGCTTCTCATGCTGTTTCCATACCAAAGAGCATAGAAACGAGGACAACGAGTGAAAGATTTATAATCGAATGTGGAATAAATATAGAAAAAAAAAAATGAAATTACTTGCTTTTTGGCTTTCAATCTTTTAATAGGAAAAATGCTTTAAAAGGGATAATTACTTCTTACTACTTACGTACTGCAACGATGTTCCAATATGGAGTTTGGGTTACATCAAAAGCATTCCAATCTTTGTTGCTGGCGGGACCTAACAGGTAAAGATCATGTTCTCGAGTGTACTTATATATATCACGTGATCATGCTCTTGAGCTTACTATGTTCCTGAGTGTACGGTCTTTGCTTGGTAGAGTGTGTCACCTAGTTTTTACAAATTATCTATCCATACATTAAGCTTGCATTAAGCTAATATTATTTCATTACTGTTTTGCACCTAACAGCTTACGGAGCTCTTGATCGTCATTTTCCTTGGCAAACTTGCCTTTCTGTCCAGTATTGAATAGCATTGACATTTTCTCTGGTATTTTTCTTCCGAAATGTACGTTCTATCCAGCTATACTTCTTCATCGGAATCTCCTTGTTGATGCCTTGTTGTCTTGCTTTTTGAAGCTTTAGTAGCTTCAGAAGCTTCTCATCTAAAGACCAATTTTCTGAATTTCCGTTCCATCAAAACTTAAGAATTCTTCTGATCCAGCAAATTTGTAGCCTAGTTGACTTCGTTGGTAATAAGTCATGTTTAAAAGCCATACAGAAGTAAAAATGATGATAATTTCATTTCAGTTTGATTGGTTAATGGATTTAATTTGAATTGAGCCTAATTGTTGGCATTTTTGGCATTTTTGGCACTGGCATAAAACAATAAGTCAAAATCTCCTACTCTTTGTTTGCTTGAAGACGTTACAGCATAGAATGAGTAAAATAGTCTGAAAAATATCTAGAGCAGAGTGAGTAAGTGAGTACCATTGGTAGATGAATCGATTCGACGAGCAGTCAAGAGCTTTAAGCTTCTCCTGGCAGTGACATTCTTGTGAAATATTAAATTCTGATTGAACTATAGGGGAATTACTCGATTTCTATTTACACTAACTTCTTCTCTTTCAAATGTGGTGGATTAAACAGCAATTTTTCTACACATTTTTTCCCATCTTTCCTTTAAGTTATTGCAGTTTGGTTCAAGGATTACTAGATTGCAACTGAATCATTTGCAGCATAGCATTTTTCTAACTTCACTTGAGGATTTAAGGTGAAAATTGCATTTTTAATGCCATCAACATCAATTTGCAGCCCTCATTGATCCACTTTAAAGAAACTTTTGCTGTCACTCAAGCTGTAAAAGAAGTCTTTGAAGGTGAAAATATAATTATATTTTTATTCCTTACTATGTCCTGAAAATTGCATCTTTAACTCGATAGCTGTGACTATAAACAAAACTTAATCTGTTTGAAGACAATTTTTATATAAATTACAGCACGTCCAAAAGCGATAGGAACATCGTTTGGTGGAAAATTAAATTTAAATTCAATGAAAAACGATGAAAATGAGAGGAAAAGATAGAAAATTAATTTTCCACAGCAAGGAATTTTCCCATTTAAATTTTTTTTTATTCTTACAATATTTTTCTTTTATTTTTTCGAACGAGGTGCCGCTTCTTCTTCCTTTAAACAAGCGAAATATTTTTTTATGGTTATTGA
This sequence comes from Chironomus tepperi, assembly GCF_022539635.2. Taxonomy (NCBI): domain Eukaryota; kingdom Metazoa; phylum Arthropoda; class Insecta; order Diptera; family Chironomidae; genus Chironomus; species Chironomus tepperi. The sequence goes on from NW_027226528.1 coordinate 96,331, forward strand.
AAATTTATTGAAATCGCTGTCATTCGTAAGTGCTTCAGGTGCTGTTGTTGGAAATCGTTTTGGTGTTATTTTATGCTGTATATAAAAAATATTTCTTTATATATGGTTTTTGAATGGCTGCAATGAAAATAACATTTTAAGTGTGCGAAATGAATTAAGTTAAAGGATTAGTTTGGAATTAGTTGGGATGCAGGCGCAGTTGCTGGCAAATATAAACAAATTAGAACAGCTGAGATTAAGATTAGACTGTATTATTGTTAGAATCATCCTTTGATGCAGTATCTTTAAACATTAGGGGTTCTAATAAGACTTGGCAGTGCTTCATTTTGGTCCGACTCCAGAAAAGTTAGAATCCATGAGTCCTGCCAACTTTGGATTCTGTTATGTAGCTATGAGATGTAGTAATACATTAAAATGTTAATTTTGACTTGATGATGATGATGATTAGTTTCTATTGATCCGCTGTGAATCATAAGGAGTTAATGAAGCTGTTGAGCTGGTTTCTGATCCAAGCTAAAGCGACAATTTCTGCTAGTTTATTTTTAGTTGTCCTGCTTCTTTCTCTACAGTTGTACAACAAGTGATTTTACTTCTACTAACACTCTATTTGCATTCATACAATGCCTGTTTCATGCTTCTTTATACTTTGATCGATCCAACCCCACTTTCTTCTGCCAATCTCGATCGCAATAACTATTTGTCTTGTCATTGAATACAACTTATTGTTACTAATTACATTTGGATAGTAGATGGCACAGCTCTTTCGTAAGCACGTGCTAAGGAAGATTTGAATATTGTTAGTGAGCGATTTGGTCACTTTCCAAGCCTTGCAGCAATATGATAACACTGACTTTATGTTTGAATTAAAGGTATTAAGCTTCAGTCGTCGAGATTGTCGTGAACCCTACCAGACAATGAGCATACTCCATCTAAATGAGTGTGTTCAAAAGTATATTCAATCAATATTTCTTTATACTCAAATTTATTAGCATATTCATGCATATGTTCCATGTCTGTTCAGGAGAGAAGTTCATAAATGACGCAATGAGCCAAAAGCTACATTAGCCAGTCAGGTAAATGAATTTTGACTTGAAGTAAATTATTAAGTTTTTTTTTGCTTTCAAAACTAGCTTTAAACCATAAACTTTTACCTTAAATTGGCATCAAAAGCATTTCTTTAAATCAGAAAAAATTCTCCCACACTTGAGATTGACATCCAGACATTTTTTTCAATAATTCACGAAGAAAATCTTTTAAGTTTTTCTTTGAAAAGAAAATTTCAATCTTATTCTTTCCTTTAATATCATTCTTTCCTTTTTGACATGGAATAGCGTCTGAATGAAAAGTTTTCTTCTTTTTCTTTCCATCTCCCAAAAAGGTGCCATTTATAAAAATAAAGTAAAGAAAAGAAGAAGACTGTAAAGGCAGTGACAATATTATGCATAAATTTAATACGACACAAAAAGAATGAAAACCTAATATAAATATTTTCATTTTTTATGGTTTTCAACTGTGATATGTGAATGTATGTACTTACTTTATTTTATGTAGATGTGTTATATGAAAAATGCGCTAAGGAAATGTAAGTCATATCCGTAAAAAAATATGATGCTGATGTCAAAATTATTTTCATTCACTTCGTTTTCTTTTTTTCCTTCCTCATTTTTTTGTTGCTGTTACTAAAAGCGTACAAATAGGGGATCTGAATTTTTTTGGCAAATAGGTGAATGAAGATTGACATCCGGATGGACATAACATTTAGTTCTAGTTGGTTGTGGTTTTAGTTAGTGTAGACAATTGAATCTTTACTTGTATCCATACCTGAACAGACAAAAAGCACAACTCTTTTCATATCCAAATTGTGTAATCTATCCAGTCATACATTAGCTTGAGTACTTTCCGGTTAATTTCTTCCAGGAGGGTATTGAAAGCTAAATTTCCAAGAGCTTGAAGATGCTGAAGTCTGATTCCGAAACTGACTAAGTGCATACCATCTAGTGGTTTTCCCTGTTACCACTAAATGGACGACCGGACCAAACCCTGTTTTAAAGATGGCAGCTCCATAATCAGGATAGGAATGAAAAGACTTCTAATCTACCATCTCATTATCTCCGTCCCCCACATGAACAAAAATAGTAACAGAATACAGACATGACTGGACTAAAAACGATGACCTAACCTATACAACATGAAGAAATGTCTTCCTGACCAACTCTTTTTAGTAAGAATTCGTATGATGAATATTTGTCAACTGTAGCCGCTTATCCGGAGCTTTCCTCTAAACCTTTCTTTCCAATCCATTAGAATCTCTAAAAAGTCTCATGACTTTCCATTATGTCCTTCACCATATGCTCTAAAACAGGCAATGATGAAGCATAATTGGAATGAAATTTATTTTCATAAAAATATGCATATCCATAAAATAATAATCATAATAATAACAATAATAACATCAAAAATATATTTTTGCTGCGTACGAATGTGTCCCTTAAATGCATGATATTGCGTGTATTTTGACTGATTTATTTTCTTCAACAACAACAGCAGCAGCCACTTACTTTACATATTCATTTTTCGCTTTCTCTTTTTGATGGAAATTTGCGTTTAATATTCATCATTTTTATGATGGATATTGCCGACTTTTTATGATCACTTTTCCTCCTCCTTTTTTGAGCATACGGATATTTATAGCGTATTTTTGGAACAAGTGACGCTTATAATTTAACTTTGATCGACTGCGACTGACTCGGTGACTGACTGACTGTATGACTGACTGACTCTGGATGACAGACTGACTGGTTGGCTGACTTAAGTATGGATGGCTGGCTTGAGTAAGATTGACTGACTGAGGGAGGTTTGAGACCTGAACGACTAGATATTATTGTGAGCTTCGGTTTTAATCATCAGCTGAGTACTATTGAGCTACTGGCTTATCGTTCGGTTTTCCTACAGAACAATGACCATTTTTCAAGCAGTGACAAAGTGGCAATGATCTAGTTGGTTAGAGAATCGGGCAGTATTCTCAAAAGTCCCAGATTCGATCCCAGGAGAGGTCTAGTTGCATTAAGGTCCTTTTTTGCTGTCCTAGTTGGTTTTTGAGATTTGCGACACACAAATTCTGGCTAGGTGCGTTACATTGGCATACCCTGGGTCAAGTAGCGTACAGAGTTGGGAAAAGCAAAACGTTGATAAGGAAATGTTTGAATTTTAAAAAGCCGTTAGGAGATTTAAAATTCAAAAAACCGTTAAATGATAAATCTATAATTTAAAATTCTGGAAAGATGACCTAAATCCTAAATATAAACATAAGCATTTATTAATCAGGTACTAATCGCTGGACAAAAATGCGCTCAAGTCCCTCAATAACACGGTGACTTTCAACATATTTATATTTTCTTTTTATTTTCATTTAATATTATGAAAAATATGGAATGGGAGAAAGAAATGTTCGGTTTTAGATAATGTAGAGTGAGAGAGGCTTATGGATTGTACCGAGAAGCTGTAAAAATATTTTTCCATTTGCCAGAAAAAAAATAACAGATGACTTTCGAATCCATTAAAATGCATATAAATAAAGAATGAAAAGAAAAAACTTTTCTGCTTCCAATTCTTCCTTCCTTCTTTCTTACAAACTTCTTCTCCCCTCACTGTTCCTTTAAGTTCAAAGCACAATAAATTAATTTAATTGAGGCGCTAGTTGAAAATTTTCACTTGCAACATAGCATGTGTATGTGCAATGGTATGCTCAATAATGTGTTTAAAATTGCAGAATCACAATTAAATAATTGATTTTACCCATGAGAGAGAGGAATTGGAAATGAAATAAATGAGTTGAAGAAAAGAAAAAGGAAGATGAAATTGAATCGATTTCATTAATTGAGAAAGAATAAAAATGGTAGTTCAGCTAAAAAGAAAGGAAATTTGAGATTGTGAAAATGAAATTTATCTGTAATGATTTAAAAAGAACATTTAATGAGAATTGTGGTTGTTTTTAGGGATTCGTAGCACGTTAGATTCGATTATTTTAGTGACAAGATTAATTTTTGTTAATTTTTCCTGATTGTAGAGCATTTTCCTAACAGACAATGAGCATACTCACTTAAATGAGCATCCTCATGAGTATACTCAATCAATATAAGTGAGCATGCTCAATTTTGTGAGCATACTCATGAGAATGGTCCTTATCGGTTCGAGTTTATTGTAGATATTCCTAACGGACAAAGAGAACGCTTTTAGATACATACCATGTTGGTGTTACTGTACCATGACATCATATTCTATGTCATATATTATAATTTATAAACTGAACTTATTTTGGTTGATTTTCATTCAATTTCAAATTGATTAAAACCCTTCTGCTAACAACAAATAGAAGCAGCTCGACTATTAAAGACAAGATTATTTCAAATAAGAGTTGTCAGGACTCGACTTAATCATGAAAAGTATATCTCATGGGATACTAGTCATTGTCAGATGGAAAGCGTTATGTAGCAACCCAGACTACAAGTCGTAGCATGGTTCCAGTAAGTAAGTAAGTAAGTACTAGTCATCGTGAAAAGTGGATTTCTAGGAATAATCTGAATCTAATGGAGGATTCTTTTTGGATTTTGGGGCCCGGATTTTCAAAGTTCTCCCAAATCTGTTTCAAATTGATCTGCTAAGGACATAATTTGTCCAAATTGAACTAATTAGTATGTTAAAATCTCAAATTTAAATTGTATTTCAAGGAACTTACACGAATATCACAAGTCGATTGAATGACTAAAATCCAGCTCCAGACTAGCGTGACTCTGGCATGGTATCAGATTTAAATCGGATCCGACATCAAGTCACAGCCACGCTAATCTGGTGCCAGATTTTGAACCTTTTAAGCTTATGCTATTTGAGTAACTAGAAAAGAACAATTAATTATGAAAAGATCTAGATCAAGTGAAAACGAATGAACTAAAGCACTAAATCTTAAATTTAATAAATGCCGCACTATAATTAATTTCTAACAAATACCGTTCACAATTTGCCGTTAAGCACACATTCACAATTTGTTTTGACAAATATTTCATTTCTAATACCACACATTTCATCATGAAAAACTGGCAACACTTTAGCACTTAATCCCAGATTGCCTGTAAAGATTATTTGGTTCATGCGACATTATCCTATATTGCCTATATTTACGTCATATTATTATTGAAATATTTCCATGTATTTATAAACTTCTTCATATGTATTATACAAGCTTTTCTGTATATTTTCCATCAATAAATTTCCATAATCCTTGTTAAGTATTCACAAGTGTGTTCATAGAAAAGTTGTTTTTCACTTCCATGGAAAAGGTTCTCATCCTCATTTCATGTAGCATGCACAGACAGTAAACAAGAGAAACAATAAAAATGTAATTTAACAAGTTAAAGAAATACATTCGTTGATTGTTTTATTTTTCTTCTTTTCCTTAAATGCACAAAGGAATTGTAAAAAAAGTGAAAACAATACAAGGTGATGGAACTGCTTGGTTGAAATTCATAAATAAAATCTCGAGGAGCATGATGAAGGAAGTCGTATTTTTAGTCGTAAAATTGGATCAGCCGTCATGTTGCCGTAAAATCGGATCAGTTGTCATCAAGGCAACTTCAAGTATAACGATGATGTGATTTACCGGTGCCCTAGCAAATTCACTGTGTTCTAAGAGAATGATGTGCTGTTCGCGAGAGTGTCGTATTCGCTAGAGCAATCTAACGTCGTGCTTTTAACAATATGACCCGAATAGGAATCCTGACGACACCATGACTGCTGATTTCGAGTCATTTTATGGAAAAAATTAAGTTTATCACATTGTGATGCTCGGGTAAGTTAAAATTTTCGCATGTGTCCTTATTACAATCTTTTATTTTCCCCAGTTCACTTTGGTTGTATGCCATGAAACCACGTACGGTATATGGTTCATGGCATTTCCTAAAGTTATAAGCGGCACCCTCGTGTGTCACAACACAAACGTTGTCAACCACTGGATTAGGTTAATCAAGGGCGTAGAGAAGGATTTTGAAAATTTTCTGTGTGAATCGTAGAAATTTAGAGAAGTTTTTGAGATTTTTACATGAAAGACCCTAGCAGAACATGCAGAGGGGTAGGTTTGACCCCGAAGTCTCTTCTTGAATACGCCTTTGAGGAATATTGGCCCATACCTATTCTGATTACCAGCTTATCTAAACGTACACTGTCAACACCTTGTCAAGCGCCAAGACTGACTTATGACGGAATAAATAAACAACTAGAAGATGTCATGGAAGCATAATCTTCATCCTACACCGATACATTCATCCAAACAGTTCCATCACCTTGAAGAATTCTAAACAAAAATTTTCTATCAGTTTTCAATTCAAAAATAAAAGAAAAAGTTAAAGAGGAAAAAGTACTCTCTGTATTTCCACTTCCAATCTAGTCTCCGTCTCAAGTTTTTTTTTCTATTCATTCAATTTGTAAACTTTATAAATATCATTATCATTCAAAATTGTATTTGCATAATTGACATCAGTTCCAGTTCCAAGTTTCTCATATTTTGTGATTTTTATGAGATATAGTGTGAGTAGGACAGCAGCAGCCGCTTGCATGATGAGAATGATTGTCAAATAGCTACCGATAAAAAATTGTGATATTCCTTCATTAAACTTTATAAACTTTGATGACTTTTCATCGGTCGAATTGTCAGGATTAATAATAATCTCATCATTTGATTTGAAGAGGCTTTCAATAAAATTTTCAACATCTTGACTGCAATTTGATGTCCTCAATCGTCTCGTCTCATATCTTTTAATAAATTCTTTAAACTCTTGTGTATCACTATAAGTGTTGTTGTCTGCACACAATTCATCCAATTCCTTAGATGAATCTAATATACTTGCGGGGAAGAATTTAAGATGATTATTTTCAATAAATAAACTCTTCAATTTCGGATTGAGCGCAAATGTTGTAACAGCAATCTTCTCAATTCTATTGTCATTTAAATTAATCGCCTCAATACTTTTGAGTTCGTTGAATGTTTCCTTATAAATATCAGCAATATTACAGTTGGTCATGATTAAACGCTTCAATGATTCGGATTTGATGAAGGGTTTGTTGAGCGGCAGCTGAATGGGATTTGATGATATTATCAATTCCTCAAATTTTCTAAATGGTGAAAATGTCGCCGGTAGCAATGAGATGATTTGATTTTCGCTTATATCCAATCGTCTCAAGTAACCATTTCTCTTGAATGCGTCAGCAGCAATTTTGTTGATTTTATTTGCACTCAAATCGAGCTCAGCGAGAATGTCAAATCCGGTGAAATGTTGACTCTGAATTTCAGTAAAACCACAACCCTTACATGACATCCGCTTCAGATTTTTGTTTGTAAAAATTGCTCGATTTTCTTTCGGTTTGAATTTTGCATTGAAATCAATTTGAAGAAAATCTAATTCATTTTGCTTTTCCAGCAGTTCCGGTGAGTCAATGAATTCAATTGAATTGTGGCTCAAATCAATTATTTGCCAATTGTTCAATGTTTCCAATTCTTTGAGTTTCATACTGCTTAAATTACTAGAACTTTTATTCAACATACGTTGTTGTTGCTGCTGTTGTTGTTGTTCGACTACTGCTACTTGCCCTGACTCTTCTGATGATACACTACAAATGTTGTTGCCACTGTTTGAAATAATAGTGATAAAAATGAATGTATGAGAACAATGGATAGTGAGATAGAGAATCATTCATATAGTTGGGGGGTAGATATTGTTAAAGGGAAGCAAGGGTAAGGAATTGTGATAAGTTTGTTCATATATGAGTTGATCAAAATATATTACAAACAGTCATCAATTGACATTAACTAGTTATACGAGATTATCTATTTCGGGATAATTTCAAAATGTGAGTACTGGTTACTTCGGGAAGCATAAGCTGAAGAAATGATCGAAAATACGACATCAGGCCAGGGTGGCTCTGGGACTTCAACCAGATTTGATGAAATGCTCCTAATACCAAAGTTATGTCAGCATGGAGCTGGATTTTAGGAATTTTTGCACAGATCTTTCAAGATTTTATTACAGAAACTAAGAAGAGATCCAAAATAACCAATAATTAACACTTAATACTCTGGTTAATTTTTATTAAAAAATCTGCAAGTCTACTTTTTTGTTGTGCAAGCTGAATTCTTGAAGAATTTGTTAAAATTTAATTCCTTGAGTGACACAAATGAAGAAGCCTCTACCACAAATCTTTTAAGGACTCCAAAAACTTATTTAATCACCAAATGGAAGCCCCGATCAGCAGAATACAACGAATCTCATATTACACTATGGAAATGGTTCGAAGTCCATCGACACGATGCTTCATAATAGAGCTTCGCATTTTACTGTTTGTACGACGACGCAGCGGTAGGCTAGCGAACACTAAGTGCTTTTTGGAAACCAGCTTCGCGTGGTATTAATATAGACGGAACCTTCTTCTTTGTGTCACTTGGGCTTAGTCATTTTCCCCCTGATTGCAATTTTTTTTGTGTAGAATGCTATATGTAGCTTTGAATGTATTCTTATCTTTTGTTCGAATGAAAACAATGTTTTTATTTTGAAATTTAATTATGTCATGAAAGGTTTAAAATTATTGTAATTATGACTGTCATTTTGGGCACACGATTGCCAATGTCCTACATTATATGCGCTTTATTCACTCCTATAAGAACTAGCTACTTTATAACTCATTTTCAACTCACAACAAAAAAAAATTTAAACATTTTCTAAAAGTAGCATAAAATCACTATTAAAACTCATCCATACGAAAAGCAAGCAACTCACCAATGCAGTACAGTTATTAGTGAGAAAACTTTGATAAAAATTTCAACTTTTGCCATTTTCATTGACAATGTGAAGCCAAAAAAAAAGAAAAAAACTTTTTAAACCTCAACTTTATTTCTGAATGGTAGAATAAATACTATCGAGTGAGAATTTTTGTGCAATTTCTCGTTCATTCATAGCTGATACCGTTTTTTTTGTTATCATAGAAACGATAAGATAACATTTTGAATGATAAAGCAATTATAAGTTCGTTATATGATTTATATGTATATACATTTCGATGTTATATCATCATAGAATGATCGACAATTGTGGTTTGCCTAACTTTTAGGGGAAGGAAATTCTCTTCTTTTTTGTGCTCATCTTCCATCTTTTTCACTCTAAAAACTTTTTCAATTCTCGTCATCGTCGTCATTCTTGGCTTTTTTCTAATCAAATTTTCTCATTTTTCGCTTATTTGAATTTTGTTGAATTTGCTTGCTTTTAAGCTGAAAAATTAATTAACCAATTATTCATTTTCTTTCAAGCGTGTTTACAAACAATTTGGATGTTTCATGCATACAAATCAGCTAAAAAAATATTTTTTTCTTCATTCATGTCTCGATTTTGAGACTGGAATAGAAGACTTAATTAGTGGAAAAATGGATGTGATGAATAGGGGAAATGGAAGCGCAGTTTTATGCAGAGTTGACATAATACAGGTTATGCCGCATATTAGTGCATCTTCAGCAGGTTGACACCTACCTACGGTGGTCCTTTCCGCAAGTTGTAGACTTAACCCGATGGATTTTTTCACAGGTTGTTACTTTCCGCTGATGATGTTATCCGTAGGTTTTTAGCTTCTGCATCCTTTTCTAGATAGGTTATCGAAATTTTTTATGAGAAAAACCGAGATTTTTGTATAATGTAAGTAAAAAATTGACCTGTGCGAAAGAACCCAACTGTGGAAGTCACGATTCGGCAGACTTTCACCGATTATATCTCCTTTCATACCAACTCTAGATTGATATTATTTAATTATCACGTGGATTTGTACATTTTTTTGCTAAAAATTAGGGTTCGACCATGAATCGAAGATCATAAGAATTTCGAAAGCATCTTAAAATTAGTTTAAGGGTTGAGTTAAGCAGCTTTGATTGAGCTTCTTTTAAAAAGTAATGTGTTCTTTTGATTGAATATCCTTATCGATAATGATCCTTACTTACTTTACTCCGATGGCCTTACAGATCAACTGTGATTCATGGCCTCACACATATATCACCCAGATATCAAATGCAATACTGTCTCTATGGTGATTCTAGGAGTTCTTTGGTGATTATGAACTTATTTCACTAAAGTGGATTGTCCTCAATTTTAGTTTTGGAGTTATTCACATATTATGTAATGCAGAAAATTAAATTTTTGTGTATTTCTGAAGCAAAATCTTTACGTGTGTCAAATTTTCAACCACCCCACCATTTTTTTGCTAAGAATTTTACGTAGTAATTGAATAGTCGCTAATCCAAAACCCCTTGATAATCGACTTCAGTGGATTATGTCGTATGTTTAGGATTTGATATAAGTGGATATAAGTATGTTTTGTAAAAAAACATCCTCAATTTCTGACCCAATTCCAATTCTTCCTAACAAAATAATGACAAAATGAATAAAACTTTAATTTTTCAACAAATAAATTTTCAAACTAGGCTAATAAAAAGTTAAAATAGAAAAGAAAGTAAAATAAAACCTCGACAATTTAATTCCCTACTTGCTATTCTACTACAATTCTCATTTTCCGAGTGGAAAAAGACAGAAACAGAAGCGACAATGATGACGGGGACACCGAAGAAAAACAACAATTGAAAATTGAATTGACATGAAAAACAATAAAAGAAAATCTTTTTTCCGTTTTTTTCCCTTTTTCCGCTATCAAGAAAAGAAGATGCTAATTATTATCAAAAGTCATAAAAAAAGTTTAATTGTTTGTCATTTGGATTATTGCTTTGTTTGCATCTCATTTTTCTATTTGAATAAATTTAAAATGATTTTTTTTGTTCCTTCCTTCCTCCTTTCCACACTTACCATGAAAAATAAAAAGGGACAGTGGGACGACGATGACTAAAATGATGACAATGATGATGTTGCGACAGAATAATTTATTGTTTGAGGATAGAATGGAAGAAGCGAGAAAGGTACGAAAATTTGAATATTTGTTCCTCATCGTCATCTTCATTATAATCGGCCTAATTTTAATTTCAAATTCCCTAAAAAAGATTAATTAATTGTTTAATTAGTTAATTAGAGGAAATTGTCAAAGGAAATTGCTTTTGAAATGTGCCTGCATATTAGCAAAATTAATTTGTGTAAGGTTCTTAATAATAAGTTCTTGGAAGGTGCTTTATTCTTTTCCGGGCATTTTTTTTATTAATTCTTTAGAAGGACTTCATTTATTGCTTTTGAGACAGGATGTTTGGTTTGGCAATTTGGACCGAACTTATAAATATTCTAGGAAGTCTTGTAAATGATTCCTTTGTTAATTTGGGTCTGCTGAAAGTTAAACGTTACACGTGTCATGAGACTGCACCCAATCCCGAGCGACAGATGTGAAAATGGCTCCGTCACGATGTTTTTAAGGCTTCGCCAAACTTCTTTTCTTAGCACAAAATGAAAACTGCCTCCGTTTGGCATCCACATGGCTGATAAAAAAATGGCTAATCCTCAATTCCTCATGAAAGTCGCCTATTTTTTGCAGTCATGTAGACATCAAACGGAGGGTGCCAGAAGGTGGCTTCTATTTTGTTGTATAAAAAAAAGGTTCAGAGAAGCCTTTAGAGTCCCGAAGCGGAGCCTTCTTCATTTGTGTCACTCGGGAATGTATTTATAGATGAAATTTTAATCTAATGGAACAATACAGACAGTACCTAAGGTATTGTAACTTTGACGACAAAAAATTAAAAAGACGATGGAATACCTGGAAGGTAACGTGACTGCTGTTTTCTGTATTCAGATAATATTTATAGGATTTCAAATGATAATATTGCATTACTTAAATATAACGGTTAATCGAATCATAATTCAATACGCAATTGGCGTGACATCTGGTATGTTGGATTTGAATTGAATCTGGGAATAAGTCGGAGTTAGCGTAACTGGGTAATTGGCTGGGTGTCGGATTTTGGATCAATTTACTGACTTATGATTTTCGGGATTTAATATTGCTTTAATGGAAGTTCAAAATTTATATTAAGGTTAAATAAATGAGATTTGTCGCATCATGCTGATCAATGTTTATGATGCTAGCAGAGTTGTCAGATAGGTGCCTGTGGATAGGTGCCTAGCTATATCATGGGCTTTTGACTTTGTCTAGGCATTTATGCAAAGGCAAACAAATTTGCCTAATGTAGGCTTACCTATCCAAAGGCAAAATCTAGACAAAGACACTGCCTAGCCAAAGGCAATAGTTTTTGCCTTTGCCTAGGCACTGCCTATAATAGGCATGTCTATGCCTAGGCAAACCTAGCGTAGATTTAGGTAGGTGCCTAGTGTTTTTTGTAAAAATGTGAAAAAATCACGCACCTACTAAAATCTATGCTAGGTTTGCCTAGGCATAGACATGCCTATTATAGGCAGTGCCTAGGCAAAGGCAAAAACTATTGCCTTTGGCTAGGCATGGGTTCGTCTAGATTTTGCCTTTTGGCAGCTACAAGTAGGCAAATTTATTTGCCTTTCAATAGGCAACACCTGTGATAGATTTTTGCCTTTTATAGCAAATTGATAGGTGACAACTCTGGATGCTAGAATAACACCTTATCAAACATGACATGAACAATAGGAATTCCGGCAATTCCATTGTTCATTTTTGAAAAAAGTTCGTTATTCCTTAATGTAAAAATGTGAACGGTCCCTAAAATGTTTAAAAATTTCAAGGATAGAATAAGTTTAGAACAATAAAACTTTACAAGGGTCTTAGTTCGAAACTCTTATTTCTACCTAAGTTGTTGTCCAAAAACATCCCTTCTCAGAATTTTTATGCAGATAAATTCAAATTTTTTATAAAAAGGGAACAGAATCCAGAATTCTTTTGTAAGCCATGGGTTCGATACCCAAAAAATTTAGTTGGCAGCTGTAAATTTGTTTGGGTTTCGAACCCGAGATTTATTATTTTAAAACAATTTTATGACTCAAAAGACTGTAAAATACACGAGGGTTCGAATCCTCTTTTCGAGTTTCTTCTCACACTAATTTTTTAAAAACAGCCATAAATTTCCAAAGCAGATGCAAATTTAACCTCTAATCCCCACAATTAAGAACCAAAAGATCACCATCTGCTTGTCATAAAATCACATTTTTCTAGCTGGGATTTAAGAACACCAATTTGTGACTTCATTTGGTTGTTTGTGTCAGCTTTGCAACTCAACCGACATAATTTCAAGAACAATTTAAAAGAAATAAGAAAAAAAACTTTGTTTTCTTGAGGTAAAGCGGACGGTGACATATGTTTTCCCTTCCTTCCATTGGCAATTTTTCTCCATTGAAACAAAAAATGGAATTACAAAAGTACTTGAACTTATTGAGTGACTTAAGCGCATTTTTGTCTTGCGATCAGTAATTGATTGCTAAATAGCTACCAGGTCATTTTTATCGACTATAAACCAATATCCAGTAGAATTCAAGTCACACCAACTAGACTGTCAATCCTGTCAATCCTCTCAATCCTCTCAATCCTCTCAATCCTGTCAATCCTGTCAATCCTGTCAATCCTGTCAACCAGCCAACCAGCCAACCAGCCAACCAGCTAACCTGCCAGTCTAACAAAGTGTATTAATTAAGCGCTATTCCTTCAAAAATGAGTTAAAGACAAGGAAGAAGTGAAGGAAAAATTTATTAAAAGTCACCTGGAAATAAATTAAGTAAAATATAGAAAAGAAAATAAGAATGACGACAAATTATAATGTTATTTCCGCAGAAAACACACAGAAAAAGAAAAGTTTTTTTTCCATTCACCCCTCTAGGCAATTTTCATCGCCTCTGCAAATGAATTTAATAAAGCACACTGAATGAAAAGGAAGAAAAAGAAGTAAAAAAATTGCACTTAAAAATTGTTCCTACCGTGTGACTTACTTAGAGAATTTATTTGAATATTTTTTTTGCCTTCTTTTCTTTCCCTTCCATTAATAAAATTTAAATTAGGAAAGGAATTTTCCTATCCTCTTCTTCTTTTGTGCCTGCCTTAGCTGTTCTGCATAATTTGAATGGTTTTTGGATATGGAATAAAGAATTTTGTGCGACTAAAAAAAATTCCTCCCTTCTCGTTACATCATTAAATCTCCTCACATTCTGACCCGACAACTGAGCTTCTTGAGGCTACTTCTTTTTTTCTTTTTGCTTTATACTTATCCACATATGTCTGCTGGAAGATTTGGATTTTTTTGGCATTGATTCTTTTGGTTTTTATGGATGTGTTTTGGAATATGTTTATGAGGGAATGTTCGGAAATTATGTTACGCTTAGGGATGAAAGGGAGTGGGAGGTTCAACTTTGTTACGGATCATACAATTTGATTTACGATTTTACGTACGAAACTTTACGGTGGGAATTTTAAGAAGTTTTTACTATGAGTCAATGATTTTCCTTGAATTTTAAGTTTGATTCTATTGAGAGTAGAGATTAATAAATGCTTTTTAGCACATTCTCCAAACTTCCATTTGAAATGGCTTATTGTCCTCACTTTGTCCTTAATACCATCTGGATCAATATTGTTTAAACTTTGTGCTGCGGTACACTACTGCCAGATAACACTGGTCTAGATAATCGAACCATCCATAGATAGTGGATCTTTTTTTAAAGAGAAGGTCCAAAAGACTTGAAATTTAGCATACTGGTAGTTAGGGATTTCAATACCGGCCCAAAATTTCAATCCCGGGATTTCGGCATTGGAAAATCGACCCGAATACTGGGATCCCGGGATTGAAAACCTTACTGATAGTTTATTTATCAAGGACCAGGCTGAAGGAAGTATTTTTTAGTTGGTCAATTCCTGTCTGAGCTGTAGGAAGTGATCGATAAGCAAAAATTTCCTACATTTTTCGAATTTTTTTACATTTTACGTTATAAGTTTTGCATGCCTCAACTTAATATGTAATGCTTTGGCTGTCCATGGCGCCATTTTATTCTATGAGGGGCATGTAACTAAATCTTATTTAAATTAGCTATCATTTCGCTGACAAAATGAACTGAAATTTGGTATGCAAATGTATCAAACTTATGACTGGTACATTGAACAGAAGTCTATAAACATTTTTTGCTAAGCATGAATTTCGATGTCATCAACGAAAAAAGCTTCTGTCCCACATCTCCATGGACATTTTTTACCAGTTATTTAATTTTCCATATTTGTGCCTATGCTTTATGAAAGCTAGTAATTCATTTCATCATTCAAATGAATTTATATTTCCATGACCAAACCTCAGAAATTTCATGTCATTTAAAAAGTGCATAGTTATGGCTTTTTCCTGACCATCTTCATTTATTCATTTTCTAATCAACATCAATTGTAATTTTTTAACAAGTCCGATTTACAGTTTTCATCCATTCCTATTCTTTTGTTTTAGAAATGAATGCAGAAGGAACATAGCAATCCGAAGGAAATAAATGCTGAAATGTCATAAAAGTAAGGAATTTTTATCCGTAGGGGGGCATTTAAGGATATCAAGAGAATTAAAAAAATCTACAGAAATAGAAGAAAACTTTTTGGTTTTTCCAAAATAACAATTTTATTGAAAAACTTTTTTTTAATGTCAAAATAGTATGTAGGAAGGATATAAAATGAGGGAAAGGTTGTAACAGATGAAAAAAAAGAATAAAACACGAATTAAAGTTGAAAATTTTCATCCTGCACTGTTGAGAGCATTAAACTTTGTACGAACTGTGCCTTGTCGGCTCTTTCACATTCCAATTCCTCTTGAGAATGCTCGTTACCTTCGCTGGCATGAGAAATTCTTTTTGTGTCCATCAAGAGCATTTGCTCATTTTTCTTCAAATTCTTCTTTTCTTCCCCTGCTTTTTTTAATTCCTCAAATTCCTGTTTAAATGTCTTTTCATTCGGATTCGGATTGACCGATACATCTTCCAACTGCTTCATGAATCTTTTACGCATCGGACTTGGGCAATCGGTTGCGGTCAAAAATTCCATAAATTCCGTATGATCTACTTCACATACTAGATCATAAAAAGTCACCGGTCTCGTTTCTAAATAAGCTATGGCATTTGCATCTGAAAACGTCAATTTATTGGACAATTTTGAAGGTATTTCGGAAGGCATTTCTTTAATTTTTCATTCACTTGACATTTTCATTATAAATTTTATTTTTAACCCAGACTACTATGACAATTTTCCGAATAACACAAATCGAATAATCGATTCCGGCCGGCAAAGCTCAGCAATTGGAGAGCACACTGGTCTGCTGCCCAATTTCAGATTTATTAACTGACTTGTGCTATTCGGGTATGACACAGGAGAAGTTTCATTTACATTTGACACTTGTTTGGGTATTATTTATTGTGAAACGACTACACTGGTGGAAATTGAAATACGACACCCCTATATTTTTTAGAAATAAGCTATTAAATGAAGTTAAGTTCCTACATGATATACACCAATAGAAAGGTCTTGAAAAACTAGATAGGGTCTAGGAACAACATTTTGACTAAAACTGCAGCAGTTCCAAGTTATTTCCAAAAATGTGTTTTTGAGGTGGAAATTGAATTACGACAGGTTTTGGAAAATTGTAAAAATGTAATCAGTCTTGATATTATTTGCACATATCTTGTTGTTAAAACATAGATTTTTGTTTTTAAAGTAGTTCTCAAGCAACTGGACAGTTATTAAAGCATTCTACCATTAATTATGTCCAAAAGAAAACAGCAAAGACGAAAAAAAATATTTTTTCAAATATTTTTAAAATATATGATTTTAAATACCTTTTAAAACATAGATTTATAGATTTTTGGATACTCTTTCAGGTTTTCTACATGTTTTTAATTAAAAACTAATGGAAAAGTTAAAATTTTGTTGAAAATGTGTAACAAGAATTGTTATGAAAATGAAAATTATTAATTTTACTAATTTCCGCTAATCATAAGGATCTGAAATTTACAGGACATATTCTTTACTGTTTACTATAGATGTTTTCATATAAATATATTTTTTATCTCTATTGGTAATCGCTGGGATTATCATTTTATTGTTGCTGAAAACGAAAAATTTTCTCCCTTAGATTTTTTCGCATCTTTTGATGCAAAAATTTAAATTTCAAAATTTTCGTTTTCAACATTAATAAAATGATAATCCCAGCGATTACCAATAGAGATAAAAAATATATTTATATGAAAACATCTATAGTAAACAGTAAAGAATATGTCCTGTAAATTTCAGATCCTTATGATTAGCGGAAATTAGTGAAATTAATAATTTTCATTTTCATAACAATTCTTGTTACACATTTTCAACAAAATTTTAACATTTCTATTAGTTTTTAGTTAAAAACATGTAGAAAACCTGAAAGAGGATCCAAAAATCTATAAGTCTATGCTGTAAAAGGTATTTAAAAACATTTATTTAAAAAAAAATTGAAAATATTTTTTTTCGTCTTTGCTGTTTTCTTTTGGACATAACTAATGATAGAATGCTTTAATAACTTTCCAGTTGCTTGAGAACTGCTCAGAAAACAAAAATTTTTGTTTCAAGAACAAGATATATGCAAAGAATGTCAAGATGAATTAAATTTTTACAATTTTCCAAAACCTGTCGTATTTCAATTTCCACCTCAAAAACACATTTTTGGAAATAACTTGGAACTGCTGCAGTTTTAGTCAAAATGTTGTTGCTAGACCCTATCTAGTTTTTTAAGACCTTTCTATTGATGTATATCATGTAGGAACTTAACTTCATTTAATAGCTTATTTCTAAAAAATATAGGGGTGTCGTATTTCAATTTCCACCAGTGTATGCTGATCGTCTGTCTCTTGACCTGTCTGTATGCCAATCAATGTTTATTGACTGTTAATAAAATCATTTTTCATTTATTTTGTTAGACACGATTTGTCTTCTTCTAAGCAAGTTGCCCGAACAGACAATGAGCATATTCATGAGTATGCCGACAAAATTGAGCATGCTGAAATATATTGATACATGCTAATTGCTTGAGATGGGGTGGTCATGTATGCAGAAGGCCAAGTGCCCTCGTGCGTCCCAGCCAAGGAACTAAGTTAGTAAGTATAGTCATGTGCAGGCTCATTTAGATGAGTCTGCTTACTGTCTATTACAGTAAAATGCGTTTTTGAGTCACATGCTCACTAACTTCATAACTAGTTTTACATAATTGCGTCTGAACTTACATTCTTGTTTCCAATTCTGATAAGAAGCTTATCGGAAGTCACTTCATAATGCATGCACGTGCTGTCTCACGATTTTAAAGCATGTCAAATTGAACTAATAATTTTTTTTTCACTGTCTATTCATGTGAGCGCATAAATGCAATCACTTTACGTTTTCATTCTTATCACTCTATGGAAAAGTTTATACGTTTTTGAGGTTTACTTGAATGACTTTAAGTCTCTTTCTTTTTAAAATTGAACTATTAAATATTTAACAATATACAATAAGCAGACAGATTGTAAATATTTGGTCGTAAATGAGAATGTCTTTCATCACTTGAGCGTACGTGACATTGTTTAAGTGGAACTCATGTTAATGCAATTAGATGTGCAGGCTTGGAATCACAAATGCTTATTGAAATTCTTTCGTGTTTAAGGTTTTCAGAACAGACATTGAGTATGATCATTCAATCAATATTGATCTATAGAAACTAGAAATAGCATAGGGTTTGGCCATGAGTCGTAGACTTGCATTTCCTGTATTTTATATGTGCAGATCTGCAGCTTAAGATAACAGGCAAAAAGTATGCTTTCATGGTACATAAGTATCACTACGGTACCTAAAAGCGGTCTCTTTGCCTGTTAGGATTATAGTTCATCCTAAGCTGCATGCCTGCATACAAAAAATGCCTTTCACTTTTGGACATAATAAAACATAATGAAATGTCCAGTAATTGGGCATCATTTAATGTCAAGTAAATAAATGAAAATCTTTTAAAATAGTTCAGTTGTTCTTACCTAGACCTTCCAGGGATGGAATCGGGGAAACCTCACGTTTTTCAAAAACTGACCTAGCTATATTCATGACTACCTTTAACTACAATGACCACCTTTAACTACAATGTTGACCAAAACAATGTTTGTTTAAAAAAAAACTTTTTTTTTGAAAGTTTCCAATATTTTTTTATTGTGAAGGTGCCTGAAAATTTCAAGTTTCAGAGAAAAATAGAGTATTGATCTCTCCTTTGAATAGGATAATTTGTCTTATTGGATGTCGCATCCTTTTCAGGATTATGGAGTTGTTAGAATCTTATTGGAATAAAACCACGTGTTACTTACTAGAAATATGACTCTTGTTTTAAAGTAAGCTGACATTAAGTTAGTAAAGGATGACCAACGGTCAGGGGCGTAGCCAGGGAGGCTTTTGGGACATGAACGCCCCTTTAGAGAATTCAAGAGTTGAGAATTCAAATGTAAATGCTTGTTTTATATTTGATAATTGGAAATACTAGTAAATGTTCGTAAATTAGCAACTTGTGACCAAAAATTGCAGGGAATTCTTCAAAATCACGCCATTGACGTGTATTTAAGGAAAACTTCTGGCCTTTTTTCCTCACAAATTCTATTAAAAATCATTTTAAATTCATGCAAACCCTAATGTTGCCATGAAAATTCTTTTATGGCTTAAAAATGCCACAACAGTACCTAAAATCGGTCTCTTTGCCTGTTAGAGAAGTGCATGACTAAGATAAGAACAAAAGTCAATACTTTAAGAAATACATTGATAGCCAAGTGCGTCACGATTTAAAGGGAACTAAGTTTGGAATATATTAGATTAAAGTTTAGTCCTAGGACGCTATTTCAATAGACTTCCATAAGAGAATTGAAGCCAAAGGATCAGCATTCCATTTTTTTACAGAATCACACATCGCCGTCTATAATGATGGATACAAATTTCTATAAAATCAAACTAGTCGAGTAGAAAAAAAAGTCAGTCGTACATAAAATTCAATTTATCATTTCAATTTATTGTCACTGCGTGGAGAGAAGAAGGAGAAAAAAAAAGTCAAATGAATCTTATCTCATCAAAGAGATTTCTTGTGAATTGATAGAAGACCATGAATGAATTGAATGTAATGGTCTATAGAACAGAAAATTTATCTTCTTAGAAGTGTCTTTGTCTCACATTAATTTCTTTCTTTTTTTTCATTCTTTCTGTCTTCATTTTCTGTTTGTTGCTACATATTTAAGATCAATAGCTAGAAAACATTATAAATCAAGTTACAATTCATGTTGGTCTTATTCTTCTTGTTGGTGTTTTTATGGCTTTATTTGTAGAGTAAAAGAATGTTAAGTAGAAGTCACTTGATGTTCTTATTAACTCAATTATGTAAGATTGCAAATTATTCATTCACATTTTTTACACGCTTTTATTTGACTTCCTCTGTCTGCCTTTCTGTCTGTCCTTCTGTCTGTCACGTTCAAAATTTGTGACCCTTTTTTCGACCACTTCTACTGGTCCGATCAAGCTGATTTTTTTTATACGTGTGTGTTCCGGAGGGCAATTTGATATTTTGTCATCAATAAATCGCTAACTCGCTTCCTTATATTTTAATTAATTAATTTAAATTTTTATATGGAAAAAAATCCATTGTCAATTATGTGTATTTTTAATTTTCATTAACCAGACTGTATATCGAACCGGAAATTAATTCATATGATTAACTAAACATCGATTAATAATATAAATTGTTAACTATATTATAATATCAATCTGTTCAGGATATTTAAGTAAGACAAAAAATATAACAAGTGATTTTCTCGCGGATATTCTTAGCAAAAATTTGAATTCTAAGAAAACCGTTATATTCAAATCTTCAAAATCCGTTAATATTGATTGAATTTCATTATGTATAAATATGGTTCTGGATGTTACTGGATCTTGATATCCTGAGTAAATATGGTTCTGGATGTTACTGGATCTTGATATCCTGAGTAAATATGGTTCTGGATGTTACTGGATCTTGATAAACTGGATAAATATGGTTCTGGATGTTACTGGATCTTGATAAACTGGATAAATATGGTTCTGGATGTTACCGGATCTTCTTAAACTATATAAATATGGTCCTGGATGTTACTGAACTATATAAATATGGTCCTGGATGTTACTGGATCTTCTTAAACTATATAAATATGGTCCTTGATGTTACTGGATCTTAATATACTGTATAAATATGGTCCTGGATGTTACCGGATCTTAATATATTTAATAAATATGGTCCTGGATGTTACTGGATCTTTATTAATTGTATAAATATGGTCCTGGATGTTACTGGATCTTGATATACTGTATAAATATGGTCCTGGATGTTACTGGATCTTGATATACTGTATAAATATGGTCCTGGATGTTACTGGATCTTGATAAACTGTATAAATATGGTTCTGGATGTTACTGGATCTTGATAAACTGGATAAATATGGTTCTGGATGTTACTGGATCTTGATATACTGTATAAATATGGTCCTGGATGTTACTGGATCTTGATAAACTGTATAAATATGGTTCTGGATGTTACCGGATCTTCTTAAAATATATAAATATGGTCCTGGATGTTACTGGATCTTAATTTACTGTATAAATATGGTCCTGGATGTTACTGAATCTTAATATACTGTATAAATATGGAACTGGATGTTACTGGATCTTGACATACTATGTAAATATGGTCCTGGATGTTACTGGATCTTAATATACTGTATAAATATGGAACTGGATGTTACTGGATCTTGACATACTATGTAAATATGGTCCTGGATGTTACTGGATCTTAATATACTGTATAAATATGGAACTGGATGTTACTGGATCTTGACATACTATGTAAATATGGTCCTGGATGTTACTGGATCTTGATATACTGTATAAATATGGTCCTGAATGTTACTGGATCTTGTTATACTGTATAAATATCAATATTTTTGACTTCTCAATGGGAAAACTAGCAATTTGAAGGAAATTTAAGAAAGTATGGAAATAAGTATAATACTGTTGTACGGTTTTAATACAAATTTGATTATACTTCACAAGACAAAACAGTACGATTTGGAGTTTTATATATTGCTTTCGAGCGAAATTCCAATCCGATCCAAACATTATATACATAAATATACGAAAATCACGAGTAAACCGAGCACATATGTAGTCTTTAGTGTAAAAATATACTACTGTGTTCTAATAACAGTCGGACGAACGAAGCGAAGCGAAGTGGAGTCCGACACTACTGTGACCTAATAACAGTCGGGCGAACGAAGCGAAGCGAAGTGGAGTCCGACACTACTGTGACCTAATAACAGTCGGGCGAACGAAGCGAAGCGAAGTGGAGTCCGACACTACTGTGACCTAATAACAGTCGGGCGAACGAAGCGAAGCGAAGTGAAGTCCGACACTACTGTGACCTAATAACAGTCGGGCGAACGAAGCGAAGCGAAGTGGAGTCCGACACTACTGTGACCTAATAACTGTCGGGCGAACGAAGCGAAGCGAGTGAAGGCGTGAAAATTTTCCAACACGTATGAAAACTCTATGCATCATCGTTAGTAAAAAAATAGTTCGAGCGAAGCTCGAACATAAGTAGTTCGAACGAAGTTCGGACTTGGTTGAGCGAAGCTCACAAATTTTTGCGACCTGAACGGAGCGAAGCGAGTGAAGGCGTGAAAATTTTCCAACACGTAAGAAAACTCTATGCATCATCGTTAGTAAAATAGTTCGAGCGAAGCTCGAACATAAGTAGTTCGAACGAAGTTCGGACTTGGTTGAGCGAAGCTCACAATTTTTGCGACCTGAACGGAGCGAAGCGAGTGAAGGCGTGAAAATTTTCCAACACGTATGAAAACTCTATGCATCATCGTTAGTAAAAAAATAGTTCGAGCGAAGCTCGAACATAAGTAGTTCGAACGAAGTTCGGACTTGGTTGAGCGAAGCTCACAAATTTTTGCGACCTGAACGGAGCGAAGCGAGTGAAGGCGTGAAAATTTTCCAACACGTAAGAAAACTCTATGCATCATCGTTAGTAAAAAAATAGTTCGAGCGAAGCTCGAACATAAGTAGTTCGAACGAAGTTCGGACTTGGTTGAGCGAAGCTCACAAATTTTTGCGACCTGAACGGAGCGAAGCGAGTGAAGGCGTGAAAATTTTCCAACACGTATGAAAACTCTATGCATCATCGTTAGTAAAAAAATAGTTCGAGCGAAGCTCGAACTTAAGTAGTTCGAACGCAGTTCGGACTTGGTTGAGCGAAGCTCACAAATTTTTGCGACCTGAACGGAGCGAAGCGAGTGAAGGCGTGAAAATTTTCCAACACGTAAGAAAACTCTATGCATCATCGTTAGTAAAAAAATAGTTCGAGCGAAGCTCGAACATAAGTAGTTCGAACGAAGTTCGGACTTGGTTGAGCGAAGCTCACAAATTTTTGCGACCTGAACGGAGCGAAGCGAGTGAAGGCGTGAAAATTTTCCAACACGCTCGAAAACTGAACATTTCTGTTGATTGCAGAAAAATAGTTTAATAAAAATTTTCCTTGGATTAACAAGACTAAAAAGTAGTTAATAAAAAAAAACGTTAAAAAAACTTTTTAAAAAACACGCTTTTAACAAAGACTAAAAAAATGTTCTAAAAAGTAGTAAATAAAAAAAAATTAAAAAAACTTTTAAAAAACACGCTTTTAAAAAAGACTAAAAAATGTCCTAAAAAGTAGTAAATAAAAAAAAACGTTAAAAAAACTTTTTAAAAAACACGCTTTTAACAAAGACTAAAAAATGTTCTAAAAAGTAGTAAATAAAAAAACGTTAAAAAAACTTTTTAAAAAACACGCTTTTAACAAAGACTAAAAAAATGTTCTAAAAAGTAGTAAATAAAAAAAAATCACGCTTCTTAAATAAAACATAAAAAATATTGAAAAAAATTGAAATTAAGAAAAGTAGCTAAAATATTTTTCCAAAATATCCTGTGTAGTACAAGAACACTATGACTTAAATGCGTGGGGCGAAATTACTATGCATTTAAAACTAACTTCTTCTCTCGAACGCCCCACGCTTTTAAGTCATAGTGTTCTTGTACTACACAGGATATTTTGGAAAAATATTTTAGCTACTTTTCTTAATTTCAATTTTTTTTCAATATTTTTTATGTTTTATTTAAGAAGCGTGATTTTTTTTTATTTACTACTTTTTAGAACATTTTTTTAGTCTTTGTTAAAAGCGTGTTTTTTAAAGTTTTTTTAACGTTTTTTTTATTTACTACTTTTTAGAACATTTTTTAGTCTTTGTTAAAAGCGTGTTTTTTAAAAAGTTTTTTTAACGTTTTTTTTTATTTACTACTTTTTAGGACATTTTTTAGTCTTTTTAAAAGCGTGTTTTTTAAAAAGTTTTTTTAACGTTTTTTTTTATTTACTACTTTTTAGGACATTTTTTTAGTCTTTTTAAAAGCGTGTTTTTAAAAAGTTTTTTTTATTTCTTGTAAGGAATTTTATTTGCTTTATTTTTATCTGAGAGTATGTTAAGTATGTTGAGTATGTTGATGATTTGAAGCGGCTCGATGTAGGAATGGCTTAGTACGTCGGTACCTAATTACTGCAATATTGATCCTGCGATCATTCATTTGTCCTTTTTCGAATCATTTAAAATGGATTCGTGGTTCACAGCCTTCATTTGAAGGCTACAAGCCAAAATGTCATCAAATGAGTGGTTCTGATCCCTACTTTAAACTGTAGGCTTACTGAGTGCAGAGGTCTGACACGCACCTTTAGTGATTAAACAATTATTAGATTTTTATTAAAATTTGAACTTCTTAGGGAAGAAAGAGGAATGTCCAGAGTTGGGCTTTATTTAATAGGGTTTGTCAAAAAGTACAGACCTGCAGCCTTGGACAAACTATGATGTACAGTCGAAAAATGCAGATTTGTGCATGTAAAATGCAAAAATTGCAGACCTGCAGTTCTTGTTCCAACCCTTAAATTTAATAATCAAGTAACTTCTAAAGAAGCGCATCCAGCAACAATAACCAGAACAACATATCGTCCTACTTGCAATTTCATCAATCTTACTTCTATTTAACTCTTATTTTCCCTCTCAATTTTTATTTATTTTTTTCTCTTTCAGTTGTGTGTTGCCTCTGCTGGTTGTATTATTGCTTCATTAAGAAAGCATGATTAAGATGATGATGGTTGTTGAATGGAATTTCTTTAGATGTATTTGAGATTTCTTTACAGTTACTTTTCTTTTTTTTTCTCTCTTTTATTTCGGCTTCTTCTCTGGGGGTGTGTCAGTTTTGATGATATTTTTTTCTGTTGAATTTTACCGGCAAAATGCTTTTAATATAATGAAATAAAGTAAAATAAAAATGAGAGAAAATATCGGATTGTCAGGTAGAAAAGAAATGATAAATTGAGGGGATGGATGGAATACGTTCGTATGTGCACATACACGTGGTAAGTGTGAGAGTGAAAAAGTCATTTCTATAGAAATTTAGCCCACGTGGTTTTCATGCACGTCGAGACTTAAAAAAATTCGACCGCCAAAAATGTCACATGGTCATCTATAAATACTATAATGACGAGTTCTTTTTACAATGACTGCTTTCACAGACGTAAAATTTGTTATGATTTACATTTAGTTACTTTCTTTGCTGGTCGTACATATCAATTTTGATCCATGGTCTTCCTCAGATTCCGCATGAAGCTCGCTCTATTGCTGGCTACCGTTCTTCCATGAAACAGCTAACTTTCCATGAAGTCTTTAGTCTTCCTTGTGATCTTTTGCTATCTAAAAGGTCAGACTTGGAAACCTTAATTAAAGGAGCTTCGACAGGCTTTCTTTCAGCATCAGCTCATCGAAATATGTTCAATTTAGTTGATATCAGCCCCTCTGTATAGATGATAGATGTCTGCATTGCTCATTCATTTGTTAAGGCCCCCTTCCTTCTTGTCCCCAAATATGGTTCCTAGAATCTTCCTCCCAATTCTCACCAACCGCATGCTCGTTTGCACCATTTACTTTCTTATTTTCTTCGCTGGTCGAACAGATCAATTGTGATCTATGGAATATATCACTGGCTACCCTTTGCCAACTGTCAATACCAAGTGCTACAATGTCTCTATCAACAGCTTCCTATCAAGAATCACTCACACAAGTAATAAATAATCCCGTAAATAAACATAATTATTTTAATTATTTTCCTCTATGTGAATGTGCCCGCCAGCAAAGATTAATGATTGACAATATGAAAGCATATAGTAGTCAATAAATTTTAGCTTCGTTCATTTCCCATCAACATGAACGACATTTTTAATTAACTGAAGCTATTGATTTTCTTCTTAAAAGAGTCATAAAAAGTAATTTTTTTATAGTCGCAATTTCATGTTCCAGTTTTGACGAGATTTTTTTTTTTTCGTTTCATTCATCTTCTTCGGTGTTGATTAATTTAATTCCTCAGTCATTGCTGAGTCGAGTAAAAAAAATTTTTTTATATTGGCAAAATTGTATCGCTTTATAAGTCATTAATTACAGCTTCAGACACTAATAAATGCGACTTAAATTATTATAATTATAGTTTTTGCAATATTATGTCAGGATTTCATGATTTTAATGACTCATTGCACTGGAACTTAATTTCCGTTGAACTAGAAAATATAATAAAAATTCCAACGAACTTTTCGGCAATTCATAGACATTGCACGTGCTTTTCTACTGGTGCAATCATACAGCAAGTTACATCAGACGATGTAATGTACGATGGCATTAATGTATATACATGTACAAATTTATCTAGTTTTTTTTTCTCCGCTCGACACAAACACATGCAATCAGCCCGAAAACGTTACATTAATGCATTACAACGTACTTATACAAAATAAAAATCCCATAATGATATTATGCTCGATTTTTTTTTGAAAAAAAATAAAATCGTACGATGTTCTTAAATGATACGATTGGTATCGTTAAAATAATGGTGCGGCATCGTGTGACTCTCTCACATGAGAAATTGTTGGGAAAGTTTTACATCGTATTGATAGAAAAAAATTGCAATTTTGAAATGAATTGAGTTTGATGTTGTGTGATGAAAATAATGTGTGGAAATTTTTCGATTTTCATAGATTTTTCCAGACTTTTCTTTTGTTACTTCCTTACTGATGATGAGCATTTTCACCTAAATGAATATGTAAGCATAATCAATCAATTTAATTGAGGATACTCATTTTTGTGAGGATTCTCATGAGCAGGCTACTTTTGTGTTCGGAAATTCTGTATTCTGACTGTATTTTAAAGTTTTTAAATTCACTAATTAACTAAAATGACTGTGACCAGAGACTAAGACTTAATGGTGGACAACCTTTTATTTTTCACGGCACACATTGGTGGTAAACCTCGACCTACACCCCACATGACATGCGATTCATGGCATTTTAAATATTTTTTGGAGGTAGATTAATGTGCTGTGCCACACATATTGACCACCACCGAACTAAACGATTGATCAGAAGTAGAATAGAAATATCTATTTTTTAGGCTAGTGACTGATCTCTCAATTTTAAATCCATCGTCCTTAAGTGGACAAAAATACGTTAGACCAACATAAAAATCAGCTGAACATTAACTTGCCATTGGCTAGTTTTAAGGTATTTTCCACTAGACATTGAGAAGAAGCATTGAAAAATACTTAGAATAGCGATCAAATGGCCCCTAAAAACTTTTTTAAAAAAAAGGAACATTCCAAGATTTTCTTTGCTACCAAAGAAAATGTCACTGCTGATGTATACAATTGCTCACTACCCTTGATTACAATCCGGAAGCGAAATAATGACCAGAAACTCCAAAAGCTACTTGGTTCGAAAAAGTGATGAAAGAATGTCAGCTTGATGTCAGCTTAACATGTCGACAGAGAACTTGTCCGAAATAGGTGACAGAGCAAGCAGCAGAGTCAGATGGAATGCACTTTGTTTTACACATAGGAGCATGATTACAGACAGGGTATTCTTTGACATTTAATTATGACTATGAATATTTACAGTAAGCACATCATTACAACACACTTAATTAACTGAACTGACCTATTTATTTTATTTGAAAAAATCAATGACTGAATTTGGCACTTCAAATCAATAAATCAATACAAATGATTTAATTAAAAAATCAGCCTTTTTGATATTTTTGATAAACATAATAATTTGGTCACCAATACTTAACAATGAGCCGGAAAAAAATCCCCTTTGATACCACACTTATTCTCTTTTCCTAGAAAAGTATAAAATATTTCAGCAATAAAATGATGATAAGCAAAGCTCACCGACATGATTGTTACAAAATGATTTAATACACTTTACTTTAGAGTAGGAAATTCCGTAGCACGTGCAAGTTTAAATAAACTATCACATTCATTGTAAGTCAGACGAAGTTTGTAAGTAGAAAAAGTTGAAGTTTTTTTATCGCAAGGTTTCGTATTTCAAGAGCTGATTTAAGGTTGAAAGTGCGATGTTGGTGAGTGCACGTTTATAATTTAATTACGCATGTAATTGAGGAGTCGGGAATTATTGGCTGCAAATTTTTATGAAGGAAGTTAAGTTTTCCTTTATGTGAATCGAAGCAATTTTACTGAATTAGCTTTAATCAGTTTTGGGAAACCAATATGTCGTGACATAAGTGACCAAATATGATTGGAAATGCCATGATATGCCAATATGCTGTTCCGGTCGATACTAATCATCAAGGTGTTCCGCGAAATATAAAGGATCCACTACTGGCTTAGATTATTTCAGAATCCAACAATGCCTCGAATGGACAACTTGACATAATGTCTAATTAACACCTTGACCTAAATATGGTCGACAAATGACATATTTAATGGAATGTACCAGACAAAATGTCATTAGTCAACCGTAGGCCTAGTTATTAACTAGACTAAACTCCACTCGAGTACAAATTCCTACAACTACTCAAATGACAGCCATATCAAGTCTGTTGTCGCCCGGAAAAATACAAAAAATCCTTCTGATTGCGTTTGTTGACCGTGATCGTTAAAGCTCACGATAAGTCGATGTCTAGATTAAACTACAATAGATTAGACTAAATAAGCGCCAGGAAAATCGTTTTTATCACAAAAAAGAAATTGGAAGCGGAAAAAATGATAAAAAAATGAATCAAAGCTTATGTGAATTGAGTAAGCTAGAACATCCCAGAATCAAAAAAAAAAAAACTTGGAAGAAGAAGTACAAGAAGTAAAAAATAAAAATTCAGAAGCAGAAAAATAGAAGATAAAAAAAAGAAAGTAAAACGTGAGGGATGTAACGTGTATTCTATATAAATTGATGCAATGTGCTTAACAAATGATGAATACATGCTTAAAGTCATGTCGCGCTTTTATGAAAAATGCTGAAGAGAAGACAAGGCATTACACGCGATGCAACACGTTCTGCATTTACATTGTAGACTGATAACAGCGAGTAGAAGTAGCATTAGCATTGAATGTAACAGCGGAAGAAGTATGAGACCACATATTGCATAATGATGACTCACAATATATGTATGTATGATTTCACATGTATGTATGTATATGGTATTGCATTGTTAGTGTCTAGAATGGAAAGAATGTGACACACGTGTTTTTTGAAGATTTACATTTATTATCTATCTTTGATCTTCTCTTATACGATTCGTAAATCTTCTCGTCTTTATTCTCCATTTCACTTCCACATACTTCATCTATTTTACTTACTTTACGCCCGGTGTGTTGATGTTTTATTTTGTCATTGTGGGAATCTTTGTTGTATTTATTTCATACACATGTAAGGTACTCTACTCTTAAACAAAAAAAAAATTGAGTACGAGAGAGATATCCCATAAGTACGTTAAAGCATGATATTTTTTTTTTACTATTTTTTTTTTCCTTTGCTTCGATCGTCTATAAATTGAATGAGCATTTCTACTTTGATGCTCAATTTTTTCAATTCATTCATAAACATCACACACAATATATTCTTTCTTCTCCTTTCTTGTTTGTCGCATATATACGGTTTTCATACATATCGTTTCGTATATACATGTAGTGTGTTTGACTCTTTTTTATACTGACTTGTATGTTTTAAAAGAAATGAAAAGAAGTGCGTGTATAAAGTGAGTGAGAAGTGACGAAGCGTACGCAGTTCTTATAGAAAATTCAACGTGTAAAGTGATAACCGAAATTTCATATCAGGGATTTTTTTTTCTATTAAGAAAAAAATAAAAAAAAAAAAAAAAAAAAATAAAGAAAAAAATATATATTAAAAATAGACACAGGAAATAAAGCTTAAAAAATATTAAAAATAAATTAAATCATAAAATAAAAAATATAAAACAGACATAATGTGGCGATCATACCTTGAAATATTATTTGTGACGATAGCTGTGTCATTACTGATGTCACAAGTTGTAGCAAATCCAGTGAATGTGAGTGAATAAAAAAAATAATAATTGCATAAAATTATGAAATTAAACAAAAAAAAAATATTTTCTCATCATAAAATAGATGCAATCATCAGAAGTGACAACAGAAACAACGACAGCATCGATAATTGATAAACTTGCAAGCACAACAGTTGCACCAAAATGCATAGTTAATTCTCAGCCATGTGGATGGGGTGTCTTTTCGAAAAATCGAAAAAAGATTGATTATTTCATTAAAAATACATGCAAATGCGCATCATCACAAAAATGTCTGCTTGACGGTGAGGACCTAAGTCTTGGAGCATATGTGTATAGGTGTAAAGAGCGGACAGCAACTGCTTGACACTCCACAATAGTTTTCGATTATCAAAAAATAGTGTTTAAGTCAACCTTTTAGAATTTAGTATTTGTTTTCTTTTGACATCTGTGTGTGGAAATTGAACCTTAAGACTTAATTTTTAATTTATTTTGTGAAGAAGATAATGAAAAGGCATAAAAAAGGAACCAATCCTTTTTTTTTTAGTTGATGATAAATATTAGGAACACTAGTGTGTACAATTTTTAATTTCTATTAGTTTACTCTTATTAGACTTTAGTGTGCAACTCAATCAGGACGGGAAATTTTTCTCATTTTAAATTAAGGATGGATGAAAATTTTTTTGATGAAAATTTAAATAATGATTGAAAGTTTTTTTTTTAAATATTATAACAGAATATTTAATGATTTTGGGGTCGTTGATGCAAGCCAATTTTTCATTTCAAATTCATGTGATTTTTTTGGATTTATTGATGATTGTGGACTTGAGGAATTCCCTTATTTACTGATAAGAATTATTGAAGATTTTTTTTGGGGGTTTATTGGTTCCATTTTTAAATAATTATGATTTTTGAAAATGGATCTACGAATTATTGAGGATTTATATGCATCCTCTAAATTTTAAATTGCCTTATTTTTGGATAGAATATGAAAAGCTTTATACTGTAATTTGCTCAACAAATTTTTCTAATTGATCTGTATTCAGATTACAATCAGCACTACCGAAGACTTCAATATTGTTAATCTGACAGAAATATTAGACGAATCCCAGTGGAACTCACGTACGATTTATAGTCGAATTTCCTTAGCACTGAACTATTGGGAGTTATCCGACTATATATCAAAGTCCTTTATTTAAATCATATATTTTTGGTATCCCTCGTATCAGAGCTTGAAGTCTACTCAAATTTTGTATTGAAAAGTCTATTTGAGTCGAGTAGACTTCGAGTTCTGCCTCTTACTACTGCATACCCAATGATTAACCATTAAAAGGCCAATATTGGAATTCAATTCCAACAAATACTATAGAAAATTGGTCAAGATACCAAAAAACTCAAAGAAAATGTCCAACCTTGATTTTAAAATCTACAACGCAGTTTTTCCCCAAAACCGGATGCGAAATCCATCTCAAAATTTATTTTAATAGACAAATTCTCACTTCCATATTTCGTATTCTAGAGGTCCAAAGGTTAGACTCAACAAAAAAAATCTACGTCTAAAAGATAAAGAGAAATTCCTCGAGACACAAAAAAAAATCTCAAAAAAATCATTTTTGAGTAGGAAATAAAAATTTAGTTGCATCAATTTTCTCAAATAAAACAAATTACCATATTGACATAATAATATTTTAACTTACATCTACAGTCAGTCAGTCTTTGGAGTATTTTAAAATCATAGAGATGTCCCAATGTATTGTCAGTTACAATATTATTAACTCAATGTACAGAGTCACTTGACTGTATGACTTTTAAATTGATGAAAAAATGAAGTCGCTCTCGTGATTTGTTGGAGCAATGGAAATAAAGCTTTAAAAATATTTTTTTTTTTGCATTATTTAAGGCATTGTGTACTAGAATTGAAAAATTATATGAAAAAAAAGATGATAAAAATTGAAAAATGTGGAAAATAAAAAGTCCTTGAGATCATGACATTTTTTTTTGATGAAATTTGCGTAACACCAAAATAAAAAATTTGTGTAAATTTATTCAAATTCTTCTTTTCAGAAATTTTTAGCATATTTGTTCCGGTTGTCTGGTTGATATTAAAATTTTGAATAATTTAATTTAATAGGATGTGATTTTTTTTTTCGATGCAAATTTTAAGTGTGACTTAGAAGATTCAATATTGAGAATCAACAAAGTGATAAACTTTTTAATTTGCATCAAATTTATTGATTTTTTATCGCAGAGCTCAAAGTTAGATTTGCATTTTTTATCGAGTCGAGTTGACTTGAGTTGAATTTTACTGATAGCATCTGAGTCGATTTTGAGTTTGGTTCATAGACATTTTTTAAAAAGTTGTTTATTTGAGCACTTTTAATTTTGATGCTTAAAGCAAATTTTTAAAAAAAAATTTGTTTTAAAAAATTTCAAATTAAGACAATAATTCAAATTTTGAATTTTAAGTTTTCAAGAATTTTAAATTTTAAGTTTTCAAAATTTTGAATTCTAAGTTTTTTAAAATTTTGAATTTTAAGTTTTTTCAATTAAATATTTTATTTATTTTTAAAAATTTAAAATTTTTAATTTAAAGTTCATAAAATTTTAAGTTTCAAATTTTCGAAATTTTGAATTTAAGACGATTTTTAAAGTTCTGAATTTTAAAATTTTTAAAATTCAAAATTTTTAAGATTTTTAAATTTTTTAGAACTTTGAATTTTAAATTTCTTAAATTGAAAATGAATTTTGAGTTTCTAAGAATTTTTTGTGTTTAAATTTTTAATTTGATTTTTTAATTTTTAGATTTAAATTCTAAATTTTTAAATTTTATAACATAAATTTTTAAATTTCAAAACTTAAATTATTTACTACTTAAAAAATATTTAAAAATTCAATTTTATCATGCGTATAAATTTTGACAATTTTTCTACGAAGTAAATCATATGAATTCCCAATCAAAATCTCTAGATTGACGAAAATTTTCCACTTGCATTAATT
Source organism: Chironomus tepperi (assembly GCF_022539635.2). Taxonomy (NCBI): domain Eukaryota; kingdom Metazoa; phylum Arthropoda; class Insecta; order Diptera; family Chironomidae; genus Chironomus; species Chironomus tepperi. Next base: position 129,735 of record NW_027226528.1, read on the forward strand.
TCCCTCCACTTGTATTCAAAAAGAGTAATTTTTAAGACCTCTCTGTAATAAATATTTTTTTTTCCTCTCCCGGTATTGCATCACAATCGTCTGATCTTCAACTCGTGCGAGCGATAATTTTATTTCCATTTAAGTATATTCATAATATGGTGGGTGTGACTTCTTACACAGAGCAGTGATTTCAATGAAATTTTGTAAAGTTTTTTTTCTACTGCGTAAATTCTATTTGCCCCCATTTGATACGCAATGACGTCAAGTGTATATCACGAGAATGTTTTTTTTTTTTTTTTAAAAAAATGAATTTATTGCTTTTCATTAAATCAAAAAAGGTTAAGGGCTCGACCAACTCCCAATTTTATCATCATGCATGAGTAGCTGCTATGTAGAATTAAATTACTTCACATGAGCATTTTGAGAAACGGCGCATTTTTTTTATTTCAGTATCAAGTCAGACACAGTGGAATCTTTTAATTGGTCTCAATTAATTACTCAAATCGATGGGGTATTTTACTGTTGCATGACGTTCGAAAACTATCTTATTGTCTCCATGATGTCTCTTTGAATTAACTTTGCTGTCTGTCTATTAGAGATCTGCAATGCACATTATTTTTTCAGAAATCAATTATCATTTTAATGAAGATTTTATTTCTTAATTTCTCTCATTTTCTTAGTTCTTGAGCCAATTTTTCGAGTGTATTCTTAAAAATATAAGTGTTGGGGCAATTAAACATGAACTTTTGTTTTGGTAATAATAAGGGATTAAGTCTGCATCACGATGTTTATTGTGACTAATTAAACTTCTTAACCCCCCAATTAGTTTTTAAGTAAAAATCTTTATCAATTAAGAAAAGCAAAGGGCGTAAAGTACATCGAACATATGGAAAGTTTGGCCAGAACTACTATGCATCTTTAAAAAGCATAATCCTCTTCTGGGTCCCTGGATATCAGCAATTATGACTCAAAATCTCAATATACTATAATGTCGTGAACATTGAGCGAATCCTTGCAATATCCACAAAACTCTGTAACCGAGCAGGACAATGCGGTGAACCACAGTTTTAGCCGTAACGGTGCCATAAAGTCAACTTCGCGATATGATGTTGGGGATAATTATTCAGAGGTCATTCTCTGGTGGGAATCGAACCCACGGACTCAAGTAAGAGTGATGCAGAAATTAGGTCCGTTGTCTTACAACTCGGGCACAGAGGCCTTACTCTTGCCCAGGTAGATTTGCTTAAATATGGCTTGATAACCAAGATTTCATCCTGCTCGGACACTACGAATAGGTATATGAAGTGAATATTGGTTATAAATTAAAGCATTCAAATTTGTATTTCTGGTTAATCAATGGATATTGCATGGAAAAACTCAAATTAAAGCGATATGCTCAAATGAGTGCCAAGTGTACCCAGAAAACATTCCTCTTATTCTCCACAGACACTAAATACTCAGAAGACCATTCTACTTGCCAAACATTTATTTCATCATAATGATAATGTTCTGTTTTATTTCAGTTTAATTCCACTTATCATACAAAGTAAAGCAAATGAAAGCAGCTATTATATTAAAATGTTTCATTTTGTTTATAACAATCTTAAATTTATTGAATACACGCAAGATTGAGTGTGTCTCAATTAAGGTAAGAACCAAATTTTCGTAATGATCATTCTACGCTAATTTTCTTATTTAAAAACAGAGAAATTCTACTTTGCAATATTGTATGAGTGATGAGGTCTGTGCTCTTGGGTACTTTAACGAAGATGGAAACGTCAATCAAATAATTAGATATCAACTGTCTAGGTAAGATGAAGACAATGTGATCTTGAGTCTTGGCAACAGCTGAAACATTATTCAGCTTAAGGGAATAATTTCATATTTGAGAGGCGTAGGAATCAAAAAACATTAATTTTGTTTAATTGTATGCAATGTGAGATATAATCTGACTTACATACTTTGTTGCATCAAATGTGTGAAGTTGGTCCGATTGACACAATTTACTCTTTAATGATACGCAAAGTAAAAAGACATAAAGCATGCAAAAAAAAATTCTTACATGACTCATTTAAAATAATTACAAGAAAATATAAAAAATTCTTTCTACAGGCACACAAAACATTTCTGAATGTGAACTGAATAGCAAAAATACCAACTCATAATTATTGACTTTAATAATATTGCCTGTTCAGTGGAGCAATAATACACAGATGCATAAAGTCAAGTAATTATTGAGCACTGTAAATGTTTTAATTGTCCGATAAATTATAGACTCTCTGTCTGCTATCAGTTTAGATACATTGTTTCTCTTTCCTATTAAAATTATTTTGTCATTGGAGGTCACTCATAAATGACTAAGAAATAAGTCATTTATTGGAAAGATTCAAGTGACAGTTTCAAATCAAGATGATGGGGTTGGATTTTTCCCTTACATGGGTTATAGTACCCTCCTATCATACTCGGGATATGCTATCCTAGCCAATCCGAAATGTACAATTCTACTCTACCTGGGATATCCTAACATACTTTATTAGGGATAACCTAACCTAGCCTTTTTGGGACATCCTATCCATTCCTAACCTTGATATTCTACTCTACCTTATGCGGAATATCTTACCTTATCAAATTCTATCCTATTCGACACGGGATATCTTATGCTACTGTACCTGGGATATTCTACCCTACCCTACCCTACTCGGGATATCCTAACCTACCCAGGATATCGTACCCTACTTGGGATATTCTACCCTGCGCGGGAAGTCCTATTATAGTCGAGATATCCTACCCTACTCGAGATATACTACCCTACCTGGGATTTCATACCATTCTTTACTCCGTTACGTTTAAGAAACCGGCCCCTGAACGTCAAGTATGAATGACCCCTTTAGGCTGAATTTTAGGAAGTTGTCAAGTTATAATTATCGTTAAAGTTTCTCAATTAAAATCAATAAATTATTTCAATTTCTCATCCCTATCTCATTCGCTTTCATTTACAGCTGTCGATGTCCAAAATCCCATAAATGTTCTCAAACTGATATAAATTACAATCAATTTACAATTGTATTTCGATGCAAATTACGAGGTCTTTGTTTTCAATAATCTTCAATAACTCATGTTATAATTAAGCATACAAATAGTCCTCCCCAAAAAATATTGGTATTGATGATTGTAGATTACATGCGGATTTGTGACTGAGTATCAAAATATTTAAAAAAATATAAAATAAAATAATATTACTCGCATATCAATTAAATTAGCATCAATAAAAATTCAGAATCGCGTGTGTAGTCAGATAGAGTTAAAAAATGTCCATCAGATTATTTTACATTTCATTTAATCTCCCGTGATGCATAACTTCATAAATTTAGTTACTGCATATACTGTAAAGATTCAATTAAAAAAAAATTACAATGAAGTGAGAATATAGTGACTTTGAGGTGAGATGTGATGACGCATTTTCATATGGAAACGTTTAGGGTTCGTTCTGAATTGCAGATCAGTAGCTTTAGATGAAATGAATGGCACATGGCACAAAAATGTCTGAAAATCCGGCCTAAGACCAGTTTGACTCTGGTTTTTGGTTAGATTCGTAGAAATTCGATATCAGTCTTGTTCAGTGTTGTTCAAACTTAGTGCTGCAAACATTTTGAAAATGCCATGAACTGCATGTCGTTTGAGGTTTCGGTCAAGACCACTGAGGTGTACCATGGCGCAAAAAAGTTTGGACGACACTGCTCTAATTTCAAGTCAACCTGGGTCCAGAATTTCATTCATTTGTGCATCGTCTGCTTTGCGGACGAACTATATTGAACAACCGACAGTTGTAAATTTGAACATTTATGTAATCCGTAGGAAATGCAGGCCTTGCTCTTGCAAAAATTGAATTTTCAATTCTGAAATAAAGTTTAACTTTTTTTTCAGCCTACCCGAAATTTTATGATTCGTTTCCAGCAATAAATTTAAGATTTTTATTAATCACACTTATTATATAGTCTAACTGATAAGGACAAAGCACATCATTCATTGACATTATTCATAATCTAATGCGCATTGCGCTTCAAACAAATTTTTTATATTCACACCGTTTTCACGTGTGAATGTATTGAATTTGTTCAGATTGAAAAATCTGTTTTTTGGATTTTTCAGCAAAACTAAGCACAATGGCAAGTTTTGTTCTATCGCAAAAAGTTTGTGCCTGGAATTCCTCACCATAATCAAAAAACAGATTTGAAATTGGTTGAGGCATTGCTGAGAAAATCAAAAAATTCGCTTTCTGTAAGCAAGCAAACAAACAAACAAACAAACAAACAAACAAGCAAACAAACAAACAAACAAGTTAATCAGCAAGAAATCTCAATAACGAGACATCGTAGAGACTTCTAGTTTTTTGCAATCGATCCGTATTACTCTATAGAAGAGCTGATTAGATTTTGGGGATGCCAGGAGCAGCCGTTGCTTCTAAAAAAGCAAAAAATGTTCGTTTTCATACAAAATTTCAAAATCAATGTTTTCTATGATTTTTTTGAAACTTTGAACATTGTATGAAAATTACAAAAAATATTTAAAGCCTGCTCGCTGGAGCTTAAACCCTCACATATTTGCCAAGCGAAGCTTGGCCTACCCGCTGGAGCCTGATCCCTCAAACATTTGCCAAGCGAAGCTTGGCCTACCCGCTGGAGCTTGATTCCTCAAATATTTGCCAAGCGAAGCTTGGCCTACCCGCTGGAGCTTGATTCCTCAAACATTTGCCAAGCGAAGCTTGGCCTACCCGCTGGAGCCTAATCCCTCAAACATTTGCCAAGCGAAGCTTGGCCTACCCGCTGGAGCTTGATTCCTCAAACATTTGCCAAGCGAAGCTTGGCCTACCCGCTGGAGACTGATTCCTCAAACATTTGCCAAGCGAAGCTTGGCTTACCCGCTGGAGCCTGATCCCTCAAACATTTGCCAAGCGAAGCTTGGCCTACCCGCTGGAGCTTGATTCCTCAAACATTTGCCAAGCGAAGCTTGGCCTACCCGCTGGAGCCTAATCCCTCAAACATTTGCCAAGCGAAGCTTGGCCTACCCGCTGGAGCCTAATCCCTCAAACATTTGCCAAGCGAAGCTTGGCCCACCCGCTGGAGCCTGATTCCTCAAACATTTGCCAAGCGAAGCTTGGCCTACCCGCTGGAGCCTGATCCCTCAAACATTTGCCAAGCGAAGCTTGGCCTACCCGCTGAAGCCTGATTCCTCAAACATTTGCCAAGCGAAGCTTGGCCTACCCGCTGGAGCCTGATTCCTCAAACATTTGCCAAGCGAAGCTTGCCTACCCGCTGGAGTTTGATTCCTCAAAAATATTCGCCAAGCGAAGCTTGGCCTACCCACTGGAGCTTGATTCCTCAAATATTTGCCAAGCGAAGCTTGGCCTACCCGCTGGAGCCTGATTCCTCAAACATTTGCCAAGCGAAGCTTGGCCTACCCGCTGGAGCCTGATTCCTCAAACATTTGCCAAGCGAAGCTTGGCCTACCTGCTGGAGCCTGATCCCTCAAACATTTGCCAAGCGAAGCTTGGCCTACCCGCTGGAGCCTGATCCCTCAAACATTTGCCAAGCGAAGCTTGGCCTACCCGCTGGAGCCTAATCCCTCAAACATTTGCCAAGCGAAGCTTGGCCTACCCGCTGGAGCTTGATTCCTCAAACATTTGCCAAGCGAAGCTTGGCCTACCCGCTGGAGCTTGATTCCTCAAATATTTGCCAAGCGAAGCTTGGCCTACCCGCTGGAGCTTGATTCCTCAAACATTTGCCAAGCGAAGCTTGGCCTACCTACTGGAGCCTAATCCCTCAAACATTTGCCAAGCGAAGCTTGGCCTACCCGCTGGAGCTTGATTCCTCAAACATTTGCCAAGCGAAGCTTGGCCTACCCGCTGGAGCCTGAATCCTCAAACATTTGCCAAGCGAAGCTTGGCCTACCCGCTGGAGCCTGATTCCTCAAACATTTGCCAAGCGAAGCTTGGCCTACCCGCTGGAGCCTGATTCCTCAAACATTTGCCAAGCGAAGCTTGGCCTACCCGCTGGAGCCTGATTCCTCAAACATTTGCCAAGCGAAGCTTGGCCTACCCGCTGGAGCCTGATCCCTCAAACATTTGCCAAGCGAAGCTTGGCCTACCCGCGAGACTTTTTATGGACGGTGTGAATATATCCGCATTGGGTTTCTACCCGATACACTAGTTTCAGATGAACTTTTGATTTATTTTATTTTTATGCAAAAGCATTGATGAGAAGTGCAAAAAACCCATAAAATATATTAAAAAAAAGTCACATGGCGTAGTGAGAGAAAAAAAAATCTATTTGCGTTCTCAAAAAAAAAAAATTGTTGACGTTAAATAATATATTGGGAGTAGAGTGAAGGCCTTCTAGAGAAAAATTCATTTGTGACTCAATATGAGCGAGTTTTTTAAAGCGGTAATTGCCAGAGAATATTTTTTAATTAATTTTATGGGAGGGTTTTGGTGATTTTTTTCAGCAAAATTCTTCGAAAAAATTATTTTTAAGCCTAAAAATTTAAATTTCACATGAAAAACTCAAATTCAGTTCCATAAAATATTTACTTGTTTACTACATTTCATGAAAAAAATATTTTCGCGCTTCTATAGTGATAATTGAATGTTTTCAAACATGATTTTTTTCTTAGAGAATCTTAATTTGCCACTTAAGAAGAGGAAGTACTTTTTAGCGATCTGTATTTTCACTAATTAGCTTAATTGTTTATTGGAGTTTTAACAGCAGTTCTTTGGTTATGAATTTATTGATTATTTGGAGCTAAGGCGCAGTTCTTTTTGGATAAAATTAGTGATGCTCCAATAGGCAATATGCATGCTCTCAAGTGCTAATTGTATTACTTACTTACTTTTTTACTTACTTACTTAAGGATGTAAGTTGACGTGCTAATTTAATTAACTATACTAAATGAGCATGCGGGCGAATGTACTCACAGTCTACTCTACTCATGAGAACAAGCTCTTTGGCTGCTAGGGATGATTATGAATTTTTCAAGAAATATTCAAATATTTGCATCGAGTAAAATATCCAAATATGAAACTCAATTCAGCCCCAGACTCGCGTGATACTAACTTGGTTCCGGATTCAGTTTCATTTTAATTACCATGCTATAATCACCTCAGTCTGGGAATTTTGGATCGATCAATTGACTTGCATTATTCCAAACAACCCAATTATAAGGTTCAAAAAACTCAATTTGATTCAAATCAGAAGTATTTACTTGGTAATACGTACACATCAACTATTTCATTTTTCCATGTCATCTCGAAGTTGGCGTCTGAAGCTGTTTTATTGATGGCCGTTTATCTTAAGTTCCCTTCTTTGTGCATGCATATTTAGGAAATGGTTAGTTGTAAGTGTTACCATCCCTAGCCTGATTGTGAGGCTGTCACCATTCAGATAAGGTGTTTTGAATAGGCTTTTTGCTCTAGTCTTTAATGTACTTATCCCGGCTCATAGCTCGGTCGCCTGTGTTGTAATTAGCGACATCAGGGAATACCACGAGAAAGTTTACACTTGACATCTGGTCAGCTTTGTAGTCAGTCTTCGGCTTCTCTAATTATTAAATTAATTAAAACTATTAATCGTTGCATGTCTTCTGCCAATTACTAATATAAAATGCAACATTGTTTCAATCAACAGCATCTTTCCGTTATTCAAACCATTCCGACAATAAATTAGAGAAAGACTTCAATTAGATGCTTTTCAAAGAAATTTTCAAGAACCATGAAGCATAAACTGTGATTTCTGATGAAAAAAATTAGTTCTTCTCGTCATTTTCAAACAAGAAATTTTCCCAAAATAAATCACTTGAATAATGATGTCATTTCTATAGAAAATTATCACATAAGTAGGTAGTCTACTAATGAAAGTCTTACTAATTTTGAGGATGTCTACGCATAATCTATGCGGCATGTATAAAAAACACAAATTAAGCGTGAAACCCATCAAAAGAAAAAATATATTTTATTAACTGATTTGATACACCTGATCATCTACAACACAAGTCTGGTATATTTGTAGATTACGACAGTAAAATTGTCAACATATTCCCAACATCCATAGCAAAAAAATCATTTTGAATCGTCGCCAAGAAAGAAGCGAAAATTGTTAATTTACTTTTCGCGCGCTCTATTAATTCCTATCGTTCATGAATCATTTTGTGAGTATATTTAAATTTTTTATATTCACACCGTTTTCACGTGTGAATGTATTGAATTTGTTCAGATTGAAAAATCTGTTTTTTGGATTTTTCAGCAAAACTAAGCACAATGGCAAGTTTTGTTCTATCGCAAAAAGTTTGTGCCTGGAATTCCTCACCATAATCAAAAAACAGATTTGAAATTGGTTGAGGCATTGCTGAGAAAATCAAAAAATTCGCTTTCTGTAAGCAAGCAAACAAACAAACAAGCAAACAAACAAACAAGCAAACAAACAAACAAGTTAATCAGCAAGAAATCTCAATAACGAGACATCGTAGAGACTCCTAGTTTTTTGCAATCGATCCGTATTACTCTATAGAAGAGCTGATTAGTTTTTGGGCATGCCAGGAACAGCCGTTGCTTTTAAAAAAGCAAAAAACTTTCGTTTTCATACAAAATTTCAAAATCAATGTTTTCTATGATTTTTTTGAAACTTTGAACATTGTATGAAAATTACGAAAAATATTTAAAGCCTGCTCGCTGGAGCTTAATCCCTCAAACATTTGCCAAGCGAAGCTTGGCCTACCCGCTGGAGCCTGATCCCTCAAACATTTGCCAAGCGAAGCTTGGCCTACCCGCTGGAGCTTGATTCCTCAAATATTTGCCAAGCGAAGCTTGGCCTACCCGCTGGAGCTTGATTCCTCAAACATTTGCCAAGCGAAGCTTGGCCTACCCGCTGGAGCCTAATCCCTCAAACATTTGCCAAGCGAAGCTTGGCCTACCCGCTGGAGCTTGATTCCTCAAACATTTGCCAAGCGAAGCTTGGCCTACCCGCTGGAGACTGATTCCTCAAACATTTGCCAAGCGAAGCTTGGCTTACCCGCTGGAGCCTGATCCCTCAAACATTTGCCAAGCGAAGCTTGGCCTACCCGCTGGAGCTTGATTCCTCAAACATTTGCCAAGCGAAGCTTGGCCTACCCGCTGGAGCCTAATCCCTCAAACATTTGCCAAGCGAAGCTTGGCCTACCCGCTGGAGCCTAATCCCTCAAACATTTGCCAAGCGAAGCTTGGCCTACCCGCTGGAGCTTGATTCCTCAAACATTTGCCAAGCGAAGCTTGGCCTACCCGCTGGAGCCTAATCCCTCAAACATTTGCCAAGCGAAGCTTGGCCTACCCGCTGAAGCCTGATTCCTCAAACATTTGCCAAGCGAAGCTTGGCCTACCCGCTGGAGCCTGATTCCTCAAACATTTGCCAAGCGAAGCTTGGCCTACCCGCTGGAGCTTGATTCCTCAAATATTTGCCAAGCGAAGCTTGGCTTACCCGCTGGAGCTTGATTCCTCAAATATTTGCCAAGCGAAGCTTGGCCTACCCGCTGGAGCCTGATTCCTCAAACATTTGCCAAGCGAAGCTTGGCCTACCCGCTGGAGCCTGATTCCTCAAACATTTGCCAAGCGAAGCTTGGCCTACCCGCTGGAGCCTGATCCCTCAAACATTTGCCAAGCGAAGCTTGGCCTACCCGCTGGAGCCTGATCCCTCAAACATTTGCCAAGCGAAGCTTGGCCTACCTGCTGGAGCCTAATCCCTCAAACATTTGCCAAGCGAAGCTTGGCCTACCCGCTGGAGCTTGATTCCTCAAACATTTGCCAAGCGAAGCTTGGCCTACCCGCTGGAGCTTGATTCCTCAAATATTTGCCAAGCGAAGCTTGGCCTACCCGCTGGAGCTTGATTCCTCAAACATTTGCCAAGCGAAGCTTGGCCTACCCGCTGGAGCCTAATCCCTCAAACATTTGCCAAGCGAAGCTTGGCCTACCCGCCGGAGCTTGATTCCTCAAACATTTGCCAAGCGAAGCTTGGCCTACCCGCTGGAGCCTAATCCCTCAAACATTTGCCAAGCGAAGCTTGGCCTACCCGCTGGAGCCTGATTCCTCAAACATTTGCCAAGCGAAGCTTGGCCTACCCGCTGGAGCCTGATTCCTCAAACATTTGCCAAGCGAAGCTTGGCCTACCCGCTGGAGCCTGATTCCTCAAACATTTGCCAAGCGAAGCTTGGCCTACCCGCTGGAGCCTGATCCTCAAACATTTGCCAAGCGAAGCTTGGCCTACCCGCAAGACTTTTTATGGACGGTGTGAATATATCCGCATTGGGTTTCTACCCGATACACTAGTTTTACTGTATATTTAATGTATATGAGAAAATGTGAGGATTAAAATTTTACGTTTGTTTGGGTTTTTGGTTGATTTTTTTCGTCAAAACAAATTGTAGCCAACGAATACATATTATATCATTCAATATAGTCCGAATGAGACATGTTGTCTTTTTTGACATTCAAAACTGCGCATCAAAATAAAATTTACAGACACAATGGCATGTCTATTTACTACATAGCTGACAGAAGTGTCTCATAGAAATAAATTAAGATTATTTTTTTTTTTCTTATAAAAAATAAGTTTTTTGTCTTCTTGGAAAATAAGAAATGAAATCATGATTTTATGTTATGCATGTATTATAATTAGCATTCACTAACAAGCGTACAGCAATGAAAATTACATGTTATAAGAAATACTTAGTTGCAGATTGGTTATGCTGCACAAAAAAATTACCATAGTGTGATATGTCAGAATCAGCTGATGTAAAATCATTGCAGCATGTAAATGCGGGGATGGATGAATTCATTGCAAATTGAAGTTTTTTAAGGATGGGACTTGTAGTCAAATTTATAATTGATTCATGCATGTCATAAAAATGCACCAAAAACAGAATTGTGTGTTATTTTTGGAACTGATTGCTACTGTTTAATTGAAATTTTATTGATGCCAGTGGCGAAGTCAGGATTAAATTTATCAAAGAGACTGAGGTGGAACTCTTTCTTCTGAAATATTCAGCCTTTCATTTGTTTTAGATATTTATATGCAAATTGTATCTTAATTCTTAGAATTTTAAAAAATTAATTTATTTGAAAATGTCAATGTTGCGACGGAAACGTTGAAAAATCATCCTAGAGCTCCAAAAGGTACATAACGCTGAACAGTGATGAAAGAATGCCAGCTTAATGTGCGACCAAATTGCAGTACCCCCAGATCATAAGGCTGGAGCATGTAAGCATTATATTAAAACGTACGGACAGAGTATCTACACAAGCTAGTTGACCGATCCCGCAATATAGACAGATAGAAAGCATTTCATTGTAGCTTAAGGACTACATAGGATCATGATCACAGTAAGTACGAAAGTAAACGATTTTGACGGAATATTTTATGTCAGCATCAACATTTTCAGGGAGTCTCGAGCCCCCTTAAGCTTCCTCTCTCCTATCTACACCCCTGCTGATTGATACAAAGCTCATTTCATTAATGATCTAAATCATGTATTTAATTTACATTAATTCCAAAAACTTCTAATTATGACTATAAACGCTAAAATTATTCCAATTAGTATGAATGCAAACTTATTAGAAAAATTTAATTACTGCAAAGTAATTATTGTAAAGTAATACATTAAAATGTATTGAATGAACAATTTACGGATAATATATGACATAAAAGTTGCATGATGAAATAATATTCAATCATTATTATTTATAAGGGTTCAATGCAACAGCACTAAACTATTTAGAAGTTTTGCTTAACGCTTGCTAGTGAGTCATAACGTGTCTTTAATTAATCTGTTACTAATTATAATTCAAACTTGAAACAGTTCTATTCATATGATGTCATTCAATTTAGGGGCAAAGTCCCATCATTAGAAAATTTTCCATAATCTTGAATATTGGAATTCACATGGTCACATGGACAAGGTTGAAAATCCAACTGTTACTTAGCATGACTTTCGCCTCAGGCAGGATTCTATGAAATAGGCCTCATGCTAGATTCAAATAAATTTTGGGTTAAATTTTTCGGTCATTTTTACACCATGCGCTTTCCGGGAATATATAGAACAGAAATTTTCACAGTCGATTCACATCGTTCATAAAATGCGGTGGGGAGGTAGGGGTCTAAAGAACTGTTTTACGTTACTTAGTTTCTGAACGTTCATAAACTTCTCTTATCAATGATTAAATTTTGTAAAATAAGTTCAAAATTATGCTTGTGTTTTTTTTAAGATATTTAAAATTGCAAAAACTCATGGAAAGAAGCCGATGACAGAGACAATATGGCATTTACTATCGAAAATTTAACAACTTGTCAGGCGACACCTTAGGGAGGCCATATATCGTAATTTGTCTATAAGAACAGCGACATAAGTACTTAAAATTGCATCATGACCAAATGGTGTATCGCGGAGCAAAGTTTTTCTGATTTTGACTCTGATTTAGCGTATTTTAGTTGACATTACTAAATTCTATTGATCTATCTTATTGAGTATACTCAAGAGCACGCTCATTTAGTCATTCAGGTGAGTACGCTCATTGTCTGTTAAAGAAGGTTTTTCAAAAATTTAAAATTTCATCAGCAAGAGTGCAATCCTGATTCTTTTCTCGAATAATATCATAAGCAAATGAAGAGAAGTAAGAAAGCAACAAGAAGAAACGGAAAAAAAAAATTTAAAATATATAAAAAATTTGCAATCAAATAAGAAACAGAAAAAAAAGAATTTTATTTTTTTTCTGCACCTGCTAGCCTCATTTAATCTATCGTTTTTTGTCTGTAGATACGCTCACTACTAATTTCACATGCACATAATAGAATTGAGATTGTGAAAGTCACAACCAGACATTTTGGCAGACGCTAACAAGACTTATAGAGAAGAATATAGTACAATACTTTAAGTGAAATCCGCAAATAACTTTTTTTCCTTCTCATTCGTTTCGTATTGAAACATTTTTAAAGGTTACCGTCATTCTAGCTCGTTCAGCATTTTTTAAGGAAGGAAATTTTCAGGTTTTTTGCAGTTTTTTGTTACTCGCTATGCTATTTAAAAAAAATTGTCTCAGAGAAAATGTGAAAAATTAAGTCGTTAATTGGGCAACACATTCAATTTTTCGCTAGACAAAATCTTTCACAAACTCGTGCCAAAAAAAAAGTTTTTCCTTTGCCTTTTTTTATATATATTCCTGCCTTCGCTCATTGAAGACATTCATGTGACTGTTATGACAAATTTAATACGTATGATGATTGTCCATTCATCAAATTCGAAATGACTACGACAGTGTCTCTCATGTGATTCTATTTCAAAAAATTATTTTGGCGTAGAAGTTTCTCGCTTTTTTCCTGCCAAATCTGCATAAAACTTAATATGAAATTCAGTGTTGTGAGACTAGACATCTGGCTCTAGTTTGATCATTGATATTTTCAGAAATTTTACGTCAGTCAGGTTATAATGACGTAAAGGTGCAATTGTAAAATTATAAATTAGTCTCGAGCAGTACAATGTATAAGCTAAGGCACCACTAGTCACCGTATCAAATTCAAACCGCAATGTTGAAGGGAGCTTTTGTCCTTTTGTAGGGACCGGAGATCTGGGTCTGTTGGATAGGCTGTAGATCTCAATAAATACAAGCTTTCTACTTGATTTTTGCTGTAATGCAAGTGTTAGTGAAATTCTGATCTACTTCGTGCTGATCGAGGATAACTATAGCGTTGAGATATCTACGGCATATTGAGACTAGACTGTCGGCACCGTAACGACTGATTTTGACCCTTTTTACAACAAAAACAATTCATCGCATTGTGCCGCTTGAGCATAGTTATTTGGCACCTGATAGGAGCTTAACTAGTCGGCGTCCACAAAGTTCAAGACATACTTATAAGTATGTCCGCAAAATTGAGCATGCTTAATTATATTGATTAAATATCCCCATAAACTCGCTTATTTAGATGAGTATGCTCTTTGACTATTAGGGATAATATGAATATCTGGACCCAAATAGCACCTAGACGAATATCCAACAAACAACACTGATGAAATTCCTTATCGATTGCTTCATTTGTTTTGATTGGAATTGATTTAATAAGCCTCATGACAAATAACATTCTGTGTGGTATTTTTCATATTGATATTTTAATTGGAATGGAATGTTATCAAGTTGTAAACAAGTTAAATTGATTCGCATATTTTTTGTGCATAAATAAGCAGAGAAGAAAAAAAAAAGATTTATGAGCATAAATTGCGCTCATGTAACATGTTGAGGTTAACGGTATGCGACGAAGAAAATTCATTTGAATTATTTGTCACTTTTACAATTCTTTTTTACGTGATAAACAAATTTGAGGGAATTTTCATGCAAATTATGTAGATTTATATTTGCCTCCTGATTAAAATTAATTGAAATTTTAAATTTTTGAAGTCAATCAATTCAATTTATTGAAAATTCATGAAGATATATGAAAGAGAGCAAAGGTGATGTTTATTATTGACTAACTACATCATTGGTTGTTTATTCTGCTTTAATAGAGTCGACACTAATTGCAATTCAATAACATTATGAAATAACAAGTCTAATGATAGTTCCATCCCTCACCATAACGTTAGGTAACGAGATTATGAACCTATATTTAACAAAATTGCCAACCCCTTCCCTACACTCCTAACTCCTACGTGATTTTCGAGCCTTTTTTTTGATGGAAAATTTTTAAAATCAAACAAAAACAAAACATAATAAAAGAATTGAAATGATTATTATCATAAAAAATATTTGATTCTCAAAATTCAAGTCTTCCCAGAAAGGTCATAAATAATAATTAAAACGCAATTGAAATCAGTGACGCATTTCATATGTATTTGAACGCCTTATGTTGATTTTGAATGGAAAAATATAAAAAATGATTTTTTTTCCATTGAAATGCAGTTGATAAGAAATGAGCATGTAAATGATGCTCAAATACTCTAATGTGAATATGATAGAAATTCAAGTTGGTTTTCTATGCAGATCATCTATGCTATCTATGTATAATTTTCACTTCCACCTGTTTTTTTTGTCGCAAAATTCCCTTTAAAAACTTTTAAGTAACTCCAGAATATCTATATTTTATATTAAATCGAATGATAACCAGGAATAGTAATCAATGCAAAATCCTATACCAAGTTGGTTCAGTACGGGTAACAAGTCAGAATCACATCGACCGGGGGTCTTATGTTAATTGATTAACTGTTTTGTGCTATTCGGAAACGTTTCTTGAACTTTTAAAACACAAAAAATTTTTAAATCAATTATTCAGTTTCAATTTAAACTCAGCAGTACATCCATGTCCGATTTATTAAAAAATTTTCCATAATTAATTTAAACCTCTAGTGATTATTCTCATTGTCACTACATTTTAAATAACTTGTTCTATCATGTCTTGACTTGTTCAAACATCATCTTTTCACATTGTCTTCACGACATCAAACTGATACAATTCAGAACCCGAAGTGTGGAAACTTCCGAAAAATCATTAAACTGCGGTTCGGAAGATACGAAATGCTTAGGTGGTTATTGGGGAGAGAGGTCATAATTTCGATAAGGAATACATGTTTTTGTTCAAGATTTTGTTACAAAGCATAGCGATGTCTCCCAAGATGTTAGGATTTGAGCCCGAGAGCAACCCGAGACCAATTTTTCCGGCTCGCACCTCAGTCAACAGAATCATCAATCTACACGAATTTATGTTAACCGACAAAACTAAAAAAAATCCGCTTGTAAAAATCACCAATTAATGAATGACTACTGCATGACTAATCACATGCTTGATAAAACCTGAACAAGTACGAAAAATCTAGCGTAATCTGCCATGTCAATTGGTTGACGCCTAAATCAAATGATAGTGAATATTTACAAAAAAATCTAAGTCTCGTATTACTTCTAATGATTTAGTTGTGATTTAGTCGACAAATGTAATTAACAGCAATGTAAATAATGCTGCATCTGATAACATATAATTTTGAAGATCACACAATTACAATGTAAACACTTAACCACAACAATGTGGACATAAATTTGAAATGATCTACACTGAAGAGAATATCATCTTATCCATCAGGCTATAGTACTCATGATTTCATTCATATATTTTATTTATTTTTTATGAGTACATTAAACGTACTCAACATTAAACATTTTGTATGACACTCCGGGTTATCACGTTCGATTGTTTTGACTTAGGTAATTTTTCGACACATTAAATGTGAAAAAAATAATAAGAATCATTTTTTTGATGGGAAAAATCAAAACATAAATTTCAGTTGTCGAAAACACGACTGTCAGATGGGATGAGTATGATGATGTCATGTAATTATAATTCGAGGAATGTGATGAAAATGTTTTAGAACATGACTTTTATTATTTTAATTCCCGAGTTTTGTAAAAGTAAATGAGGAGTTTTGGATAAGCCAAAGTCTGGCTTCAAAGCTGACTAAATGCCAAGTATACATACCTTCTCGTGGTATCCCCTGATATTGCTAAATAAACCGCTGTCGAATAAACTATGTGTCCCGATAAGGAGGTCAAAATATAGAGAAAATGCCTATCTAAAACCCCTTATCTTAACGATAGCAACCCTGCAATTAGGCTAGGGATGTTAAGGCTTACAACTAACCATATCCAAAATCAACTTTAACAAAATAAGTTGAAAAAGACTCGACTAACAACGAATATCCAGCCCAAACGACAAAAGACTCTTTTTAATAACACCAAATGGAAGCTGGTCATGTGCTTGTCATAGGACATCCATTTAAATTCGTATCGCTCGGGATAGGAACTGAAAACTAAAAGGTTAATCAAATTATGAACAGTAGACATTTTTGTAAAAAATAATACATTTCAAAAAATAATCTACCAAAATTCATGATTAGACAGCAGATGTCTTATTGACAATTCATGTTAGATTCATTGACTCCATTAATGTGTTGATATAATTATCTCTTTATTTACGTAATCTACAAAGAGGATGTTTACCAGATTTTCGTACAATCACGTGTTGTCAGTCATAAAACAACACCATCATTTGCATTTAAAACATATGTGCATCATGATAAGTTTCTAGAAGAAAAAAAAAAAATCATACGCAATGTTGTAAACAAGCAGGCATGAAAAACATTTTCGTTGCTTTTTATTTTTTTTAGTCGTGCCTCTTTCACTGATCTCATTCTTTCATTAATACAACTTTTTGCACGTTTATATAGTAAACAAATATAAAATAAACTTCAGATAATTCATTGCAACATTTAATCTTTATTGACGTCAATAAAAGTCAAATCATTGTGATAATTCGTTATTTATATACTGTCAAAATATTAGCTTTAAATATAAATTCCGAAGCTTTTGAGAGTGCGAGAGCACTTCTCAGTAATCATTAAAATTTTAAATAAATACAACTATATTTTGTAATAGACTGTAATGATGTATAGATTTGTTACATTTCTAATTAGTAAGAATGAGGCACTAATGATGATAAAGTTTGATTTAATTAAACTAACTGGTTTTGTTGAACTTACAAAAGGATTATAATGAGATGCAGGTTTAGGAAAAATTTGGTATTTCTTCGTAAGTGATGATTGTGGTTTGCCAATTTCTAGGTAACTTTTTAGAATTAGGTGTTAATTACAGCAGCCCGTGGGGATAATTTGAATTGTTAATATTCACTCTGACAGTTTATAGAAGTTAAAGCTCGAGAGCAACTCGAATTTTGTATGTACTACTCTAAATAAGATTCAAATCTTATTAGAGGTTTGGAAGCATTTCTGAAAACCAAAAGACAACCTGTCAATGCTGCGTCGGAGTTAACATAGATAAGGACTAATTTTTAACATTTTTTCATGATTTTTCCATAATTCCTTAAAGTATCTATCCTTAAAACTAGGGGTCTATTTTAAAAATGCAGACCTAATTTATTAATATCAATTTAATGTACCCAGCCATAATTTGTTAGTGGCGAATACACAAATTGAAAGTGATTAGAAACAGCAAAAAAGTACTCTAATTTGACTAGGTTTTCCTTGGGATTAAACCTGTGTTGGTAGGTTATCTGACACTCTAACCACTGCGTAATTGCTTCTTTTTCGCTGGCAAATGCAGGCCTGAAATCTTGAAAAACTTTTATAATAATATGAACCCTTTATTAATTGAATGAAATAAAGCGGAACAAAAATGAGATGTCTCAATGTTAACCTAATCGGTTTCAAATTAAATGTAAGAATGAGAAATGATTAGTAATATGACATGAAGTTTACAATGTAGGACTTATGGACAGGTCAAAAAAAAAAAAAGTGAAAAAAGACTAAAACTGAAAAAACATAAGGTACAGCTGAAAACTGCAGTCTTGCGCATTTGAAATGCAGGAAGTGCAGACTTGCGACTCGTGGCCGAACCTTAATCTTAACTTCAAATAATCTCATTTTCTATTTTAAAAATTTAAAAAACAAAAAAAAAAAAATTCATTCACAACTTTTATCAATTAATTTTTCAACATTCTAGCCTGCACTTGAGATGCTCACATGACTTTGACTTCTTCATCGTCATTTTCGTACAATCAACGTACAATCGAATTGTGACTTCAAAATCTTTTTGAGAGAGAATTGATTATTCATTCACTTATTTTCATTCATTTATTTCGTTCATTCATTCATTATTTAAATTTTTTTTTATTATATTGAGACAGTGAGATGAATTGGAATTTCAGTTTTATATTTCTCGAAATTCATTTCAGTTTGAAACGTGAATAAATCAACAAGTGCTACTCAATAGCTCTTCAATTTTTTTTATATATTTGAATAAAATAAAGAGTCTTATTGCGCTTTATCAAAAGAATTGCAATAAAAAATATTTAATTTATTTCAAAAGGGCAGGACGATTGATTTGTGAATATATATAAAAAAAATATAGTTCGCACTTATATTGAATGGATCATAAAAAGACAGTTGTGGTGGGAATAGTTTTAGTGATTTGCATTTTACTACCGTGTGCTTTCACAAAACCACAAAATAAAGTAAGAATTTATTTAATTTTTTTTAGAATTTAGAGAATTTCAGGAAAATTTAGAATTAAAATTGTACAAAATTTGACTTTTTTGTTAAGAATTTTTGCAAATTTATCTAAAATTTGTTGAAAATCAACTTAAATTTGACCTAAAAAGTCAATTTTCCATGACAAGCTTAATTAAATCACTAGAAATTTGAAAACATTTCACGTCAAAATTTTCCAAACAATTTTAATTCAAAGTTGTACTGAAAAAACAATGAAAAAACATTACGTCGAATCAGCAACACATGTCACTACATTTCCTATAGTTTGATGAAGCGTAAAAAAAATTAAAAAATATTTGGCTATTACAGGAAACACGTTGATTGTATAAAATATGATAGCTCGTTAATCTATTTACTCTTGTAATCAATTAATCAATTTTTGTTGATCTTATAGTCAATGAAGATGTCAATGAAATATGTTGACTATATTTATGTTGGCTGTGATTATTTATTGGGCCTATTAGTTAAGTTTATTAAAAAGTAGAATGGGAAAGTGGTTTACCCGAGTGACTCAAATGAAGAAGGCTTTGTCATCAGGAACATTAAAGGTTAAATTTGGCATCCATATACTTACTTACTTGCTTCCTTGGCGAAGGCTCACGAGAGCCGCATTTAGAGTTCGCCGAAATCCATATGAGCATACACGTGGATGCTTAAAATAGGCAGCATGCATTTGGTGTTAATATAAGTGGTTTGGTAGAGTATTTTAGGTTCCGTGGCGGATCCTTCTTCATTTATGTTGCTCGGCTTAATTAATCTTAAAAATATGATTGATTTGGTTGAAAAAAGAGCTGTGAAATGAACTAAAGGAAGTGTTCATGAATTACTTGTCTTGGGAGAAACTGCGAAGCATCCAGAGACAGAATAGCTAAACTCCAATGTTTAGGGACTTTTTTGGAAATTTTTTTGAGAGTTAAGTTGGATTTTTGAAGTCCGAACTCCCAAAATCCTGTCAACTTTGTATCCAAGATAATGATGTTGGGACTACGATCCTCTATATTGCAGGAAAATTTCACTTTTAAGCTATTTCAACCTATTATTAGCTACTTACAATCTTACAAAAAAGTCAGATGATTTTGAAAATTCGACAATTTATCCTTGAATTTCATCAATTTTCTCCTAATAAATTAGAAAATTATCATTTAAATGCCCACCAAGATCAACCAAATTGCTTCCTTACTATTTCAATTTCAAGTCACATCATGTCAATTTTCATAAAGACTGAGACAATTTATTACAAATATTTCCCAACAAATCAAATTTTTTGTACGGCCTTGAAGGCTATTAAACGATTTGCTTCCGTTGAACTTTTAAACCGGCTGAAACCTGCTAAATTAGTAAACGTGATTTTTATGAATAAAATTTTTATATTTTTTTTATGGCGGGAAAAATGATTTGCAGTGATCTACTTGAATCACTGATAAACTCACATCCGATTAAGGTCCGAGAAAAAAAACAAATTTTTACCTAATCAACAATGTCTGCTAAATGTCAGTTCCATCTGAAAAAGTTTAAGATGTGTTTATTTTTCGTACAATGCCCTCATCCGAAATAACAAAATATATAGACATTGATAAACAGAACATAAGTGTAGGAACAGTCAAGGCGAATCAAAAAAAATTGTGCCAAAACTATAAAAACATAAAACAGAATTGATGAATTTAATGAACCGGAAAATTATAGACATGTGCGTCGTAGATTTAAAGTGAGATGAATTTTTATAAATTGGCGCCAACATGTATGACTTGAATTCGTGAATTAGAAAAGGACAGAATATGTTTTTTTTTTGTTGGATATGTGACCGAGAAAAGGTTTTCTAATGTTTGGACATATTCCTTGTGAATTCGATAAAAATTGAGAGTTTATTTGAGAAACTTGAATAATATTTTGATTTTGGCACAAGGACTTAATATTCTGGAGGAGTGTCTTGTTTACTAATTTTTTTCTACGTTTTATTCTATTTACAGTCAAACATTCCGATATGCGGTAGTAGAACATCATGCAAATGGCTTTATTACGGAACAGACACGCTGGGAAAACGGTACACAAAGCAGATAATAGTAAATAATAAGTAAGTTGACTTTTGAGACTATTTACAACTCCCATACTTAATTTTGTTGATTCACAGATGTACATGCTTGCCCACACAATCTTGCGTTTATGATGAGGAAAATATATCGCTAGATCTAATGGTCTATCGATGCCGGGAAGATCCAAACCTTACACCACCAAATTCAACAGATAAACCATCGAATCAAAGCTCTACTTAAGAAATATATTTTATGGAATTTTTAAGACCAAATATTAGTATTAGAATTTTTTAAAACAAAACCATTGCGATTTGAATGAAAGTTCAGTCGTGATGTCTAGAGACTTATTAGATATAGAACATAAAACATATGTTTTTCTAAACAACTTTTATTTGAAGATTAAAATACTTACAGTTGATTTCAATAAAATGTTAACTTAATTAAATATAATTGTGATTAATTTACTTATTACGGTCAGGGATTGGGGGAGAGAGATGTTGAATCTGTAGATTCCGAGAATTCTATTGCTAATTTTTGAAAAAAGGTACGTTGTTCTGTAGCACGATAAATGAACGGTCCCATAGGTCTAGTAACTCTTAGGCTTCTATTCACTTAACGCAAAAAACGGCTTTATGATCCCATTCCTTCTCCGAAGTGGTCTCTTATAATACAAGACACAAAAGTGAAGGCTAACATATCTTCATTATTAATTTCGTTGTGTCCGAACGACTATAAACTAATTTGTATGAAAATTTTATTGATTTAAAGAATTTCAATAAGAACATCCTGTTATCATGTGAGAGACCAGGTGTCTCTACCATTTGAATATATACAGACACAAGATAATCCAGAGTTGGATGAAAAAATGCTGGTAAGAGGGGTAGGAGCCTAAATATTAATTTCGTGCTTTTAAT
This sequence comes from Chironomus tepperi, assembly GCF_022539635.2. NCBI lineage: Eukaryota > Metazoa > Arthropoda > Insecta > Diptera > Chironomidae > Chironomus > Chironomus tepperi. The sequence continues at coordinate 151,786 of NW_027226528.1, forward strand.
TTTCTTCTTGTATCCAGTCGATACTATATCCCGAATAGGAAAAATCGGTTATTCGATCAAAAATCTAGCTTCACGTCGGAGTAACTCTGATTTGTTGCCAGATTCGGTTTATATCTGAAAGTTTACCAGAGTCACTCTAGTCTAATGCCGAATTTTGGATCGATTAATCGACTTGTGCTATTCGGGTATTAGCAAGATAGGTGTTGGTATATTAAGGGTCCCCTGCCACACAGGGTACTTTATTATTTACTTTGATGATGGTGCAGATTAACTGTGATCCATGGTCTCCCTAAGATAACACGTAAAGCTGGTTTTTCGTCGACTTCCGCCTGCCTTAAGTGCAAATTGAGAAATTTGCACCCCCTCCCCCACATCTCAAATAATTTCCGGTTACGTTCAGGGAGCAAGTTTTTGCAGAACTTCGAGTAATAAATAAAAATCATACGCAAAAGATTCTACAGCTGAGATCCAAATTTCCATTGTGTTCCAATTATCCTCTATTTTGCTTATGCCATTGAGTTAAGTTTCTTTAATAAGCTAACAATTGAAATATTTTTAGGTACTAAAAATAGCATTTTATGATCATCAACATCAATTGTCTATAATTTATTTGAGATATGCGTAATTGTCATTAATTTACTTTTGTTTGAATGATGCAAATTCATTGTACGTGACATAAATCATCACAATGAAATCAAATCTACAATAAACAACAGAAAATTCACAATTACCCTCTGCTCCTAATAATTATTATCAAATAAACATATTACATCACCAAGATTTTGAGACTTTTTTTTTGCTCTTGTTTACTAACACGTTCTATATGTCAACAAACTTCACAAAAAGAGGAACTAAATAGCAAAATAGTGACGACTTGTTACTATTTTTACTTTATACAACATTCCACATTTTTCTACAAGAATCAGCAATATTCGATTGTGTATTTAAATTCATTCATGAATTTCATTTACGATCTTTTTTGTTTCTGCTTCTATTCTGTGTCTGTTTTGCTGATATGATGACATTTCATTGATAATTCTTTGCAACAACGATGGAACCAAAAGGAATAATTTTGTTTAAATTAAGTAAACGTAAATAGCATGACTGGTGATAATGAACTTGATCGCCCTCAATTTTTTTACACATAATTTTTTTTATAATAATATTATTGAGGTAGTTCTTATTTTTTTGAGCACTATCCAGAATAATCGAGGCTGAATGATTTTTGATGAGTAATATGAAAAATTTTGTTTTGCTTATTTTAAATATTCTTTGGAATGTTTTTTTATTATGTCCCAATTTTTATTGTTACAATCATAAATAATTATTTTATTTTTAAGTTCATTGTTCGACGTCAATTCGGATTTTTGTATGGAAAAATTGACTCAAGTTGACACGACTCCATATAAAATTCGAGTAGATTTCGAACTCCTTGAGTCTGACTCCAGGATTCCTGCCAACTCTGATTAAAGTTCGAATCGAGTTGACTTTTCTATACAAAATCCAAGTCAAATTCAAGCTCAGAACTATAAGTATTTGTTGCATATAATTGAGTATTTTAAGTAATATTCAAATTGTTCAAAATTCTTGGGTTTAGCCAAGAACTACAGGACTCCATTTCCTACATTTTAGATGCACAGGCATGCAGTTTTGGGCTGTAATTAAGAGTTCATTCATCTTGAACGAATCCTACTAAATTCAGTTTTTTCTATGGTTCGTTTAAAGTTGCGGACCACCAGTCATGGACGAACTTTAAGATTCAGATTAAAACTCCAACCATCCACATCTTAATACAGGAATTGCAGGACTTCGGCTTTGGGTTGAGCTCTAATTTTTTCTTCAAGAAATAATCAGTCTGTCATTAAATATCATCCAAATTGGATGATCCAATCATTAAAAGTCGTTCGTAACATTTGAATATTTCTTTGTTCCTGATCAAATATTTTCATAGTTTTTGATGGAAAAATGAACAAAATTTTACAAATCGTCCTTTTGCTTCCTAATTCTATCTTAGAATGTTTAACCTCTAAAGTTTGAAGATTTTTAAAGTTTTTCAAACTTTGTGAAATTTTGGGAATATTTTGAAGGAACATGTCAACCTCGTTCTTATCTGTGCATCTTATTTTCAATATTTTTAATTTCGGAAGTTGTAAATGTCTTAAATTATTTAAATTTCTGCATTTGAGTGTTTTAAGATTTGGAAATTTGTTGTAAAATAAATACGAATCGGAACCCGAAAATGTAAAATCTTTTAAATATTTCAAGGATTCAAGCTTCCAATCAGGAAACAAATTCTTATAATCTTGAGAATGACAATTAAATAAAATCAATTTTTTCAACTTTTTACACAATTTAACATTTGTGTCTAAAGTTTTTTCATCTGGATATTTTATATTTAATTCTTTTAAACTTCCTGCCTGAGATTGAAGGAACTTTACCAAATTTTGTTGGTTGCTGTGTTGGATGTTAATTGATAGTGATTTAAGTTTAAATTTTAGTTTATTACTTAAGTCCTGAGATGGAAACTGAAATTCACTGGTGTGAACTTCTAAGTCTTTCAACTTCCTTTGCTGAATCATGAACTTAATAAAAGCTTTTTCATCTTCAAAAGTGTTCAAAACGCATGATAACTTCTCCAAATTCTTTGCACATTTAACACTTTTTAAAAATTCACTACAGTTAGTCTCAATTTTCAGAGATTTCAAATGCTGCAGCTGAAGATTTGATTCCTGATCAAAATTATCAATTTCGTCATAATTTTTGTAGATAAATTCTTCTAAATTTGGACATTGAAGGAATATTTGGTTCACATATTCTTGACTTCCTTTACGGAAAGCTGCTTCAATGCTTCGAATTTGTGTTCTTTTACTGGTTAATAATCCTAGTGATTCGAAGAAGTTTGATCTCCAGTCTAGAGAAAATGGTTCGTTGACCGGTAAAGGTGCCTGTAGGGAGATAGAGGAATTAATAATTTAATTAATCCGTAAATTTTCCGAGTAGACAAAATAGGTTAGAACTGATTAAATTTAAGTAAATGACTAGCTCTAACATAATTTTATGCACTCAGGTGTGAAGCACGTGTGATCAAACAATTAAACATAATTTTTAATATTTTTACTCACTTCAAATTCACTGTCATCACAGACTTTTTGAATCTTATTCCTGATAATTATAATTTCGTCACAATTTGCAATTCTTTTTAGCATCTTGCCGTTTTGTAGTTTGATTTTAAAATGAATTGAAATTGCTATTGTCCAAAATATATATAGAGCATTTTTGTTATACTTGACATATGACCTGTGATTCATAAGTATGTTTTTACTAGCCTAATATATTACTTAATGTTATTAATGTTATTTATGCTAGTTTAGGTTGGTTTGGGGGTAAACCCAAATAATTAGCAAAATAAAGTGAATTATAATTTTGGGGATTTCCTAAGGTTTTCTTTTTAAAAAAATCAGAACTTCCAAAAAACAAAAACTATAACATTTACTGATATGAAAAGAAATTCAATCGCCTGAAAGTTATGCAACATAAAATGACTAATATATATGTTACTTGTTTGAACATGAAAGATTTGTTTCATCAATTCACATGTAATTTTTCAACTGTGTTATGAAATATTTTTCCATTTTTTGAAGTACCGTGGAGTATTTTAATTACAAAACAGGCGTGTAGGCTGATGTAAGAAAAAGTTGAAGCAGTGGTGGTCAACCTGTATGCCGTGGTACACATGAATTGTATTCAGTGCAGGATTTTGGTCGTATCTCACCGACAAGATCACGAAAATAAAATATGTCTATAACTGAGTTAACAGGTGCCTGAATCCTTTTTATACTGGGTTAACAGGTGCCTGAATCCTTTTTGTCACATTTTTGTGTTTTTCCAAAATCAACTTCAAATTGGTGTTTATTCTGAAATTACTTAATATTAAAAAGAGAAGTTTCGTAATTTTTGAAAGTAAGTTTTGGGGCTGGTTACTCATTACGTAACTTAATAAACTACTTTTTGACCCTTCCTTAACTTTCCGTAACAAAATTTCAAAGAAAAATAATTGTCCATTATTTGAAGGGCAACGAAATCTCATCCATCATCTCCCTACCCGTAGTGTGTTTCAAAATAATCCATACTAAGTGAACGACCCCTTTCTAAGTCTACTGAATATATTATATTGCATAATAATTCTGAGCAGATCATGCATACAAATGGTAAAGTGATGCCAAAGTTCTTAAAGTAGCAACTACCGACTTTGTCCTTAATATCCCGAACTGGCAGAAAGTTCCGAATTAAAGAGATGTCTTAAGAGATTCCCTACGCGCGGTTATGTTCCCTCGTGCGCCCTAGCTAAGGAAGTAAGTAAGTCTAATAATTCTCTATGGCTTTCCTTTTCGCTCCCTCATCTCAATCAAATCATTCCATCGCTCCTACATTGACTCAAAATCTCCCATAAAAATAAAAAATACAAAGTAATATGAAGAAAAAGAGGAACAAAAACCACAGCAAATAATATTTCAAAAGAACAATTCAATAAATTTATTTTATAAAATAATGAACAAAAAAAGAAAATAAAAGTTACATTAATATCACCATTAATAAATTTTCCCTTAAAAGCAATAAATAATTTGGTAAGGCAATATTAATCTAGAAAAAATTTTCAGCCTCATTAAATTCACGGTTCATGTATCGCATTTGAGTTTTGTTTTGTTGCTTGTTATAAATTATTGACACAATAAAACCAGCAATTACGAAAATTCCAAAAATCCATATCCAATATTCCTGTCGATTGTGCCACTCAATTTTATTTGCAGTCACTGTATTTTCACCTTTCAACATAATTATGTTATTATGTTCTGAACATGCTGTGGAAGTGGTTGTGGTTGACTGTGTAGTATTTAATTGTGACTCTGTTGTAGGTGTCTGAGTAGTTGGTATTAGCAGCGGCAGGAAAGTACTTGACGGTGATGTTGTAGTTGCTATGAAATCTATTTGCATGTTGAGGAATCGTGTATCATTATGGAATCTCATTTCATCCAAGTCGACTGATGTCAATGGATTATTAATGAAGCTTATGTAAGTGAGTCTTTGGAATTTTTTACGGATATTCTCAAGTTCTATGTTTTTGAAATTATTAGATTCAAGATTTATTTTGATTGCTTTTTGGAAGAATTTAAGGCTATTGATATTTTCAAGCTTATTGTATGATAAATCAAGGATTTCAACATTTATTCCAACCTCATCTGACTTCTGTCCATCATCATCTTCCTCATACGACGTCACATCATCAGAACTTTCTGTATATTCGCTAGATTCAGTCATTGCAAGTCCTTCAATCTGATTGTACGATAATTGCAGAACTTTTGCATCAGTGACTTCAATTTGAGATAAATATTTAAATTCATTATGCGACAAGTCTAAAAATTTAAAATTTCCATTTGTACTAAATGACGTAATTTGATTATGTCTAGCATATAATTTCATTTCGTCCGCATGATGAATATTTAAGGACTTGAGTGAATTATTTGTCAGTTTTAATTCTTTAATTTCTATATTTAAATCATTAAAATCCTCAATGTAATTTCTTGATAAATCCATTAATTCCAAGTGCATCAAGTGATTATTTAATCCAGTCGTTCCATGAATCTTGTGCAATAAATTATCATGAAGATAAATTTTCTTTAAATTCTCATGTTTTAAAAACACGTGATCGTAATTAAAATGAACAAAGCAATTGTGACTCAAATCGAGAATTTCAATTTCGCTGAGATGGTTAAATAAATGTGACTTTATATTTGAAATTGCATTGTGAGATAAATTGAGAAATTTTAAAGATGGAAAAGTCTCATTTCCTATGTCATCAATTTTCTCTAATCCATTGTATGATGCATGCAGCATTATTAAATTTGTGAAGCTTATGTTCATTTTTGGTAGTTGCACGTTTGTATTTGAAACATCCAAGAGAATTACAGCATTTGCTGAATTTTCAAATCCATAATATCCCAATTGCTTTCCATTTACTATAATTTTCGTTTCCTTTCGCTTTCCAATATTGTTATTGAAATCCCTTTGGGTACGTTCGATGCATTCAGCTTTTAGAATTTCATAGTTGTGCGATGGATATGCTAGTGTATAAAGGTTCATTGATGACCATAGCAGAAGAAGATGTAAAGTCCTATTGATGAGAAATGAAAGGTAAAGAAAGGTAAGTAAATTGGATAAAAAAATTCATGTATACAATGGGGATGTTCTTCATGAAGATGTCTGAATGAATTTATTTTCTCTGCCTTAATGGCAGACGTTGGACGAATTTTAAAAATATTAAAAGGTTTTTATAGAATTGTAAGTCAGGTGAGAATTTTAGGATTTAATGCTTTCTAAATTTGGATCAATTTTATTAAGCTTTACATGTCAATCAAAATAGATTTCTTTTTGAGTATTGTAGTGAATGTCAGGAACTGGGTATAAAAGTGATCTTACAAGGTGAGTTCATATAAAATTCGGAGAGTAATTTAAGTAAGGAGAGTATGGAATGGTAAATCAATGAATCTTAACAAAGTTTAATCAGTTTTGTCTAAATTGAGTGCCGCGGCAAACTAGTGTGCTGTCAGATTTCTTTGAAAATACCATAAACCCCATGCCGTGTGAAATTTTGATCAAGTCCTACCCCCACCGGTCGTGGGATAACAAAAAAGTTCAGACAACAATGAATTAAATATATGAATTTTCGACTTAAATCACCCAAAGCGGCACAAATATTTTTTTAGCGGATATTTTAGGGCTATATTAAAGTACTTTTAGCAACACCAAATGGAAATAATTCTAAATTTAGCAGCCACATGATGTAAAAGTGCTGGAAATTAGAAACTGTCAGAAATCATCTACAGATAGTCCAGTTTTCGACGAACTCAGCATTGTCCCTTGTGCATCATCTTCCAAGAAAGGCAAATGTGCCCAAGGAAGTAAACAGAGCATAGATGCTTACATTTGGTGTTATTAAAAGAGCCTTTCTGAGCCCAAAAAGCTCAATGACCGAGCCTCTTTTGTTTGTGTCTCTTGGGGTGATTGAACTTGAGAATTAATTTGAAAAACTTACACAATTCTCATTTGCCTCATTTTTCTTTGTTATTTTACTATTTTTTTTTGCAATAATGCTAGTTTTGATTATCTGCACTGCATGTAATTTTCACTTATTTCACTTATAGTTTTGTCCTTATTTATTTCCTTTTATTTAGAATTTTTCACATTTAACAATATTTTGATTCACTTTTAGTTCAGTTTATATTTTCTTTCTATAGTTATTTCCATTTATTTTTCCTTATTGATCCTTACTGTTCGAACTTTCACAATCCACTAATCAATTCAATTCAAAAGTTCTCTCATAAATTGCAACTCAATTTATAAAAAAAATCCCTCCAATCATCAATTTACTGTTTTCATCTCCCGCAAAAAGTAGGACAAATTTGATAAAGACATAAGTCTGTCATTGAAGAAAATTCAGATCAGTGTTTCACTATCAAGTGAAAATATTTACTATAGACATTAATCAAGGAGGAATTATCATCGTACATATGCGGTGGTGCTTTTATTAACCTTGACATGATTGCATTGAAAGTTTTTTTACAATCCATGAACTTCCGCGATTGATGATGTCATGATGAGACTGGGATTATGAAGTTTAAATCCTTTAAGTAACAAATTTTGTTTTCAAATAGAGTATCGAACATTCTAGTTGATTTGTGTAAATGTTTAGTAATTTGTATAAAAATATTTGAATGCTTTTTAGCTAAGAGTTTTTAAGAGAAAGTTCGAGAGCAGTTAAATGACTTGTTAGTCGAATGGGCAAGATGCTTGACTCAAATTTGGAATGGTAACCCGAAAGTCGTAGTTTCTTGGATCCAACCATATCCTAATGTGTCCTTTTTTCAGAAGTTTAAATACTTTGACAAGTTAATCTACGAGATCAGGCCGATTAAACCTCTAAGCAACATTGTATTAAGGAACAGGTAAGGAATAAGAAGTTTGCGGGAGAAATAGGAACAAGAGCTACAAGATTGTCTTAAGATTGAAATATTGTCAGAATGGATCACCCACAAAAGGTGGCAGTTCTTTGGTTAGTTCCCAAATAAACAAATATACGTCAGAACTAGACATCAACTGGACTTGACAATTTCCTTGCCAGCAAAAAGTTATGTTTAATATGCTTGATTCTACGTAAACACCAGTACGTATTAAACTGTAAAATGTGAATCATTTCGAACAGTATGTCGTCAATAGATGCAATTATCTCTCACAATACGATTTGAAAGGAATCACTTGATAAGCAAGGTTATTGCAATCCAATACAGTAAGCATCATCTTCCACGAGAGGCATATCATGTGTTTACAAACACAATTTCCTAAGAAATTATAGCATTGATTGCATATTTTATTCTGCTTGAAAATTTTCTAAATCATCCAACTTTTGTCTCAAAAAATCAATAAAATTTTCTATTCCCAGAATACATCTCTGCTGCAAAGATAAAATAAAAATTTCTCATTAAAACTTTTTATTTCCACGTTTGTGTGAAAAAGTCGTCATTTTTGTTATGCCACGTGCAGTAAAATAATTTTCATTAATAATTTATTATTTCCATCAAGTCGACAAAAAAAAATTCAGCTTATTGTGCTAAATATAAATAAATATATAAAATTCAGGAAGGAATGCAGAGAAAAATGATTAATCTGTTATCGTAATCGTTATTCGTTTTGGCTTTCAGGCCGAAAGTTTAATGATAATCATTATTATCATCTCTTTTTTCATTCAGAACACAATCGATGGACAATAATTCTTTCTCTTTTTTTTTTCGTGGAAGAACAAAAGTTAGGGCCGAATGGAAATAAATTAAGGAGATTATTTCTCAATTATTTTCTGATTACTCGACATTTATTCATTTTATGATTACTTTTTTTTGGCTTCTTCTGTTTTATTCTCACGCTTGGAGAATGACTTGAACAGATGGTAATAAATTTGATGAAATACCCATCGATTAAGGATCGAATATATTATTTATCATTATGAAAAGAATGTTTGGGGTTGTGGATTGTCGTGATTTGGTCAGGTAGTTTGTTTAATCAATAGGTCAGTCGTAGAGTAGGAGGCAGAGCAACAATACAAGAAATATACAGAAATGACCTTTTCAACCGCTTTATTAACGCTCTACGATTCACAGTAGATTAATAGTAGGGTGGCCATCTGCTGTATTTTTGCCGGGACGCTACTGTACTTTTCTACCTTGCTGCTATCTAACGACAAAGCCTCAAAATGTTCCAATTTTTCTAAAAGTCGAAAACTTAATAGGGGTCGTTCACTTATTACGTTCGTTTTTTAGGGGTCTAAGATTTTGTAACAGCCTAAACAACAAATTTTTTTTTTGCATGGAAATTTTTTAACGAGGAAGGAGGGGGGTCTTGAAATTCATTTTTTTGCGTAACATAATAAGTGAACGGCCCCATGCAAGTCTAGGATTTTTGAATAAATGTTGACAATTCTTTTTGAAGGTCCGCGTCCAAACTTAGAATTGTCCCGATTTATTCCAATGGTGTCCGATATTTTGCGAAAATACTCTGGTCATTCTAGTATTGGACAGTCTATTATTTTGATGATATACTTTTGTGGTAAGCTTCGACTAGATATTATGGCATTTCCAAAATTTTAGACTTCAATCTTCTGTGCCTCGGCACAAAGGTTACTCACCACTGTAATAGATGCTAGAAACCTACAGAATCGGGAAATAAATTTTTATTTAATTCAAATTTTTAATTAATTTTTTAATTCCAACAAAACAAAATCATTTTCCTCAGAAAATCCTTCCCAATGTTCCAATAATACCAACAGACATGCAACAAATAGCAAAATATACAGTAAACAAGATCAAAATTCTATTTGATACAAAATCTTCCAAGAAATATTTAATCTTGTAATTAAACAACAAAAGTACCACAGAAGATGCAAGATAATCTAAAATATATCGATTCCCATTACCTGCAACAATACAATTCAAACAATTTACCTCCTTTCAAGACACAAATTCTCTTTACAGCTTTTGTATTACTTCCTCAATACATTACAGCTTAAAAAGCACTAACAGCAAAAAAAACTTATATTGAATCATTTATTATCGTTCGTATCACACATAATGCTATCATTGAATGAGATTTTTCATCACCTTTTGCAATTCTCTCGTTCACTTGAGTGAACATACCCGAGTTGTACAAAAAATACATTTTATGGGAGCCTTAAGAAGTCTTTGTGAAAATGAGTAACGAATCTCAATTAGGCAACAATCTGCCTGGTTTTAACGCATTATTTTAATTCTCATTCTAGTGCTGCCACAACAAGGATGATTTGAGGGATTTCGAGCCACTTAGATAATGCTGTCTATGGTCGATGCTGCATCATTACGGTGAATTCGAGGTTGTTAACAGATGATTGACATGATCTGCTTTGACGAGTAGAATAAGGTAAGATTACCGCTTGCGAACATGCTTATTAAGCTTCCGAGAGCACCCTGCGTTAGTTCATAATATGTAGATTCGTTTAAAAACTGCAGGCTTGCAGACAGAACACGAAAACGTCTTGGACTAACTATAAAGTAGAACCGAAAACTGCAATTCTGCACATCTAAAATCCTGAAGTTTCAGTCCTAGTTGTACGATACACCAGTGTACTGCATCATACAGTTTGGACCACATTGACATTGACGATCTTAACGTTTTCTTATTTTGTGCTATTCGGGCTCGAAATAAAAAGACAATTTATTTATTTTCGGGATCAAAAAGCATTCTTGTTTGATTATTTTTACGCCACTAGTGTTGAAATTGACATATTCTTTCTCTTTTCATGCTTCACATTAAACCATCATTCCACCTATAAGTCATTATTTGAAATCAATTTACTTTAGATTTTGATTGAATGCTTTTTGCTGTACTTTCTTTAGAAAAAAGCTAAGAATTTTCAATCTGGAATTGCTTCCTTGTGTGAATGGAAAAAACCTTTTGATGGATACACATGGACAGATGAAAAATGGATATAAAGTGAAGGAGATTGAATTAATTTTTCTTTTTTTTTTTTGTCGATAAGGCTTTGCACTTTTGCTATTTTTCACATTTGTTGAAATCAAAATGAAGAAAACCCTCAGGACAGGTGGGAAACTGTAAACGAAATGGAATGAAATTTTTTTACCGGAAAACAAATTTTTCATCCTTTTCATTTTGCTTATCATTTTTCATTTTCAATTAGATTAATTCTTGATTATGTTTAGTTATTTTTGGTATTTTTTAAAATGTTAAAGGAAGTCTGAATTGAAGTAAATTCGAGCAAATACCTTAAAAACCTTTACTGCAATCAGTATGGGATATAATGGAGGCATTAGAACAAATCAATCAGAGTTACGATTCTATATAAGAGAGATTCTTGGAGAAAAGCAGACTTGATGTTCCTGCGTTAAAGATGCACATGTCTACAGTTTTGCTTTTGGTGCTTCAGGGCGTCTTTGGCCTTGTAGACTCCATCCTAGAAAGATAAATTAAATTTATGTACCTGCCCCGCATTGACACTTGCTGTTGTGTCCTTTGTCGTTTGCAATAGATCGACTTTGTTAATCCAGTTCTGTTTATCTTCTTGTAGACTTCTTTGTACAATTACTTTCAGAGATTGTATATTGCAAACCCACAATTCCGATTCTGTTTGTGGTGCTGGCACCCATCTATTCATTAGAGTACATATCCCGAAATGACTCGATTCCCAGCGGTATTTTCAAAGATAACAATGATTACCACTTGAAGAAAAACATTTGTGACATTTGATCCATCAACAAGCTAGATCGATAGCTTCCCTAACTCCCCAAAATGCCTTTCTGTCACAAAATTCCTCAACACTTCCAATAAATAATACCCTGCAATTCCCAATTTTACAGAAAAGTAAAATAACAATAGAAATTACTCAACTCAATTTCGTCAAGTCAAACTATGTAATTCCACAAAGCCTTAAAACCATCATGCAAAAAAAAAATTTTAAATGAAGTCATTTCCTCTCTCTATTTTTGATAAACTCAAAATACAACAATGCAATCTTAATGTGGTCATAAAATGAATTCCATCTCGTACAACAACAAAAAAGGAAAAATTAAAATTTTTTGAACTTTTTATTGCCATCAAGTCTAGTCTTTTATGAAGTCAACTGAAAAACCATATTCTCCAACTTTTCTTTTCTATACTGCAATTCAATTTAAATAACCGCATGTCTTTTTCAATCTTTATAATTTTTTCCTTAACAGACGAAAATTGTGGCTAGTCTTTTGTTCAATTTTATAGAGTGAAAATGGCACGAATTGAAACTGACTTTCATTGTCAGAATGAAGGAATTTTTAATTGCGGTTTTTGAGGAAAAATTTGTTTGCTTATGCAATTGGCATTAAATGGAATAAAAGCTAGGACATTTTGTGTTTTTGAAGTCTTACAACTATTTTATTTTTGTTAGGGGTTTTTGTGATTGAATCAGCATTTTTCAGAACTGATTGATTCTAATTGAACTCACTTCAGCATAATTTAATTAAAATTCAATGACGAATGAATTGATATTTTTCTAGGGTAGAATCCAATCTAGAAACATTATACAGATAAGATAAAGTTAATTGATACGTAGAAAATAGGAAGAAAATCATTTCCTTTTAATCCCCTCCTGAGCTTGAACATGAATGAAATATTAAATTTATGAAGAGAAAAAAATATACAAGAATATGAAAAATAATTGATGAAATCCTTAGAGAGATAATGGATAATTGAATTTTTTATGTGAGTGATTAAGATATAGAAAAAGAGAAGATATTATAGAGTTTTTGGTATGTGCATAGAATTTTTATTATGAGCTATGATTTGATATATCTTGAGATTTATTTGTGATGTGCATATTACATTTTTTTGATACCTTATTAGCTAATGTTTGGGCGACAAGCATTTGATGCAGAGGGCGAAGACGGGTTTTCAGCTAAAATTAAGCATTAATATTTTATAGTGAGTTGAAGGCATTTAGAAGCAGTTACAGTTATTAAAACGTTTTTTGAATTATTAGGATTCTGTTTCATATTTGCTAAGCATTGAATAGTGCCGATTGACTAAAGAGTTTGCAACTATAACTGTAAATCCTTCTGTTTCTTATAGAGAACAGTTCTCATTGCTGAAAGGGTCTTAAAGTGGTAATATTCCGCTGCAAAATACAAAAACATTTTTTTGTCGAAATAATTGGGTTCGTCCTTTGATTTGAAGCAAATGGTCGTTCTCCTAGACCGTTCAGCTTTCACTAACAGTCCAAAATTCAATAAAGTTATGAATATTTTCCTAAAAAATCAAATATTTTGAGTTGATGACCACTCTTTTGAACCACAATGCTTAATTCTAATATCCACAAAAATCTAGGTTTTGATAGGGGTTCTTGATAGCCAGACCAAGAAGACTTCTAAGCAGAGACTAAAATGAATGAAAAAATCTTTGATGAAAAAAATCATTTTTTTTCATGATGAAAAAAATCATTTATTTTTTTCATAAAACGTACATTATTACGTAGAATTTAATCACGTAAGCTTCATAATTACGTAGAATTTCATCACGCAGGGCAAAAAACATTGTTTAAAATTTTTCTCAAAAGTTCTGTGTCAATCATGATGAAAATTTTGAAATTTTTTTAGCTCAAATATTGAATTAAACTAGAGTATTTTGAAACTTTACATGTTATTTAACTATATTTAATAAATTAGTGTAGTTTTCTGGTGTTTAAAGTACTCAAATTTATCATTTTTAACTTCATATTTGTGTACTTTTTCAATGGATTTATTATTGTTTCTCCATGAAAAAAATACCAAACTTCGTAGTTCATTTTCACGAATCTAACTAGTTTAAACACTAGAAAACTACACTAATATATTAAATATAGTTAAATAACATGTAAAGTTTCAAAATACTCTAGTTTAATTCAATATTTGAGCTAAAAAAATTCAAAATTTTCATCATGATTGACACAAAACTTTTGAGAAAAATTATAAACAATGTTTTTTGCCCTGCGTGATGAAATTTTACGTAATTATGAAGCTTACGTGATGAAATTCTACGTAATAATGTACGTTTTATGAAAAAAATAAATGATTTTTTCATCATGAAAAAAATGATTTTTTTCATCAAAGATTTTTTCATTCATTTTATTCTCTGCTTCTAAGCCTCGGTCTCGAGATTTGCCGAAACCAATACCTCGAAGAACTCTATTGTAGTCTAAATCTCCGGTTTTGGCCCTTGTCCCGATGCTGGTTTCCGCCTCAGTTATGGTTTCGGTTCCGTTCTCTGTTTCGGAAAATCGTCGAAACCAGGACCTTGGGAAACCATTGAATTTAAAACAATTATACACAAACTACCCCAGTTTTTGAAGTTTTAAAAATTGTGCTTTATGCAGTTTCAAAGAATATGTATGTTTCTGACTGAAACCCTGACAAGTTTTTGCGTGGAAGTCTTCAAACTTAATTATTCATAATTTTAAGTTTTACCCTAAAGCTTTGATTGCCATTGGCTTTAAAACTATGCAAACTTCAAAAATTTGTCACAATTTAAATAAATTCTATCACAATAATTTTCTTAAGAAATTCTTTTTTTAAAATATTCACACAACTCTATAAAGCATGTAAGAATTGACTTTCTGTAAGTAAAATCACTTGAGTGACTGAATATTTAATTTAATGTTACCAAAACTTTTTCCATCTAACATAAGAGTGAATTTTTTTCATATTTTCTTCGAACCATATTCATCCCATGTGAACTGAACTTGCAAAAGCAATTTTTCTCATTCTTATTTTTTTTTTCTTAAAAAGTTAAGTTTGCTGATAAGTGGATTTATTATTTATTGTACAAGAAAAGCAAAGCAAAAAAGAATATTTTTTTGTTCCTGTTGAAAATGGAATTTCAACAAGCAGGAAGGAGCATAAAGAAAAATGAAAGTGTAGAAATATGAGATGATGATACATTGAGGAAATTGCAATCTTTTTTATTCCCTTATTGTTGCAACGTCTGCATTATATCTCATAGGGTTTGTTGCTATGTTACGTAACGTGTACATAATTATGACAATTGAACAAAATCGTCGATGGAAACATCGCACTTGAATTGGGAATTGAAAGAAGTAACCAATCAAAAGAGCCAGCTCCAAGTGCCATCTGAGGAAGGTCAGGGATCACAATTGATATGGGTATGTCCGGAAATTATATAATCATAAAATAGCTTTCAATGGATCACAGATGATTTGTACGGCCAACGAAGTACTTAAGTAAGTCAAGACTGAAAACTCCACTCCACCCTAAGTGGTATGTGATTTCTGAATGTACTTTGTGTACGTAAGTAAGGATCCAGAATAACACTAGGTAAATAAATCGATCCAATATATGACACTAGTCCATCGTGAGTCCGATATGATGTCAAATTTAAACCGAATCCGACAATTATTCAGAGCTCGGGCAAGAAGCCATCGATAGCTGAATAAGTAGTTAAAAGCTGGAGAAATCGATAAGTTTAATTGCTATTTGAATTTGTTCCTTAAACGATCCTTTAGATGAAATTTCTTTGTAATACCTGAAAATTCCCGAATTTTCATCAGTATCCAATTTCTGCTTGATTCTTGTATATTCAGGAGTCGATTCGTGTCTTTGAAAATTTTTCAAACATCAGTAGGCGTCACTTAAGTTCCGAACATCTCCTTCATATTTTTGTGCTGTGTATGTGCTAGTCCTTTGCCATCGTCATCAACAATGTCGTCAATTTTTTCCTTCTACGGATGTGAAAGAAAATTGAAAGATATTTTATATCATAATGATGGTTGAGGATATGGAACATCTCCGGCACTATAACGTGCTTAATTCATTGAACATTATCGAATTAAACTGTGGATTGAAAAAAGCAACGAGCAGAGATTTTTTGTTAATAATAATTTTTCAGCGTTTTAATATCGAAAATGAAAAGTCTGAGATAAACATGCTGCCAACAATGCGGAACAAAAAGCACAAACAAACAAAACTTTGTTGCTTAATCAAATTAAAACAAAACCACCGCAACAATACGCGGAAAAATAACAAATTTTGGAACAGAAAACTTTTATATCACGAGTGCCAACTTTTTTGCGGATCAAAAATAATAATTTAAAATAGTGTGTTGTGGTTGTAGACGAGGATGGAAAAAATAAATTTAAAAATATCTATTGGTTATGAGCTTTTAATGGAAAATAAAAAAATAAAAAATAATGAAAAAGTTTTATTAAACATGCATTGGTTTTTGAGTGGAATGGATGGATTGGGTACCTAATAATTTATTGAAATATTTTACGAAAAAAATATAATTCTGGAGTGGATTCTTCATTTAAAGTTATTTTATTTTATTAATGAGTTTTTTAATGGAAAAATGTTTAAATAAATTCCACGAATTCATGTGTGTTATAAATATGCTTTATAAATAGGATGACCAGATGATTTTCACGGAAAATTCGCGGGACAGTGGAAAGAAAAGCTATAATTTGTCATCAACTGGACATTAATTTGCCATCATCTTGTATTTTTTGTCTTCTCAAGATTTCTACATTCTTTTGACTTGTTTGAGCGTCGGACTATTTAAAGTGTTGCACAAGGTATTAGGAATTGGTTCTGGAAATCAGTAATAGAGCCAGCTTTAGGCGACATCTATGGGAAGTCATAACAATTGAATTCTAGGTTGAAATCTGGACCTTCAAAGGAAAAAATTTTTAAACCTAAAAAGTCGCAAGTGCAAAATGAGCTCGTTGAACTTTTTGTTTGAAAATTAATTGTTTTTGAGTACTTAAGTTATGAGAAAACATGAACAAGTTCTTTCAAAAACACTGCAGTTAAGGAGAAAACTTCAAAAGCGTCTCAATAAAAATGCAGCAAATGGCCATCCTATTTAAAAAATTAAAATGCATAAAGTTATTTTCAAGCAAGTTTTTCAGAGGAATTAACTGTTATAATTCAAAGAAATTCAGAACAAGTAAAGTTCAGAGATTGAAGAATTGAACCCAGATTTTGTATGGAAAATTCGACCGAAATTCGGGCAGACTGCTGGTTCTAGCAAATTATGAAAGTACTAAAACTATTTAAAAGTTTTGATAAAATTTCCTTGTTCAAGCTTTTTTAGGAGCTGATATCATAAATCGATTCCGAGTGAACAGCCTTTGAATAGGGTTTCTGATTAACCGCGTTTTTTCATAACCGCTGTTATGCTGTTATGAAAAAACTCAAAACAACTGTTAACGCGGTTAACAGCGGTTATTAATAATTTTTAATAATACCACTAATTTACTATGTTACTGAGCTTTTTATTGATATATTTTCTTTTTATTTGCCTCTTATGGTTGAAGTAGTTTACTTAAACCTACAAAAGTAAAGAAATTAATCAAAATTAAAACAAAAAAAGAAAAACATTTAATGATTAAACTCCAAAATTATTTTTTCTATTGAAAATTTCTAAACATTAAGGCGTTTGATGATATATCTGAAAGCACAAGTGCAAAAGTTAAGAACACTCTCTTCGCAGCAATTTGGACCGAAATTTTCCTGATTTTTTAAAAGCAAGCAAGACGGAAATTGCCCTTAACTCCACGACAATGGCGAGATTTTGAAAAAAAAAAATGTCCCGAAATCTTTCAAGTTTTTCAAAGGGATTTTCGCCTAAAATTTTCACATTTGCTTACAAAAAAGCAGAGATTTTTTTTATTAAAATTCAAAATTTTTGTTAAAATTTTTCTTATTTAAAGCCTTTACAGATAAAAATGCTGTTAACAGCGGTTAATTTTCAAAAACCGCTGTTTTGCGTTAACCGCATTTTAAGGTAAAAAACCGCTGTTATGCTGTTAACGGTTAACCGCTGTCAGAAACCCTACCTTTGAAGGGCTGGACATGTTTTTAGAAGACCTGCATAAGCTTTATTAAATTAAGTCTTAAAATCTGAGTTTGTTGAAAAAGAACAAGGAACAACCAAAGACATATGGAAGGAGGATGTTGATAGAGACAGTGTTGTATTTAGTTTTGGAAATTTCCTGCCGGGAGCCAGTCATAGATCCAGCTTTAGGCACCATCTGAGGGAGGCCATGAATGACAATTGATCAGTACAGCCAGCAAATCAACAAGAAAGCTTATTTTTAATGTATTTCATTGCAGAATTAAATGTAATATATTACTCTAGAGTATTTTACTTCCTGATAAATCCCCACTAACTATTAATTACATTTTCCATCATCGATAGTTAAACTAATCGACACTCATTTTCAAGATGAAACTCCCATGTTGTTAATTAAAAATCATAACGATCCCCTTGAATGCCACTTGAACTATTTATTATTAAAATTTTTCCTATAAATAAGACGAGACGAGAAGAAAAAAACCGCAAGAAAAACAAAATTTTTAAGTTACTTTATTGAATAATTGAGTTCTTGCATTCAGGTTTTGTATGCATAAACAAATTGAACTGACGAAAGGAAAACTTTCAAAAAAAAATCGACTAATGAAAAAGTTTTTTTTTCACAACTTCCAATCCAAAAATTTTCACATCATAAAATTGAAAAAGTTTTCATTCTTGGAAAAAAGGAAAAAATTCATGATTTTAAGATTTTTTAAGCACTGCAACAGTTCTCATGGCTCTTGAAACTTTATTTTTTTTACAGCTGGATCATTATTAATTTCTTGTGTTTCTTTTTCCACTCAAGCCACGTCTGTGTATTTATGTATATGTACGTTGCTGAACTCTCAGTTCAACTTCCAATGCGGTTTCTTGTTACAAATTACACTGCAGAGCATTTTTCATTATGCCAACATGTTCTTTAACTTCTTTCCACTCTCTATTATATCTATTTCTCCCTCAACGTAACCAGATATTTTAATAGTTAAGATTATCAAAAAAATGAAACAACGTAGTGGGATTTCCAAGTGATTTTCTTTCTTGTTTTAGATGAGGAAAAAGAGAGGAGAAAAAAATAACAAACAAAAAAAGCAGGAACGGTAGCAGCAGCAGCTTCTACCACTATATACGTAATATGAAACTCAGGGAAAAGTTCAGTCTATTATTTTCTCATAAAACACAATGTGCATAAATCTCAGGTCCCTATTTAGACATTATTTTTCATAACGAATGGAAGAAGTGGAATAAAATAAGAGTGTTGGAAAATAAAGAATAAAAAAGTCCTGAATGGAGAAATCCATTTTGTTGATTAAAATGAAGTCATAAGGTAGAAAAAGCACGGGTGTGGAATCATTTATTAATGATGTCCAGCATTAAGGATTGGAGAGGGGAAGTGACGAAATTATGAGAAGAATGGCTGTATAAAAAGTCATAATTTATATTTATCGTCAATTATTCCATATCAGACAAAGAGGATGCTCTTGAGAGCTTACTTACTCACTTATCTGACCGTACAGATCATGCGGTCGTCTACAAAATCACAAATAAGGACTTTAAGAATCCCTCAAATGAATGGCATATTTGAGTACTTCGTAACATACGTGGATCAAACCCAAGAGGACAAAAATACAGTATAACTAGTTGATGGCAAGTTAACGTCCAGTTGATAACTAGTTTTAGAGCATTTTTCTCCACTCGGGAAAGAAGCTAAACTAGACTAAAACTCTACTAAGTTTGAAAACCAATAAATTTCTATGGGCAGGCAATTTTGTTAGGAGACCTAGTGGAACTTTCATTATTCTTAAAAATTCCATTCTTTATTCATACTAGACTTGCGTCTACTGACAATTTTGATATTAATAATTAGAAAAGTGTAGATATCAATAATGTCCTTAACATTCTGAACTGGAAGAAGTTCTCAAAGAATTGAACCTGCTTTAGAGATTCTCTCCATGCACCTCAGTTTAGGAAGTTAATTGTAAGTAGATATCGATAAGGGGTCGTTTATTTATTCCTTTATTCCCTTATTAATTAAGCCTTTATAGGAATTTTGATTTTTTCAGTTACTTCATAAGTGAACGGCCCTTAAAATATTTCAAAATAGAAAAATTGGCACTAAACATTGGAAATAGGATAAGTCAGGAAATAAGTCATATTTGTCCAAATATATCAATAATTATTGTTACCAGCTTCCATTTCTCTGAACTAACCTAATTCCTTCATTTTAAGACATGATCAAGTAACCAAAAAAACACGAATTTTACACCACTTGCTCCTTACAATTATGGAAAGGTGAGACTAAAATTATTATATTCACACCGTTTTTACTTGTGAATGTATTGAGTTTGTTCAGATTGGAAAATCAGTTTTTTGGATTTTGCAACAAAACTAAGCATAATGACAAGTTATGTTCTATTGCAAAAGTTTTTTGCCAGGAATTCTACATCATAATCAAAAAACAGAATTGAAATTGGTTGAGGCATTGCTGAGAAAATCGAAAAATTCGCTTTCTGTAAGCAAGCAAACAAACAAGCAAACAAACAAGCAAACAAACAAGCAAACAAGTTAATCAGCAAGAAATCTCAATAACGAGACACCGTAGAGACTTCTAGTTTTTTGCAATCGATCCGTGCTGTTCTATAGAAGAGCTGATTAGATTTTGGGCATGGCAGGAACAGCCGTTGCTTCTAAAAAAGCAAAAAACATTCGTTTTCATACAAAATTTCAAAATCAATGTTTTCTATGATTTTTTGAAACTTTGAACATTGTATAAAAACTACGAAAAATATTTAAAGCCTACCCGCTGGAGCTTGATCCCTCAAACATTTGCCAAGCGAAGCTTGGCCTACCCGCTGAAGTCTGATCCCTCAAACATTTGCCAAGCGAAGCTTGGCCTACCCGCTCGAGCTTGATCTCTCAAACATTTGCCAAGCGAAGCTTGGCCTACCAGCTGGAGCTTGATCCCTCAAACATTTGCCAAGCGAAGCTTGGCCTACCCGCTGGAGCTTGATCCCCCAAACATTTGCCAAGCGAAGTGGCCTACCCGCTGGAGCCTGATCCCTCAAACATTTGCCAAGCGAAGCTTGGCCTACCCGCTGGAGCTTGATCCCTCAAACATTCGCCAAGCGAAGCTTGGCCTACCCGCTGGAGCTTGATCCCTCAAACATTTGCCAAGCGAAGCTTGGCCTACCCGCTGGAGCCTGATCCCTCAAACATTTGCCAAGCGAAGCTTGGCCTACCCGCTGGAGCTTGGTCCCTCAAACTTTTGCCAAGCGAAGCTTGGCCTACCCGCTGGAGCTTGATCCCTCAAACATTCGCCAAGCGAAGCTTGGCCTACCCGCTGGAGCTTGATCCCTCAAACATTTGCCAAGCGAAGCTTGGCCTACCCGCTGGAGCTTGATCCCTCAAACATTCGCCAAGCGAAGCTGCCTACCCGCTGGAGCTTGATCCCTCAAACATTTGCCAAGCGAAGCTTGGCCTACCCGCTGGAGCTTGATCCCTCAAACATTTGCCAAGCGAAGCTTGGCCTACCCGCTGGAGCTTGATCCCTCAAACATTTGCCAAGCGAAGCTTGGCCTACCCGCTGGAGCCTGATCCCTCAAACATTTGCCAAGCGAAGCTTGGCCTACCTGCTGGAGCCTGATCCCTCAAACATTTGCCAAGCGAAGCTTGGCCTACCCCTGGAGCTTGATCCCTCAAACATTCGCCAAGCGAAGCTTGGCCTACCCGCTGGAGCTTGATCCCTCAAACATTCGCCAAGCGAAGCTTGGCCTACCCGCTGGAGCCTGATCCCTCAAACATTTGCCAAGCGAAGCTTGGCCTACCCGCTGGAGCTTGGTCCCTCAAACATTTGCCAAGCGAAGCTTGGCCTACCCGCTGGAGCCTGATCCCTCAAACATTCGCCAAGCGAAGCAACCTACCCGCTGGAGCTTGATCCCTCAAACATTTGCCAAGCGAAAGCCTACCCGCTGGAGCTTGATCCCTCAAACATTCGCCAAGCGAAAGCCTACCCGCTGGAGCTTGATCCCTCAAACATTCGCCAAGCGAAGCTTGGCCTACCCGCTGGAGCTTGATCCCTCAAACATTTGCCAAGCGAAGCTTGGCCTACCCGCTGGAGCTTGATCCCTCAAACATTCGCCAAGCGAAGCTTGGCCTACCCGCTGGAGCTTGATCCCTCAAACATTTGGCAAGCGCAGCTTGGCCTAACCGCTGGAGCCTGATTCCTCAAACCTTTGCCAAGCGAAGCTTGGCCTACCCGCGAGACTTTTTATGGAACGGTGTGAATATTTTCATTTTTATTGTTGTTACCGTTTCATAATTACAAAAGGCACAAGCAGAAGAAAGGAGATGTATATAAAAAAAGTTTTTCTTTTTCCACATGACATCATAATAAGTCAGTGGAGCGAAACGACAGAAAAAAAGGCTTTTTTTTCTTTTTCGTACCCTTACAATTTTCTTTCTGTTGATTCATTCACTCATAAAGTTGAACGAGCAGCTCAATTGTGCGAATTGATAGAAGAAAAAAAAATTATGAATGAATGATTCTTTTCCCTTTTTTTTCCTTGTTGTCATCATTGCTCGATGAAAAAAAGTAAAGAAAGGAAAGCAGCACAACATGAAGTCGGTGATTCATGATGTATGAATAATAAGTGTAGAACAACATAAAACATGGTACTCACTCTTGAAAATTGAAAAATGAAGACATTGAGTATTGTTGTATTTTTTTATACAACGTCACATCATATTCACATTTATTTGTCTAGTAATATGTAACAGACAATAGCGAGATGAAGGAGTAAGAAGTGGGAGTTTGTTAAGGTAAATGACGCATTTTATCTCAAAATTGGATAATATATCAACGAATGGCATTCGATGGGGTTGCGTAGTTGTTCTAAGAGTCCAATGCTCAAAAAGTCCTAGATTTCAATCCAGAGCAGGTTCGGGGACCGTTAACGTGCCCTAACAGGCAAAGAGCATGCTTTCATGGTTCAGAAAGACCACTAGGGTTCCTAATAGCGGTCTGTTTGCTTGTTAGGGTTAATATGTAACGCTCTTAGGACTTGGGCCGTTGATACTGTGCTAAAGATTGAATGTTGAGCATTGGATGGGAGTAGGTGGAGGGAGGGGTTGATTTTTTGCATTACGTCATAAGTGAACTGCCTCTTGGAACCTATATTTTGTAGAAATTGAAGACGACCATGGACTTTTTCATTCCAAATCTGATTATATATATTTTTTATAAGCACCCTATTCAGGGGTGTTGCACATTTTTGGAACAAAAGGGAGAGGGCTGATTTGTTTTTGCAAAAATAAGGAGGAAAAGAAGGGGTTTAGATAGATTTTGGGAGCCAAAATGCGACCCTGATGCTATATGCTATCAAATTTGAAAAACTTCAGTTTATCTGTATTTTCAGAAATAGTGAACATTGCGCTAAAGCACTTTACATTCAAAAAAGCCAGTCAACACTCCCTTACACATGGCTAGATTTCAAAGAGGAACACGTCAAACGCTTCTCAATCCCTTTTATGTTTAAAATTGAACATTTATTACATCAGTGATCACAAATTATTCGTACATTTGTCATAAATGACTAACCGTTTTCAATTTACGATCGCTTTATTTCTTCTTTACGATTCTTCGAAACGTTTAATGTGTGAATAAATACACCATTTGGTGTAAGTCAATAAATATGTATTTATGTCTACCTTTATTTATTTAATTTCTGTTCATCTTACAATCTTTATTGTATCACACATCTTTTTTATGATAAGGAATCTGTACTCACGTATTCACCACAAATTGCAATTGAAATTCAATTTCTAATTCGTGACTTGAGACGCATATAAATTTTTTCTCGCACATCAAACTCAAATGACTGCTTCAATTGAATCGTTGATGGTGTTTTATGGCACATTTCTAATGTGAAGTGAGTGAGAAGTTGATAGATGAAAATTTTGACTAGTTGCATTGCAAAATTCCGCAAAATGAATGAACGTGGTCCGTTATTGAATGGTAAGTACTCCGCTTCCTCAATTTGTTTCATATCAAACCGATGAGGTTCAAATGTAAGTGGATTATCATAATGTTTCGCATCACGATGAATTGCAATTGCTGGAATGATGAGTTCATCGCCTTTTTGAAACTCAAATCTAAATCCATCGTCTGTGGTGAGTGAATAGTCTTTTGTGCATAATTGATTTTGTGTAGTTTCCGTTGGCCACAGACGAAGTGTCTCGTCTAAAATCATATTGAGCAATTTCATATTATTAAGATTTTCATAAGTGATTCCTTCTTTTTCATTAATTTCATCAATTTCATCAATTAATTCCATTTGGATGTCATAGTTTTTAGCTAGTTCATAGCACAGCATCTGGAGGACATTAACTGACAGTCTATAACCTTCACTAAAAAGTGAATATCCAATTGCAATGTAATATTCATCTGGCCATGTAATTTGCTTTAATTTTCTCAAATTTTCATTACTTTTTGAATATTTTCCATCACTTGACGACACATCCATTCTATAATGATGCAATTGACCGTTCTTAGCTTCGAGAAGTAATTGAATCATGTCTGGTCGAGTAAACTTTTTCACTTGACGTACTTTCATTTCTTCTATAACAGCTTGATTGAAAAATTCTTTCGTTTGACTGTCAACAAGTTGGATGTTCATAGCTTTGTAAAAGTTTGGAAAGACACTTGAAATTAGAGATTTCAAATGTCCAATAAATCCGAAATTCTTTGAGATTTTTTCTGCTATTTTGAAGATTTTATCATTTTTATTTCTAAAGCAGTTAACTTTATGGATACCAAGACATGATGCTAATGAATTGACACAAAACTTTTTGGACAGATCTTTGATGTCGATGATAAATTCTTCATCAATTCCATCTTTATAATTCAAATATTCAATCATTTCATCTGTTGATTTCAGCATTAACTCAAACATCTGTTTCATGCCTATGTCATCAAAAATGACATCCAAAGAATTTTTTATTTCATTCCATTGATGATAATTGAGTGATCCCAATGATTGAGCAGAAAATTGATCCACGTGATTGACAAAGTGGTCAAGATTTTCGAATAAAATTTTTCGGACTATTTTTGTATCGCAAATAATTAACTGAGGTCTATTGAAGTTGAAAAAGCCGACGATTCTTGAAAAGAGAAAAGATATAAAAAATTACGATGTGAATTTTATGATGTCTAATGTAATGTACACATGATCAATGATTTTGCTTGTGTAGGTTTAAAATTAGCTTTTGACATTATCTTGATAATTATCATGTTTTGCTTTAGGAATTTCTTTCTTTGGAAAAGATACTGACAGGCATTGTCACAACCTTGCATTTTTAGTTTATTTCAAGGTTTCTTTATTCAAATTGGAAGTACAAAATTTGTATAAGGTGAAATCATGTATGAAAATATTGACACAAACTGTACTACATATCTGGAGTGAAATGTGTTATTGACGTGAAAGTCGTTAAAGACGCAATTAAAAATTAGTAAATTTGAACAATTCGAAGGCTTGTTTAACAAAAGGTTTAAAAAGCTTGATGCCTGTTTCACTAAAGTGAATTATTCTCATTTTGTATTATCTAATTAAATTTACACTACTTAGCCCGAGTGGAACAAATCAATTCGATCAATCAATAAAAATTTTTATTTCACTAAAGTGGATTATCCTCGATTTGGAACTTCAGTTTTTTGAAAATCTCAATTAAGAGTTCAAGTTTATAAAAATGTGACCCACGTGACAATTCGTACATATTTTGAATTTCGTTGATCCTTAACATTTATTAATTATTCAATTTTTCAGTCAAATCTAGTAGATTTATCGGAATCATTGATAAATTTGTCAAAAATTGAGAGCTCCAAATTCCGGTTACGAAAATACAGGAGGCTCTACAAGTATCACATAGTATATCTTTGAAAACTTTTAAAATGTTGGAGATATTACAAAAAAACTGAAGTGGATAATCCGAAATCGAGGATAATCCACTTTAGTGAAACAACTGATCCACGGAGACGTAACTCTGATTTGTTGACGGATTCGATTTAAATTCAACACCATGTCAGAGTCACGCCGGTTTGGTGAGAATCGATTGATCAAATATTCAGCTAAATCCATTAAATTAACTGCAAGTATCACTATAATTCCATCATCAATACAAAAATTAAGCTTTGAAAAGTCCCAAAACTTTTGAAACATTCATACAAAATTTAAGAAAAAATCCAAAAATCAAGAACAATTAACTTTAGTGAAGCAAACCGTTTGTGTTTATAAGAAGAAAACTCTATAAGTTTGCCTTTGAATTTCACTCATGTTTGATTAAAAACATTCAACAAATTTTTTATGATAACACACGCGTATAAAATCATAATGGCTGTTTAATTACTTAAAATGACTTTTGTAATTAAAATGTCAATGACTAATTAGCGATACCGAAATATGCGAATGTATCAACTAGTCCATATGTTTAATAGAGTGTTCATTCAAATTCCTGAGTCATTTATTTACGATGTTTAAGTTACAGTTACAATAACAATTTAATATAGGTATTTGAAGCTAGTCTACAGAATTTTACAAAAATGACCTTTTCAAAAGTATTTTGTGACATTCACGATCGGATAATTTAACATAAAGCCTAGTTATTAACTATCATAATGCCATTATTCGACCATAGATCTAATTATTAACTGAAAATCATGTCAAGTTATCCACTCGAAATTCCATACCTATCATTCGCATGCCTCTTATAAGCATCAATAAGAATATCCACATATGAACACCTCCCAAAAAAGACATTCCCAACATTTCCAAAAATTACAGCAGGTTCATCATAGATAATTTTCCGACGTTTAAAAAACGTAACTTTTTCTCGTAATTTTCGATGAATAATAAATAAAACGGTACAAAAAATTGCAAACACAACAAGCGAACTCATTTTCCACGACTATACTTTTTAATAATCTACAGCACACTAAACTGTGCATGAAGTGTGCGCTATCGAAAAAATATGAATTTTTTATTCATTCATTGTTGTATTGACTAGATAATAAAAATTTACTATGTATTTTTTTCACTTACTATTGTTATACTCTACATGTGGCTGTGTATGGAGCAATAGAATTGAATAAAAATTGCTTGTTCTAATCTATATATCCATTTATATGCTAGCAATAAAACACAAGTTTATCTACATATAAAATTAATGAATTTTTCTCCCTGTAATAAAATCTCTTTTCTGTTAAGGTAGGTCAATTAATTTAAAAATTATTACTGAATGTTTGAAGAGCCGAAAGTAGATGAGAGATGAATTGTAAGGTAGATTGAGTATTATGAAGGAAGTTGAACATTTTTTGAACATGATATTCTGAAAATTTAAAAGTTTCTCGGTGAAAATTTGAATAGTTGATAAGAATGCTTGTACTACTTTTTCAAATTTCCTTTAACTACCTCTCAAAAGTATTTAATTCGAATGAGGGTTAATTATTAGATTTATTAAAAGTCTCAAATATCTAGTTTGAGGGGTTTGTTTTACAAGCTGCAATGGGGTTTAAAAGCTAAATCTGATACTCAAATTTAATTTTATAATATTTGTGTGTTCATATTTGTACTTTTAATGAATTATAAACTAATTTAGCTTGTTTACATCAATTGAGATTATTTATAAATCTTTTTTTGAGACGAGACATTCATTTTCTTTGATACATCAATGTAACATATTAGTCAAATATTAAACTATATTGAATTGAGGGATTAATTCCGGAGTTACATATAGGAAACTCAAGCGACGCTAGCATAAAAAAGTTTAGTGATGGAGCTTTGAAAGCTCGGCAAAAGCTCTGCAATAGCTCTTTTATTAACACCAGATGTTAGACACATATAAGAGTCTTCTTTATGTATGTTGCTCGGGAATGTTTCCTATGTATTCTAGAATAAAACTATTTTACATCTGCAGTGGACAAGACTTTTGTGAAGTAAAAACCATATTTATTATGGATTGAACTAGAGTTGACAGAACTTTAAGAGTTCTCATTCTGTGACTCTAAAAGAGCCCTGACTCTTAAAGTGCATAAAGGTGCCTGCACTAGAATCCTTAAAGTTTGGACTACTGTTGGGGTTCTGTCAACTGTGGTCCATACTATGCTGGATAACTGTATGAATTTGATAGTTTTTTTCAGTCTTCTAGTTCAATGCCTTTAGAATATTTACATTTAATTGATTTGTAAATTTCGAAAATTTAAAAACTAAATTTTTTTCATGTTTACATTCTCAAATTATATTCCCAAATATTTGAATCATGCCTGTAAAATAATATTATTTTTTATCTCAATTACCTTAAAATATTAGAGAAATTGATATAATCAAGAAGAAATGAAGTAACAAATGAATACCATGAAAAAATAAATCAAATTTAGTTTCTTGAGTAGATGCAAAATTACCCCTACCTTAAATTTTTTCTCTGTCTCACTTAACATTCGATTTCAAATAATTTGAATATTCAGAACGCATCGATTGTAAAGGAAGAATAAATGAAGAAGAAGAATTGAAAAAATAAACTAAAATGGAACATTTTGGAATGCAAATGAATCCAACAACTTATCAGTCGGTACATTGCAGACGTCAAGGGAATGGTAGAAGAAAGAAGAAAAAAAACTGTAGATAATTACGACACGGGGGGATTAATTCCTTTTTCGAAGTGCTCAGAATACCAAAAAAAAAGTTTCTTTCTTTATTTTATGCTGGCTGACTGGATCAAGAAGAGGACGAAAAAATGCAGTTTGCATTTAAATTAAATTAATTAAGAAGTTTCCATTTTTTTGTTGCGATAAATGCTCTCATTTTATATTTTTTCTCTTCTTTTGCACCATCCAGTACATACTTTATGCGGGCAGTGTGAAAAATGTCTTTATTCATTTCATGTCACGCTTTGTGTGTTAAGTGATGCCTTAATTTCATTTCATTTTTAAATTTAATTATTTTTCTTTTTTAATGCCCTCGTTATGAGGATGAATAATAAGAATTGTGCGGTCTTTGGAATGTTCAAAATGACACTTTTGCTTTGCATTGTTTTGTGTTTTCATGCGAATGTAATCGTACATCAGTGTGGTCCAAATTTTGAGCTACGGCACTATTGAGTTCAACCGAATTTATCTGCTATTTGTGCATTCCGTTTACGGTTTGGTCGTTGCTTAACACTAAGTTGTGCCGTGGCACAAAACTTTGGACAACACTGTCGTATATGATAAAGTTCAATACACCAGTATAATGGATGATTTCGACTTAAAAATTGTTATGTCCTGCATAAAACGTATCCTCAAATCATTAAATTCAAAATTTTGCAAATTTCAGCAAAATTAATAAATTATCGAGAGTTAGACACTTCCAAGACACTTCAAAGTACAGTAGAGAACTTGCTATAATTCCATGTAAATTCAATAAGTAAAGTAAGTACAGTACTAGACTTTGTGTCTGACTGAAGTGTCTGACTCTAGTAAATTATTTAAAATACTCGACTCGAATTCACTTCGAATTGCAAGTTCCACTTCTTCTAATAAATCAACGGCCTCGATCTCTGTTTCATCAGAATTTTAATAGGTTCTTAGCGAACTGTGGTGAGCACAATTTAGCTTAGACTTCTTGAAAATACACCAACTAGAATGAGAATCCAATATGAATTGAAAAACAAAGTAAAAATATTTAAATACCTACACATTTGACAATGTTATCAAAATATTTAAACAAATTAGTGTTATCAAGAACCAGTGCCGCATAAGTACTTATAAAATGAATTATTTAAATTATTCAACTCTTATCTTTCTACAATTACTCCATCCCTGACCGTTTCCAAAAGAGAACTCTAATATTTGACTTCTGATACCTATAAAGTCTCACTCAATTCTCTCATTTACATTTCATAATTTTCATCAAAATAGTCATGGGGTCGTTCACTTATTTTGTGACGTGATTAAGGGGGGTTGAAGGTGAATAGTTGAGATCTTGTTCCTTGGAGATTTGGTTACGGATGGGAGACTTACTTACTTACATCATTGTAGAAGACGCATGAGGGTCCATTTCTGTATGCAAAATTCGTCAAAAGCTGGATCTGTCTTTAAATAACTTCTGTCAGTCGGATGGAAGAACGGTTTCAAAAAGTCGATATTTCATGTTACGCAATAACCGAACGATTCCGTTGAGAAGTTCTCACTTCGAAATCTTAATATTCATTTAGTTTCTCACAGATATTTAATGAGAGGAGACTAAAGCAAGTCATCATCTTCCTACATAATTGATTAAACCAAAAAAAGTAATGAATTATCATGATATTATCTCACTTGATGAGTGTGAGAAAATTGTAAGGGCTTCGACTAAAAGTGATGATGATGTGAAAATCGTTAGCTTTCACATATCGCAATTTGGTGATGGCTTTTCTGGCTTCTTAGGTGAATATTACATTCTACTCATCAAGTATCATTGTGTAAGCATAAAACAATAATCTTCTCATCTTAAATATGTATATACTCTTTCCACTTGATTGAAATTAATGTTCATGAATTTATTTATATGAGCATATAAATGTAAATGGAAAGAGATGCTGAAATTGTTTCATTTTCTTCAGGGAAATGGATTGAATAATGAGCTGATGGAAGCAAGCTTTTTCATTAAGTCATTGCCAACGAATAATGAAGAGAAACGTCGAATTCTCACTCAATGGGGAATCTTTAAAAAGGAGGTGATGATTTTCGAGCATATAATCCCGAAACTTGTGAAGTATTCATGTAAGTGGAAAAGTGTCTTTTATGTTGGGGTTGTTGTTGTTTTTAAGAGTAATTAATTGTATTAATTTGATAAGTTTTCGAGAGATTAGTAGATTCCAACTTGAACAGCACGTCGAGTTCGTTAGGGTATCGCTGCATCTTCATGTTAATTAGAAGATGAGGAGTGGCCCTGACGGTACCGTGACGTAGGATTTTGATCCATTTTTACGACGAAGAATCCGGTTCCGGTCCTCTAAAGTAAGGTTTCCCGAAGTCTCGGTCTCGACAAATCCTTGACAAATTCTCGAGACCGAGACTACTCAACATCAGGAACCCTTACTCCAAAAAAATATTTCAAACCCAAATCAAGAATACCTCAAAAAACAAAAAAGTTCAATAGCATAAAATCTATTTCTTACAGCCAAAAAATGGAGTCCACATTGTTATCTAGCACGTGATGACATAATGGTATTTGAAAACCTTGAGCTCAACGATTACCGAACATTGCCACGACACATTGATCCAAGCATCAATCATATTAAAATGGCTTTACGTACTTTGGCATTATTTCAAGCATCAAGTATTATTTACGAGCGTCTTGAATTACGACCGAACGGTGAAATGTCAATTGGGGATGCGTATAAGAATATGTTATTTGAAACATCATATAGCGATGATAATCCATGGTGCATGACCAGTATGAGGGCGGTAAAAACTGTCGCTCTTCACTATACAAAATATGGCATCGGATCGAGTTTCGAGGATGCGATTCAAATGGAATTTATGATAAGAGCAAAGAAAATATTTGAGATTCTCGATAGTCCCATGCCAAAAATACCGTCCGTTCTTTGTCATCGTGACTTATGGCGCAATAATTTAATGTATCGTTTTGATAACAATGACTTTAATATGCCATTGGATTGTATTTTGATTGACTTTCAAATAGCTCGTTACTATCCACTTGCTCTAGACGTAATAATTTGTATTATGCTTCCATCAATTGAAATAACATCCGAAAGTATTGACGAATGCATAAAATTTTATTATGATCAATTGTCATGTGAATTAATGCAACACAATTTGAATATTGAGAGTCTAATGTCACTAGATGATTTGGAGAATGCTTGCGAAAAATTCAAATTGATGCCATTGCTAATGCAACCAATGTTTTGTAGTATGGCAAATTTGCCTGTGGAATATATTCCAAATTTACTAAAAACTGACGAAGAGAAATATGTGATGTTATGTCATAAAGATCGTGACCCACTGATTTTTGAATTTATGGACACGGATGATTATTACCGTAACACAATGGTCAAAACTACTGAAAGATTGATTGAGTATTTATTTGCTGATGAAATAGGAAATTCAAAGAGGACATTCGATTGATTTGGAATGTGATTTAGGTGCTGCTGACTAATATTAACACAATAAAGTTAGAATTTTATTATTGAGCAATTTAAACTGTGTCAATGGTTTATGAGGTCGTTCACTTATTATTACGTACAGATTTTAGGGTGTGGGAGATAAAAAGGTCAATTTTTGAGTTATTTAATAAGTGAACGGCCACCTATGAACTTGACGATTTCGTATTAAATATATATTAATAAAAATGCAAGAAATTTTGTACAAAAATTGCATGCAAGTGCTGTTTTTCAGGCTTGACTTGGACTTGATGCAATCTGAATATTTTAGTATTGTCAATTATTGTTCGAAATTTTGCAAATCATCATTTTTACTTTCCTTAGCTCCATATATTTTTAGACGTGCTCAAAATCGATCAAAAATCCGGCCCATAACGGCGTGACTCTTACTTAGTACCGGATTTGATTTGAATCCTGGACCATGCCAAACCGAATCATCATACATCATCATAAGAATCATATTACTTGATTTTAGATTCGACATATAATTACTTCTTACTTCCTTGACTGGGGCGCACGGAGGCCCATTGCAACGCATAGGGAATGTCTGAAGACAGTTCTATCCTTCATTCGACATAAATTCGATTAGATTCGACATATATCCGAAACCATGCCAGAGTCAAGCCGGTCTGATGCTGAATTTCGCATCGATTAACCGACTTATGCTATTCGGGATACTTCGCATGTAAAATCAATAAAATTTTTACTGAGGTTTTAATAAAAAATTAATAAATTTGCATAACATTATTATAATATTAAAATATGTGTACAAAATGACACTTAAAGTACTAGGTTACTAGTACCTTCAATTTTATTACAGTGCTAGAGTTGAAACTGAAAGGAAGTAAATCAGGAAAAATGGAAAATTATATCCAAAAATTCCGAAAGTTTGTCAAAAACTCAAACTTAAAAGTGCAAAAGAAGGAACCAGCTACGAGTAATATTTTATTTCACGACTTTTTCGTCTACGAGAGATTGTCAAGATTTTTGGGCTACACATTTTTAGATAATTCTCGAATTGCAGTTAATAAGCTTGCAAAATTTCATGGCTTTATTCATCACCTGGCTGAGATAGTTTTAATGTTCTTACTATTTATTTCAATTAAATTATCAGCACAAGAAGGCAAGCTTTATGGAGTGATTGAGAATGTCTTAATTTCAGGAATTGTCTTTTTTGCACTCACCAAACTCTTTGTAGTGTTTTACAAGAACAAGGCTAATATTTCTAAAGTTATTGAAAAGCTTGAAAAGCACTTTCCACATTCGAGTGTCGACTAGCTAATATTTAATGCTAGCAAGTACTTAGCAAAGCTTAATAAGTTGAATATTATATTTAACGTAGCATATCAAATGATTGTTGCTCAATTTTGCTTGATGCCAATTATGCATCAAATTTATGCAGCTTATAAGGAAATTGACATAGAATGGGAAGTAATTTTTGCGTTAAACTTAGGCTTTGACCAACAGCAGCCAGTTGTTTATGAGTTGATTTTCATTTTTGAACTTTGGATTGCGTTGTTTGGCGTCTGCTTTGTAATTTGTTCTGATTTGCTGTACGCAAGTACAATGCAACTTTTAATTATGGAACTAGACATTCTTGGGAAAACCATAAGTAAGATTAGGTTTGAAAATGAGGAAGAAGAAGAAGTTAAAGTGCTCAAAAAGCTTGTCAAAATTCATCAGGAATTGATTGAAATTTCTGAAATTTTGGAGGAAATTTTCTCACCAATTTTGCTGATTAATGCTTTCGGATCAATTTCATCTCTTTGTACAGCATGCTTTTTGGCAGTGGTAAGTGGTTATTAAATTTTTTTTATACAATTGACTGGATTATAGTTTAATTTCAGACTGGAATCAGTGGATACTTTATTGCAAAATATTTCATGTTTCCTATCGTTTTACCCTTACAAGCATTCTTTCAGTGCTATTTTGCACAGAAATTGATTGAGTAAGTTTATTCCAGAATTCGAAGTTTACTAATCCATACTAAGCCCGTGTGGACTTCGAGTTCTGGTTTATACTTTTAAGTTTATTTAAAATATATTAACACATTCAACATTTTCATCTATTTTAATATAAAAAGCTCATCTACGATGATTGCAACATCAGCATATAAAACAGATTGGTATGAAAGCAGTGTAAAGACTCAACGGCTTATTCTTTTGATCATGGTCAGAGCTCAAAAGCCTCAAACTGTTACAGCATTTAAGTTTTTTGATGTGTCAATTGAAACATTTCAATGGGTAATTTTCTCATGTTTTTATAAAATGAATGTAATGTTTACATGCTGTAAATTTTGTCTAGATCATTTCGACATCATATTCTTATTTTTCAATCCTTCAAGGAATGTATGGATAAATAAATAATGTTTTCTTTCAAAGATATTATCAATCAGGACTTTACATAAATTTTTGTTAAAAATAAAATTAATTTAGAGTTGTGTCATAAAAATGCTAATCTAATTGTCATAATTTAAATCATGAGTGGACAAAAATACGTTATAACCCAGTAGTAACTTGTCAATGGCAGACTAATGTTCTGTCTTCGGAGTTTTGTCCAGTAGGAAATTGATCTAACTTGAATAGAAACCAGACTAACCGTTAAATTAATATTTTCCCATCATCATTGATGGAGGTTTTAAACTGGTTTTCATCATATTTTTAGAACCTAATAAATTTTGTATGAATGAATTTATTGGCATATACATATAAATGTTTTATGTGATCCTTAATGTAAATAATATATGAAAAATCAATTGAACAAATTTCCAAGAATGTTATAATTGAAAATTTAAAGTAATTGCAACAATTTGGATAAAACTGTAGTTTAATATTGTATTATATAATTTTGTAACTTTTCGATTCAAGATTCAGTTACATAACGTTATGTTGAAGATAGAGGAGTTCAAAAAAGCTTTTTTAAACGTAAAAAAATTTACGAACCGTCCCTGGTTTACATTAGATGCAAATAATATATCTTACGCAAAGATTCGCAAGCTGAATTTCCTGTTGAGTGAACATGCATGCATATAGAATTAAAATAAATACAAGTTAAATAATCACCCGACTATCAAATAATAAAAATGGTTAATGTTCTTTATTGACACACATGTTATTGCACTGCCAGAAACTTATCAACATTCAATGTATCCACATGAATAAATGCATATCTAAATGATAAAAAAAGAACTCTATTTTTAGCTTCCAAATTAAATTATTGAGAAAGTATGTAGAACCAAACAAAAAAATTTTTCATAAAACAGAAGTGACTCAGTAGTCGCGAAAGTAACAACAAGCGAGTGAATAGGCCTCAACATTAAATTGAGTTTTCAGGCATGACATCATAACAAGTTTTAATGGTGAAGCACGCGAAGCACTTTTTAAAAATTCATCCAAAATTCATGAGATGAAAAAGCTGTGCCTGTCACTTGTCACTCTGACAGAATCGCGAAACACAAGTGAACGTTCCTCATACCATCCATGCTGCTTCTCCTTTTTTTACCGTACACATTTTCACTCTCTTAGCATATTTTTCTTTTTCCACATTTCTCTTTCGTTCCCTTTCTGCTTAGCATTTATTTATTTTTTTTTTGCAAATGGCACATTGAAAAAGTGCTTGGATGGATCAATGATTGAATTACATAAGCAGCAACAAGTTAGCTAGTGTATGAAGATTTTTGCGAATCATGTCAACTGTAAATGGCATGATGAAGAGCGAGAAGGAGGAGATAAAGAACTTTGTGTACATGAAGTGTATGTACATAAAATTTTATAGAATCTATACATTTTCGGGATAAAGCTTTTAATGACAAAGATGAACAAGAAAAAGTTTTTTCGGAGGTAAAACAACACAGAGCGTGATATTTTAGAGATGTTTTCTTAATTTTCATGAGATGTAAATTTAGATTAAAGGTATGGTTAACACTAGTAAACATTAGAAAGTAAAAAGTTTTTGGTACTAAGTGCTGACTTAGAAGGAGATAAAAGGAGAATTTAGATTTATATAAATAATTTTTGATGGGACCAGATTTACTGGATGGAGGGAACTCTGATTGATAATTTATAGTACCACCACCTTTACATCTATTGATTACTGTGGGCTCTAAGCCACTTGCAAGCTCTAAACAATGCAAAGACATGAGTACGTCCTGATGTACGTACCTGATGTACCCTGCAATTTACCCAATTACAATTCGTGGTTGAAAGATTTTGCTATCAAAATCATCCACATATTAGAATATTCTTATATATCCTTATATATCCTTGCGCTTGGTCACACTGGAATCACATTATGTATCAAAGACCTCAAAACTCCAAACACGAGCTGAGCTTCATAATTAAAAAGTTGAAACAGAAAAAGAGCTCCGAAAATTAGACATTATATGGGATGGAATCCCGAACCTTCAGTACGCAAAAACAACGCTCTACTATTTAGGCCACTGATGCTAAATCCAAGCTTATAAATAAAACAAAATTTTATAAATCAACAATATTCCCAAAAATCTACAAATTTAATTTTAAACTCAAAAAAAAAAAATTCTATTTGAAAAATCAGTAGAAGCAAAGTTAAAAGTGTAATTTGCACAACATGTTACCGTCATTTTTGAAAAATCACCTTCCAACAAAACTGACACATTTCGAGCCTTTATATATACATAGCACAAGTAAACGAACGAGTGAGACAGAAAAATGTTTTTTTCAGAATGAAAATGTGTTTGTTGAAAAATGTCTGAAATGAATGAGCATTAATTAAGTGACAGATGAAAAAAAAAATTTTTTTTGTGTTCTTTCCCTTCTGTTTTCATGAGCGAAAGCTTAGACGATGATGGAAAATTTTCATCTCAAGCGAGGAACATCGGCAGTAATTATAAAAACGGGAGGCAATGTTGAAATTATCATCATCAAATTTTCATTTAATGGATTACGCAAATACATTCGAATTTCATTAATTAGCAGAAACAGTAAAGTCAAGTCAGTCAATCAATTTAGTTCTCACTCTCTATCATGTCTGTGAAATGCTTGTAGCGATGTTATGGATTTTAAATTATGACACTTTCATCGCCTCCATTTAATGATGTTGATGTTTGCTTATAAAGAGCCATTTACTACAGAGATTACTGATGGCTAGTCAACCTGACGTTTTAAATGAAAAATTCAATAGTAATTAAAAATTAAAAAAACGATGTAATTTAATGAAATTTGAAAGTTTTTCAGCTGATTTTTAATTGATAGCGATTTTTAGGGCTTTTTCAAAAATGTTATTTTTAACATGTTGAAAAACAGGTCAGAACAATTTGAATGAAGGAGGAAGGAAAGAGGAAGGAGACCTATTTATATTGTAAAACGAGTTAAGTGTTTTTGATGTGCTGGACATGTATTCCAGCTCAACTCGATCGAGACAGTATTACATTTGAAAACGCAAATTGGCATCCAGTCAGTATTGATATGGATTGCCTTTAACAAAGGCATTTTCATTAAGATGGCGAAGATTCTGAATTGATTCTGAAAAAATGGCGACTGCCTTCAAACTGCCTGCAAAAAACTTATTTTTGAAAAACCTTGTCTTTGCCAGATTTGCCCTTTTCAAAGTCAAAGGCATTATATCAACTCTGCATACCAGAGTCATCCTTTGGAGTTCTTGTATCACAAAAATCTGTAAGGTCAACGAAGTATATATACGAATCACTTGCACGAATTCCACTATATGCTGCAGGTCTAGGTTTGAGTGGAAGTTCTTATGGAGCTCGTTAAATAATCCATCGTTAGCTTCAGCATTAACATTTGCATTCTTACTTTCAGTTCTAATTTTTTAATCATACCTCCCGAAAAAAATTATCTTGAGGCTCAAGGTCCCGTGACAGCTGATTTTGATCCATTTTTACAACAAAACGCGGCTCGCTGTATAGTATCGCTCGGCTTTCATACTATATTTTAAAAGTATAATACAGAAACAAGTCCTTGTGGCTGAAAATTTCCATTTAAAACTACTTAATCACATAACAACCTCTACAATCTTCAATTTAAATCCCCTTAAAATTTGCATTACATTTAAAATGCTTCAAATAAAAATTTAACTTTAAGCTATTCATAAAGCTTCTAATTTGAATGAAAAGGTAACATACATAATGAGAGGAATTTGGCTGGTTTTCAGCAGTAACATAATATTTGAGAATATACCTTTTTCCAGAGGTCGAAGCTGGTTTTTAGGTTTAACAAGCTCGGAATTGCACTTTAGTCGATTTCTTAGCTGATCGGCTGAAAATTGGCTAAACAATCAGTTAAAGCTGAATTTAGGGCTTATTAGACCTATGAGCTTAGCAAAAATGACTGAGAATCGTAGTATTCCATGAATAGATCAATTATAATAGCTGACACGGTGATAAAATGGTTTCATCTCGCCCAAGATATGGTTTAAGCCAAAAAAGTCGGCTTCGACCTCTGCCTTTTTCACATAGAGAGCTTTCCGCCATTCTATAGTTATTTAAAAGTTCTTTTTTTCTTTTCATTCTGAATATTCTTTAGAATTATTACATAACGAGAGCATAAATATGGCACTGAAACGAAAAAAAAAATCGCATCTTTATGAGAATTTCTTTTTTTTTATTCTGTGCTGAGTCTTTTGTAAGGAAGAAAAAACATCATCATCTGCTTTTTTTTTCAAAACATTCTTACACCATCATCCCAAATGAAAGCACTTTCATTAACATTCCAAAGCCTCTTTTCTGTAAAAATATGCAAATCTCAGCTAGAGAAGATTCTTTGGCATCTTTTTTTTTTCTTCTCACTCTGCTACTTGTCACATGCTTTCACGCAACATAATGTAAAGAATATTTAAGAGAGAATAAAGAAGAAAAAAAAATCAAGTGAAGAGGATGTTTGTCGTGAAATTAACCTACCTTCCTTCCTTCCTTCGCCTTTTTTTCTCTTTTCATTTTTACAATGACTATTCTGCTTTTTTCTTGATTTTTTCAGAAGAATTCTTGAGCGTGTTTAATACTATTTTGTTGCTCCAATCTTCTCTGATTTTTCAACTGCTGAATAAATATGTATAGTAACTAGAAATTGATGTTCGACTATAAAAACGTTAAAATTCTGTACTTCTAGATTGTTATTAGGCATATCAGGAGAGTTTTGATGAGAAGTGGTCTTAAATGTCTGCCACGATACACTGGTTTGCTGTAGAACCAAAGTTAGAAGTAGACTTGAATTTTATAAAGAATCGAGTCGACTTAAGTAGACTTTTCCAAATAAAACTTTTGTCGACTTCGAGCTCTGCGTATCAACTTTACGATTCTAGGTTAACAAGACTTTGACCAAGGTCAGATTCGATCAGAGTTCAAAGTTGCCACGGATTTTGTATTGTCAAGTCAACTCAAGTCGACTCGACTTTATATCAAATTTGAGTCGACTGCAGAACTTACTAAGGATTCAATGAAAACCGAGTTCAAGTCAGAGTCAAGTCGTCTTGGGACGGATTTTCGGTCACATCTACGCTGTGCGCTTTCCTGGTTTAGTTATTTTCTTGGAATAGTTTGAGGTTTTTGCTTCAATTCACTATAATTTTGAGCATATTTCCTTTACAGGTGTTCTGTGAAATAGTTACCATAGCCAAAGTGAAAAGTGTCTTAAAATATTTTAGTTATCTCCTAACGAGTAAGAAGACTGCTTTTAGGTATTTTAGCGATATTTCTGTTCATTAAAATCATGCTCATTGCCTGATAGGGTCCAGAGATGGTCCAGTTGAATTTAGATGCTTTTTCGATTGTCTAGCCACGTCAACTCGTTCTTTGTGATTTGCGACACACAAATTGTTGGTAATTACATTATATTGATATACTTTGGGCCATGCAATGTGCACAGTTTGGACTCTGTCATCATCAAACCTTTACGAATTAATGAAAAGTGTATCACCATAATTGAAAATTATCAATACAATCGATATTGAATCGCAAGCGATACTTCAACGTGTGTATCAAAATCATTGCGAACAAAAAAATAATTCGTGATGGAATTTCCTTTTCATTTGATAATCTCATGATAATATGCAACATGATATGACAAGGCGAAAGGAAAGGAAAGAAAAAAGCGTAATAAGAAGGACATGAAAATTACCTTCATTTCGTATTAAAATGCTGATGAAATTTTTTATGTAACAGAAAATAAAAAAAAGGAAACAAAAAAAGAATCTGTGCCTGCTCTTAGCAACAGTACTGAAAAAGAATGTTAACAGTATAAAAAATGTTCATTTTGTGCTTCTGTGCGGAAGTCAATGTTTATTTATTTTCCTTAACATAAAGTCGATTGGCTTAAGAAACATCATATGGAAGTGAGACGAGGAAAGCAAGGTGCCCCTCTGCACATAAAAGATGTGAATGTAAAAAAAATTACAAATCTCTGAAATTGGGGATTATGCGGAAGTTTTGGGTACTAAAAATTTATGACATTTAATTTATTTTACTTATAAATCTTTCAGGTTTACGACACATTTGTTTGTCCACCGCATCCGGTGTGGAACGGACTTATTTTAAGCTTGAGTAATTTTTCATAATTCTCAATGTTTAATGTCCATAAATTCACTTCTAAAATAAGACTTTATTGCGTTACGCTACTTTCTAATTTATCAATCAAAATGAGCATAAAAATGATGTAAAAAGGAATTTTAAATTCAGATTTTTTATCACACAACAGACACGGCAATAGTAAGTTTTAATGCTTTAAGTCGAAAATGAAAATGGATTTTTGTACATTTGTTCTTATGAACATCTTATTTCACATTTGGATATCCACACAGATTGATGGATTCAATATTCATGATGGAATTCTGATATACTGTAAGTTCTTGTGTAATGCAATAAACAGAACTGTATGTTTGATTGGTAAAAGTCACATTTAATGTGTGGTTGGTCAAATCGGGTAATTGATAAAAATTCCGACACTTAACTGGCGTGACTCTGATTTGGTACCGGATTTGGCTTAAATTCGGCATCTTGCTAGAGTCAGACTGATCTGGTGCAGATTTGGGATCTAAGAAGCAATTTGTGAGTTAACTATCGATGTATTTGGTATTGGTAATTGGGAGAAAGAAGACAGCAGTAGAATCAGCTTTAAGAAACATCTAAGAAAGGTCTTGGATCGCAATTGATGTGCTACTCGAGGAATGTTTTTCTATACGATATAATAATTTTGAAGTACTGCAAATCTTAAAAATACCAATCCGACTCCACGTCACCTTAACTCTGATTTGAGATCAAATCTGACCTGAAATTACCTGGATTATCGGTCATTCCTAATCCATGTACCTTCCAGGTAACACGAATCTTTACCTCATAAAAAAATGATGAAAAATCAGAGCAACAATAAAATGTCAAGCACCGTTTATTGCACAATAAAGCAAAGTTTTCCTTTTTGCGTGATCCAATCAAGATTTGAATTGCATCAAATAAAAGTTTGGTAAGCACAATTAAACTTTATGGAATTAAAATACTAAAAATCTTCGTTTTCAATTTGTTTGAGAAATTAATTTTACTCAATAAAATTCAAACGACTGCCAATAATCAATTGAAGGAATTCCAATTTTAAAATTTTATTAAAATTAAAATTGAATTTCGTGCATCTTTGGATTTTAA
Source organism: Chironomus tepperi (assembly GCF_022539635.2). NCBI lineage: Eukaryota > Metazoa > Arthropoda > Insecta > Diptera > Chironomidae > Chironomus > Chironomus tepperi. Next base: position 193,565 of record NW_027226528.1, read on the forward strand.
GGATGTTATTAATCTCAAGTGAGTTGATTTTAATGCCAATTGGAATGTAATTTTGAAACCTTAAACATAGCCCGAAGGATTCAAATGAAGACCCAATCGGAATCATGGCGACAAGGCTGTAGTATACTTAGAACCAAGCGACAGTGACTTGATGAAAACTGCCACTTGGTTCAATATGTGTTGATTGGGAGAGTACTATTACAGGAACCAGGCTACTTCAAGGTTCTTTTATAAACACCAGATGAAAACCGTCTCATAGTTTACCTCATTGTGACATACTGGCTTCTGTAAAAATGTCATACGCTGCCTCAGTATGACACCTCCATTCAAATGGAAGTCGGCATGCCAAATTGATCCTTTGAAAGCTCTGTAACGTAGTCTTCTTCATTCATGTTGCCCGCGATAGTCAGGTCTAAGTTCTACAGTTTTGTTAGAATTTACTATTCCTATTAGAAACTTGTCTCTTTTAAGTTCAAGCCTTCAATGCAATTCATCCAAAAATTGTACATAAGATACAGTTTTCATAATAATTCAAATTTGTTGTTTTCCCACATTTGTATGGAAACATTCTTACCAAAAGAGAAAAAAGAATCTAAATCGGTAATCTATGTATTCATTTTACAAAAACATTTTTTTATTCCAATTCACGGAACGATCAAAAAAATATGTAGGAGTACAACACAAACAACACGATGATAGGGTTGAGAAAAAAATTAGGGTCTGTTGACCTTTTTGCCTTTTTTGTATGAATATCGATATGGATCCGATATAAAAAAATGATGTTAAATATTGGTATTCAAGATGATATGAAAGTAGCATATTTATCCAATTTCCACATTATTTAAATGTAAATTATCGTATGCTTTTGATGTATGCTATTTTTTACACTCGTGCAGGCACCACTCGTGTTTTGAGTTTTCGATTGTTTTTACAACAAAATTGAATTTTTAAAGGGTTTTGTGGCTGTCTCTAGAAACTTAACATCTTCAATTCATCACAAAAATTTACTAGACTAACAAATCAATTATTTCTCCTATAAATTCTCTATAAAACAATCTTACCCGATCTGTACAGATTATTTATGGTAGTGAAGTGGCTACCATATGGCGTCCAAAAGGAAAATCCTTGTTCCTGTGCCCCAATCTTAACTGTCATAAACATTGTCTCTTGAATAATATGTGGTCGTCACCTTGTTGACACATAGACCTTGTGCTGATCGGGCTTAGAAAGTGAAAGAAAAACATTTTAAAGTAGCAAAAAACTTCCATCATCGAAAGAGAAAAAAAGGTTTTGTTAGGAGTTGTTGAGAATGAATAATGTCGATAAACAAAAAAGTAGAGAGGAATAAGTGTTAAATATTTATTACAAACAGATCTTTGGAACGCAAACCATCCTTAATGCGCATAACCCGAGTAACGCAAATGAAGAAGGCTCTTCCATGAAGCTTTAAAGGATCCGCTTAACTTGTTTTCAATAGCTGGCAAAGAGCATGGTTTCATGGTGCAGAAACACCACAATTGTATCTAAAAGCGGTCTCTTTGCCTGTTAGGGTTTACTAATACCAAATGGAAGCCGCCTAAATTTGGCAGCCATATGGACGCTTAGGTATTTCATTTGGTATTTGAAATTGGCAAGCGGAAGCCAGCGGCGGGGCCAGTTTCGGGTATCATCTGAGAGAGGCCATAGATCAACAATTGATCTGTAAGACAATAAGTAATTATGGACGCTTAGGCGGAGCCTTCTTCATTTGCATCACTCGGGCAAGAAGACAAAAAACAGTTACTAAGGAGGAAGCAAAAATGTCTCAGTAGAAAATTTTTCTATTGTTCATGCGAGCATATTTTATGAATTATATATTTTATTTCCAAAGCATGAATGAATTTTTAATATAGGCATGGCAAAAGCAACATATGGGATAATTTTTGCGATAATTTGCTTATTTTTATCCTCAATATTTTTTACTTGGATATACTAAGTGAAGTATATCCGGTCGTGTAGATTATAAAAATCTTTTTTAAAGCTTTCGTAATGATTTTATGAGATTTTGAATGCTGATTTATAAAGTTGTAGATAAATAAGATAAAAAAATTTACCATTTCAATTATTCACGCTTGATGTTGTGTTAATTGGATGGAATATAAATCCTTCTAGGGAGGAAAATTTTCAGGAACTTAGTAATAATATTTAAATACCTAGATTTTAAATAAAAAATAAACTTTTTTGGAAAGTTACTTCCTTATTTTGTAAATTATTTATGTAAATAAGGAAGATAAAATAATGTTTTAAAAATGAAAGTTAAGACTGATTGGGAATAGATATAAAGAATACCTAAAGGTATGCCACGACTTTTTGGGGTCGGATTCTTGATCAATTAACTGATTTGTGCTATTCGGGTACTTAATGTAATCATGCCTCTATGTGGAACTTAAGTTTCAACAAAATGCTTTCCATCTGAATCTGTTACTGGCTCGGATACCTACTTTGTACAAATTATCTGTTAGCACATTGAGCTGACCTGTCTTCATCACTGTTCTTCGTCAAGTAGCTTTTGGAGCCCTTATTGTCCGTTCCCCTTGTGAATTCCATTCAAGGGCGGTGAAGCAAACTTGTGTCTCTTTCTCAGTCAATTGACCAGGGCATTGACATTTTCTCTGACATTCGGGTACTTGATTTTGTATACTTGTATAAGTATCTAATTGGCATTTGATTCTTGGTTAACTAAAACGATGTTATCAATACACCAGCAATGACCAAAATCAAATTTATCGCAAAATTCTCCTCAAATCATAACTTTTGCATAATTCCATTCCCCAAAAAGCACATTCACACATTTCCTTTCCACAATCTTTGTCACAACATCAAAACATATGTAAAATAATTTGTTAAATTTCCACAAAATTATGTTCAAACAAACATAAAATTACCATATCCAAATATATCATCTATGATATCGCATAGATCGCAAACTTGTTCTGAATTCCCCTTCAAATCTACACCTTTTGTATGGAAAATTTATGCAATGTGTAGGGAAAGGCATAATTTTCCATCTTATCGCAAATATTTTATTTGCATTATTGCCAAACCTTTCATATGAAAAAAGTAAAAAGCAAGAAGAATAAAGTGCAAAAAAGCGGAAAATAACAATAAAAAGGCGCGAGAATTCCCTTCCTGACATTCCATTTGATTCCTTTTATAGGCAACAATGTTTGCATACACATATGAGCAAGAGAGCGATGATGATGATGAAGGTGATGAATCCTTTTACATATTTTCACACTTTGATAACTTCCTTGACTCACTTCCGTCTTTTTCATATTCACGGCAAGTAAAAAAAAAGAGATTGAAAAATATTTTTCGTGTGAGTTCCAGCCACCCTTTAAGAAGGGTGAGGGGTAAAATCCCCGAAAATTATTATTCCCACAGCTCAGCGGGATAAAAACCCCGAAAACCGCAAATTTTAATGTCTGCGGGATAATAAGGAAATGAGAACAGCCGGGAAAATATTAAGGAAATTTCCAGGAAGATAATATTTCCACTTACATTTCCAAGTGGGAATATTATCCTTGGACCACGATTAAAATCCTGGTTTAACTTAAACGGGAATTAAAAGAGTCCTTGTGGATAAAAATTCCACATCAAGTGGGGTTTTTATCCTCACATGAAGATAAAAATTTCGCTAAATGAATGTAGGAGAAAGTATATGGAATAGGTAAGATAAGAAAGAAGTAAGGGATGTCTTAGAAAGCTTTACGATACCCTCTTTCCAATCCTCTATGCACTACTCTAGGGACCAAATCTAATCAAAAATGGCTTGAGCATCTTTTGGCATTTGCATTCACTTTAAGTGATTTCAGAAGGAATAGCATCGCAATCTGTCAGTTTCTTGACTGCCTCAACTATTTCTTTCATGCTTGCTGATTTCGTCTTAATTGGAAAAGCTTGGGGACTGTCGATTGTTTCAACAACTGTTCCATCTCTTTGTTCCTTCCTCAAAGTGGTCTCTCCACCTAGCAGTCTCCTCATCAAAAGTGAACAAGACTTTTCCCTCTTTTGATTTTATTGGCGCCTGTTTTTTTACTGAATGTCTCCAAGCTCTTTAATAGTATTACAGTGGCCGCTAATATTACCACAGATCAGAAGCTTGCGCTTTTCCAGCCAAGTGTTCCCCTCAATCCTTTCTGACTTCTTTCTTATCTTACCTATCCATCAAATAGTATTGTTGACATAATTCTTCCGCGTAGAGTCTTAGTCTCTTCCTCGACCATAAACACAAGATCCAGTTGAGTCCAAGTCACTTCCATGAACTAAATCTGGAATTAAACCTTCTACAATACTACAATATTCGCTAAAATAAGCGAACATTTAAAAGCGAAATTTTTATCTTCATGATCTTTGAGGACTTGAAAATACAAGTGGAATTTTTATCCACAAGGACTCTTTTAATTCCCGGATTTAAGTTAAACCAGGATTTTAATCGTGGTCCACGAGGATAATATTCCCACTTGGAAATGTAAGTGGAAATATTATCTTCCTGGAAGATAAAAATCCCACTTGAAAATATATGTGGGATTAATATTTTCCCGGCAGGATAAAAATCCCACGTACATTTCTAAGTGGAATATTATCCCGCAGGGAACATATAAAAATTTGCGGTTTTGTTTTTATCCCGCTGGGCTGTGGGAATAATATTTTTCGGGGATTTTACCCCTCACCTTTAAGAAGAAGTAGAAGAAGAAGAGTTTTAAGACATAAAAGGAAAGAGAACAGCAGAAAAAAAGGGAGAGGAAATTTATCTTCAGAACTCATCATCACCATGAATGTAGGAGAAAGTATATGGAATAGAAGTAAGGATGTCTAGGTGATGGGGGGTTGTAAAGCATTTATCTCAGTGTTTGTGTTGTACTTATTAAGTGTAATGTTATGAATATTGTGCCTTATTCTTGTTATATCGACAGCAATGTGTATGATATATTAAAGAGATCAGATATCTTTGGTGAGAATCGAACCCACGTACTCATAAAATATTGATTTAGGTATCCGGTATGCCGTCTAATCAGGCGGCCACAGAGGCCTTACTCTCGCACTGGCAAATTCGCCTATATATGGCTTGATGTTCTAGATTCCTATTCTACTGGCAATTGGCAGGCGGAAGCCGGCGACAGAACCAGCTTTAACATCTGAGGAAGGCAATGGATCACAGTTGATCTTTACGGTCATCGAAGTGAGTAAGTAAGTCCAAGATTCCTCTTTGTTAAGACACGACACCAAGTTAAGGGTATGTATTAAACCTGAATATCATTTCATTAATGTTCTTGAGGAGAATTTCATGAGTAAGTCTAGAAATTTGGAATCTTCAGGGTTCGGTCATAAGACTGTGTTTTGGATCCTGAAGTTTTAGGCAAGATAATTCAAGGCTGCAGTTTTGTCTTCAATCCTGCAGTTTTTAACAAACTCTGGTTCTTCCGGTCAAAATGCAGCCACAAGTCTAAATGTATCTAGTTATCACTTACAAAAATATGCAGTAAGTAACATAGCCGTACATCCTAATATTCTAGATGATGGAGGCAAAAAAAAGGGGAATAAAAAATATAGCGAATGTAACGTCTCAGTCATTGTCGTCGACATGGTGTATGTGTAGCATACATATATTATAGAGATTTATCTCGTTATATTGAGATCATCAATTATTTCATCACTCGATGTGTTTATTAAGTAGCATACTTTACGCCTTTTCCGCTTACGGAATGTTTGATTATGTATTGTTTATATTGTTGATAATATCGGCTCACTTACTTGTTCACTCACTTATGTACATATCAAAGCACTCTTTTACGATTGTTTTTGATTGCGTGAGTTCCTTTTTTCTGTGCTGTTTTTGAGCTTGCCTCTCGAAACTTTCTCCTCTTTTACTTCAACACACAATTGCATGATTTGTTACAAAAACGTGTAGTCAGTAAAATATTGAATAGTATGAAGGCAGAAAAAAGAAGTTTTTGTATATCATATTGACTTCTGATCTCATGATAACAAGAAGGATGAATGGATGGTATAAGAAGAGTAAATTTATTGTGAAAAGGCACATTATAGCTTAGACAAACACACGAAAAAAAAGAAGGTGAGGATGATATAATCGAAGAAGAACACTTGAAGGATATAGAATGAACATGATAAGGGATGGAAAATAATATTATGTACAAGTCTTACAAGTAGATTATGTTGTAAACACAAATTTCATTTCAACATTAAAAATGTTCGTGTATTGTTTGACTTGTTAGTTTGTAAAGAAAATATATGTCTAATGGATTTCATGTCCTTAAGAAATGAGATTATTTTGTTGATTTGGACGAAGATTTAGGTTGGTTATTTGTGATAAAGCTGATATTTCTATAGGTGTGGTTAGGGAACGTCCGGAACTTTCGAAAATTTGTGAGAAGGGCGATTGGAATTTACAATTTTATTTCCTAGACAAGGGAGCAAGTGGGCTTATTGTCACGTGTAGAAAACATCTAAAGTTGACTCTATCCTTCGAGAATCCCTACCAGTTCAGAATTTCAAGGACTCAACTGTTCTTTTCTACACATTTATCCATGAATTTCCTAAAGATATCTTACCATCCACAAGGTCCCTTTTGATACCCTATAAACATATTGGGGCATCCTGTGAGCGTCTACATACATGTCCGAGATATAATTCGTCAATATGTCGTGATCGATACACTTCTCCTTACTTTTAGACCCTAAAATCATTCACAGTATACGTTGTTGAAAGACACCACGGGCTTCTTCATTAGCTTGTGTTGATTTTCAAGTTGCCGAGCCATAAAGTGCAATTATTTAAATCAGTGACTTGAACAACATCATTTTGGCTCTTCTTGGCTGACTCATTGACTTAAGAAGATGCTTTAAACTGTTGGTTACAGAGAACAAATTTTGGTTCAAGATGATGGGTCAAAAGAAGCTTTTCATGCCGTTACGTAATTTCCGAATATTCCTTAATACAACTAAACTTCATATAATTAATTCACGAAATAATTGTTCCACGCATCTTGATTGATGAATAATTTCTCCATTTCCTTTATACTTCATCTCACATCTTTTCCCACTTCAATATTCGACAAAAAAAAGTTTATTCTAAATAATTAGAATTATCATAAATATAGACTCTGACAGTATCTTCTCAATCTATATTTCATATCCATATACATACGACGACTAAAGTAACTTTCATGTGCCATGAAGCTATTTAAATAATCGCACATCATTATTCATTCTTCTTTTTTGTACATATGGCATAAAAAGCATTAAATAAATGGGATTTCGGCATATAATTTCTTTCTCATGTTAATGATGTGTATATATGAGATATGCGAAAGAATACACATATGCGAAAGTTAAGAGCGTCCCCTTTTTACTGGTGCTGCTTTATAAGAATTTTTTTTGCAGCGTTTTTTTGTGGTAAAATTTGTCAGGTTTTTAAAAGAAATAAGTGAGCTTTTTTATGTGGTTTGGTTTGGTTTTTTGGGGTAAGTTGAAAAATTAGGGCTTATAAGCCGTAGATGTTGACAATTTTTAGGGGTTTGACATTTATAAAGAGTGGAACTTTAAGGAAATAAGTTAATAAGGCTTTATAATTATTGATTTAAGTTTCCCGAGCTACACAAATGCAGCCGTAAAGACGCCACATTTAAGGAGCTTCCATTTGATGGTACATGAGCTTTTAAAGTTTAAATTGTGACACATGTGGGTACAAAAAGTTTGTGGGTAGCCCTTAGTCCTTTAAATGGGAGGTCCAAGCATTAAACGATTTCTAAATATCTCGAAAAGCATTTTAGTCTAAATTCTCCACAAAATTCATCTCAGGGATCACTTATGATTTACATTGTTTTTATGAATGAATTATGAGATGAGAAAGTTCTTCTTATTACCTCTCTTGATTATCAACCATTAGTGATTATATGAAAAAGATGGCTGAAAAGAATTTATTTTCCTTTGATCTATGGCTGTACATTATGATGAAAGATTCTTTTTTTTGCAGCATGTTCTTTGGAAGAACTAACTGTATATGATGTTGAATTAAGTTAGATTATTCAAGGATTTTTCAGTTAACAACAGAATGCACATTTTTGACGAGAATTTAAATTATGAATTTTTATGAGAAATAAATTTGATTTTAAATGAATGAAAATTCAATTCTGTTGCTTAATAAATTCTTAATACATTTTAAAATGAAAGCTCCATTCAATCAGCCCACAAATGATATTAGCAGCCTTCACTGAAAATTTTAAACAGCAAAAATAGACTCATTGACGACATGTTTTGCTTATTAATCATAATCTCTAATGAACCATTAATTAAGTAAAGTAATTGTGTAAGCTTAGAAATGAATGGTGTAAGCATAACATCATGTATGATTGATAGGAAGCTATATTTCATACCTGTGATACATGGTTTCAAAATTTCAAGGATAAAAGATAAATTTTGAGTTTTTGAGATCATTTAAATGAATTTTGAACGAAAGCAGGGTTGACTAAGAAGCTTTAAGCTTAATTTAAAATCAAGTTCATTAGAAATATTAATGAAAATTCAAAAGCTCAAATTTAACTCAAATTAATTCAAATGTTCATTTATTTTAGGAGTCGTTCACTTATTAGTTAATTATGTTAAGGAAGAGGGGTTAGATCTTGTTACGCTAAGGGATAGAGAGAATAGGTTGTCAGGAATCCAATATGGAGAAGCCTCAACTGCTGTCCGCATTCTATAGAAGGCGATTTTACCTTTTTAAAGCAATTTCTTTTTTAAGTCATCCTTTAGGACTTCTAAAGTCTTAATTCTCAAAGTCAGCCAAAGTGCCGACTTTTGGGAGAGGTTTCATCATAAGTTACGAATCCCTTAATTGTTTGTTCAAAAAGCTAGATCATGACAAGTTAAGTGTGGCTTAAAACCTAAACCTCTATTAAGTACACTTTTCAGTTGCTTGAAACCCTCCAAAAAAGCTTAAATAGGTAAATCGATAAAAAAACGTTCCCAGGCCTCTCGGTGCCAGATTCAATATAAATCCATCACCACGCCAGAGATACGCCTTCCTTAATCCAAATTTTGGATCAGTCGACTTGTGCTATTCAGGAAATGTCTAAACTGATTTATACCAAAAATATCCTAGTTTCTCCATTAAATTTCGTTTAAATTTACTCCATCATCAACTATTAAAGTTCCTCCTCGAATCCTTTTAACTCACGACTATCTTTATAGCAATTTGTTAAAAAATACATGTCAGATATACGATATTCATCTAATTTTCACAATTTTTCATCAGATAAAAAAAATAATATAAAATATACACAGAACAAGATATATACATAGTAAAGAGAATATGGATGAGGAAGCAGAAAAAAGGCAGATAAAATAAATTGCTGCATTTACAGTGAAAAAGTTTCACACATTGCAAGAGTGAGCGAGAGAAAACATCTTCATTAGTGCTCATCTGCATTCACGAAAGTAAATCTTTGTTGTTTGAATTTTGCCTTGGCATTATGCAATAGCGTGGCAAGCAAAAGCAGGCAGAACTCGAATGAAAATGAGAGAAAATTTTTCCCTCCTCTATGTGCTTAAAATTTACAGCTCGAAAAGTAAAAGAATCTTTCTTTTTTTATTATTATTCCAGTAACATTTGTAGCATCAACTAAATACAGTAAGCATAAGCAACTTTTTTCCTTCTTTTCGAAATATAAACGAAGCATGAAATTAACAACTAAACAAGAAACATCTTTTGTGAAAATTTTGTGCCGTTTTATGTACATGCTTTTATGTTTGCAAATGTACACGATATTTGCATGTAGGTTTCACATGAATCTTATTTATTCAACTGTATCTCTCTCTTCCTCACTCTCTTGCTTTTTTAGGTTAGTTGAACTCCTAAATAAAAGTGTGTGTAAAAGTACTCTAAATTTAGTAAAGAAGGACTTAAAAGATTAGAGAAACTGCATCATAAAACAACCAATAAAGCTAATAATGAACAGGATTGTTGTTTTAGAACTATATTTTCGAAACAATTCATTTTGTTGGTTTGTGTGTCTTGATTAAAGGATTAAATAAATGAAAAATAAATTTAAATTTCATAAACTAAGAAAATAAACAAAAAGTATTGAAGCATCAAATTCGAAATTTTTCAGCATTAAGGATTTTTTAGAATATTTTTTCAATCGTTGTCTCTAATCAAGAATTCAAAGATTTTTAGTTCAATCAGAAAAAAACCTTCGGCTATTCAATACATTGATTTTCATAGCTGGGTTAGGGTGTTTTGTGGCTAATAAAGGCTTAACGATTGAAACAGCATCAGACCACTCAGTAGACTTACAGTTAATATTGGGATTGGAATAACTCTTTTGATGACATCATGCAGTCTGTATTTTGTAGAACTATGCATTCTGTACAGGAAAGCTATGAATTCAGTACATATGATTCGAAAATTGACAAGCTACAATATTTCATGCGGATTCTTGAATCCATGATGGCATGGTCTGTCTCGAAATAATAGGAAACCGAAGAACTAAAGCATTAAATCACCGAGTAGCTACGACTCTCACAGTTCAATCAGGACATCTGTAACCAACTAAACGCTGGCTAATAACTATTAATAGTTACAAAAGGATTAGAAGAATTATCCATGAATGTTGTATTTAATTAATTATTTTCCAACTCTTCCTGTATATGATACAAAGATTTGAAATTCAAACCCGAATCCATAGTACATGAGCAAAACTCCCTAACAGACAATGAGCATACTTTGAAGTATCCTCAATCAATATAATTCAGCATGCTCAGTTTTATCAGTATATCCATTAGAATGTTCTTTGACTGTTCGCTACTAATAACTTGTTACACTCCGAATTCATCAAAATTAGTTCTAAAAAGCTACTTAATGGATTCCTCGAATCGTCTTCGCTTTCTGAATACCCTAAAAAATCATCAAGATAATCCCATCTCAATTTCCAATAAATCCTTTCATTCCATTTACACTTTCCTAATTAAAGTAATGATAATAAAGGTAAGAAAAAAATCTCAGCATACCTAACACAAAAAGATATTATCGTATATTCATTCATTATTCAAATAGGGCAGAAGAGATGGAAAAATCGAGAACAAGTTGATGAGGAGGTAAATTTATATAACTACGGAATTAAAAAAGAGATTGCATCCGATCTTTATAAAGGTTTTGTTATTCATCCGTTCTAATTTTTTTTAGAAAAATTTTTGTTGAAAAGTTGTTGAAAACTCTTTAAAAAAAGGTACTTCTAGTGCTACTCCTGAGTATAGGTAGAAATATAATACCATACTGTTGATTTGATTTACAGAGTTTTATAGTAAATATGTGTACTACCGTGTAGTAGAATAATAAGGCAATAATGTATACAATTTTTAAAATTTAATGCTTTTAATATTACTTTTTAATAGGGTTCGGGCAAAGAACTGCAGGCCTGCATTTCCTTGGTTTTATGTAGAAAAGCAGAGAGGCTGTTTTTGAATGTATCTTATAAGTGACCATACCTACATTTTTGACTAACCCTACGTAACTTTAAAACTTAAGCTAATGAACGAAATATCAAGAGGAAGACCAAGAATGTCCTGGATTGGTTGTGTTGATAAGGACGCTAGAGTTCTCAATATCCCTGATTGGCAGAAGTTATCGAAAGATAGAGCTGTCTACAGACATTCTTTAAACGCGGCAATGGGCAACGTGCGCCCAGCCAAGGCAGTAAGAAGTAAGTATGAACGAAACTGAACTTTAAGTTAAATAATATGAGTCTTCCTTGTTAAATCCAGTACGGTACGATTTCTTTTGAGACCTTTGCTTTGAGAATAAGGCTGGCGGTTTGCTAACCCGACGCAGCTTATAAAACCAGTGTTCCGTTTGTTCCGTCCCACTATGTGGCTTCAATTATTAACGGTCCATCATCACGAGAAGGAGGGTTGGTGGCAGGCTATGTTCACCCAATCATTCATCTCAAATGGGTGAAAATCCAGCCACGCGTCCTAGATTTCCGGTCAAGTGCTCAGTCTTATTTTATTTTTCAATTCCCAACCAAATTCCTCAAAAATTTAAAAGATCATCTTAAAAATTTATTTAAAAACTTAAAAGCTTCTGAAACTCGTGCTGCAAAACCTATCATAAACTTCCATGGAAGTTTATAACATCACACAATCCCCCATAATTTCCATACCTGTATATATTGTTTGCTGTTCATGTTCTTCTTCCGTTTCTGCCTCTCATAATATACATAAACACCTTTAAAAATTATGTGTGGAAAATATAATTTTCCATCCAACAACAATTTTGTTTCCCTCACTTCTTCTTTCACACATTAAAATGAGTCATGTTCCCTCGCATATTTTTGGAAGGTACTCTTTTTTTTTACTCGTTAAAGCACTCAAGCTTCATAATTTTTTATTGAGTCTCCTACAGCGTCTACTCTTTTTTTTTGCTACCTACTTGCTAATTTTTATATTCATGCTGACTTTTTTTTTTAAATAAAAGGATTTTTGCTCTTTATTGTGGCTTTTTTTAGGGTTACGAAAAAAAAAATCCAGCAATTTTTTAAAATATCATGAATAAGTAGAGAACATGGATGTTGATGAATATTTATATCATACATGAGGGTGTTAAGAGCAAATAGCTAAGTGCATTGCTTTTTATCAGCTTTTTTTTTTTATTAAGCTCTGCAATAAGCATTATGGGTGGAAGGTGAACTTTGCTGGAAAACAGGTTGAAAAATGGAAAAAATGGAAATAGCACTTTAATGTAATAAGCTTATGTTGTGCATGGTATCTGATATTAAGAGAGAAAAAGTTGTACTTAATTTAATGATAAAAAATATAGTAAATATCTAAAAGTTTAATTGAGTTATTAGTAGGGTGGCTATCTAGTTTTCACAAAATAACGGAATATTTTTGAAAAAAATTAGGCCATTTCTAAGTTAGAGTGGCAATGTTTTTAGGGACAAATTCTAATCCTAGAAACGATGATTACACAACGTACTCAAGTGACCTCATCTACAAATATTAGTTGAGCATTTAAGCAAATAGTTCGAAGATCATATTCTTCGACTGCTTAATTTACGAGATCAAGCCATGATTAGGCTTCTGGGCAGCGTTGAATCAAGAAAAGAGCGAAGAATTAGAAATGTGGTTGGAGAAATAGGGACGATAGATTGCCGTAAGATTGGAATATTGTCAAAGCGAAACTGAAATTATCACGTCGGGTTACGTCCACAAAATATCTAAACAAGAGTCCTAATTTGTTGGAAACCTAGATTTGGAAGTTATGCTTTATATGGCTGATCTATTGTTAAAGGTATTAAAATCCAACTTTTTAGATGGTTAAAGATCGCGCGGTAGGCCAAAAAACACAGGGAAAGAAGCTGTCGATAGAGATAGTGTCACACTTGGAATTGGAAATTGGCAAACGGTAGCCAGCGATAGAGCTGGTCTCAGGAGTTATCTAAGGGAGCCCATGGGTCGCACTTTATCTATACAGCTAGCGAAGTGTGTAAGTTAGTAAGCAAGTAATATGGTTGATCCTATTTCATAAATTTTATATGTAAAATGTAAATATTTCCAGTTTGTCGTCAATGAAAGCAGTGGAAATGGTGGTTCAATTATGAACTAAGAGTCAAAAATTTAGTGAAAATCGAATTTTACATGAAAAATTCATTAGTTTATCTTTTAATAAATACCTTAACATCTCTTTGTTAGTTATCTCTAATTTTGAAATGCGGTAATTAACAAAAAAACATTTGTGGTGCAAACACATTTTAATTAAAAGTTATTTAACTTTTTCAACATTTCAGCTTGTTATAGTTTTGTGAATCTTTTATGATTTTATAGATTGCTTTAAAAATTGCCTCATAAGAAGTTATCCAAAGTTTTATGAACAATTTTTCAAGAGAAAAATGTTCTTATTCATTTCATTTTAAATCTAAATTTATTAAGCAAATATTGTCTTCTGCTGATTTCTTCATGTCTTGTTGCATTCTATTTTTGTCTAACCGGAATTGCTACTATTCTAAAAACTCATCAAATAAGATTTTTCAGATTCACCTAATGCAGAAAATAACAGTAACAGTTGATTTTCTCTTATTTAGGAAACTTGAACAAGCTAGAATGTGGAAAAAAAAAATAAATTTTCAAATGTTCCCGCTGCAGAAATTTGCAGCCAACTTCACGTCTGTACACAAAAACAAAGTGTCAGACTTCGGAAACTTTAATCATGTTTTGTGAGAAAATAAATTTTTAAAAACTTTATTTTTAGGTAATAAATTAAATTATAAATTTGTAGCATAAAAATTGATGCCACAACATTATTAAAGCAACAAGCAACAAGTATAAATTCATAAAAATTCTAATCAATCATCACAAAATATTGAAACATTTCCGAACATTGCCAAGTTACAGAGTGTTATAATAATAAGCAAGTGACGTCACATAATTTTGTATAGTTTATTTTCATTCGTCTAGCATGCGTATTATATAAAGTTGACATAACTGAGTGATGAGAACTTGAAAAATAAGAAGTTGTATATAACACGCTAAATCTTACTTTTTGATCCACATTTTATTAAAAAACTGTTAAAATTATAGTGCAATAGTGTCAAAAATTTATGAAATATACTCGGGAGACAAGAAACAATCAATATTAAGAATTATATACAAAAATAAAATTATTTACTGAGGAAAATTTTATAAAAAATAATTTCAAATTCCGGTCTCTATACAAATATTTCTTAATTAAATTACAAGAAGTCTTGCTAGTGACGTGAACATGAATGACCTAAAAATGAATGGTGTTTCTGATGAAAACTTAAAAGATGGTTTATCGCTGGATGAATTATTCGAAAAAGGTGACGGACTGACTTACAAGTAAGTAATTAAATAAAATTACAGTTTCTAAAATAAATTGTAATAATAAGAAAAACATGTGTTAATTATCGCCAACTATTTGTGTGTCTCATCATAATCACGTTGTTTTAAAAAAAATTCTAATTTTTATTTTTTTATTTATTTCCTCATTTGTCACAGTGACTTCCTATTATTGCCTGGTTTCATTGATTTTACTGCTGATGATGTTAATCTTAAATCACCATTGACCAGAAATTTGACATTGAATGCACCCCTTATATCATCACCTATGGATACGGTTACAGAATCTGATATGGCTATTTCTATGGCAGTAAGTATCTTATTTTTTTGTTATCGTATGGAAGTTCTCATGTGAATATTTATATAAAAAAATGCAATAATTTTTTATAAAAATATTTAAATGCTTCTGCAGCAGAATAAGGTTTCATTTTTAATTTAAAAAGTGTATAGCAATGAAATTGGAGTTGAGTATTATTGCCGGTAAATGTTTACGTTATGTGAATTGTAAGCACGCTTTGGGATATTTATACATAGATGTTAAATGACACTGCATACACCAGTGTTGTTCAAACTGTGTGCCGCGGCACATTAGTGTCTGCATTTGATCGTGTTTGTGTTTGGTCGTGGCTTATCACTAAAGTGTGTCATGACACAAAAAAGTTTGTACAGTACTGACCTATACTTTAGCTTTTTTAAGCATCAAGTTTCTTCTTTAGACATTTATTTGTAAAACCTATCCAAATTCTTCTTTTCAAAATCTGTTAAAAATAACTAGTAAATAGGTCGGAAACAGAAAAACATTTCCTTAGCATGCTGTCATAACTGACAACCATGAACTACATACTCATCGTAAATCTTTCACTTTTTTCAAAAATTTCTCAAGTTTTTGAATATTTTCATAAAAGTCTCGGATATCACAATTTTCATATAATACCTAGCCATTTTTAGAACTTTTTATCATCATGAAATTCTTTGTATTTCTATCAAATTTACTTTTACGTGAAAATGTTCACAGAGAAAATTTTTAAAGCTTCTTTTACTGAAAATAAATTTTCATCAAGCCTAGGGTGTCTACCTAGATTGTTTTTACTGAAATTGATGTACGTTAAAGTATTTTACTAGGTTTTGAACATTTTGTTTGCTTTAAAGAATGCAGCTTTAATATGAGCTCGAATACAATTTGAATTGTATTGAGTTGAGGTGGGTTGATTCGAGTCAAGTCGACTTTTCCATGTTGAACATTCTCTAGAGCCGGCATCTTTCCCTGGTGGGGCAATGCAGAATATTCTAAGTATGGTAGGATATTCTCGATATGGTATGATATCCTGGGTATGGTAAGATATCCCATTAAGGGTATGGTAGGATATCCTGGGCAGGTTATGGTAGGATATCTTGAGTAGAGTAGAATGTCCTGGGTTGGGTATGATAGAGTATTCCGTATAGAGTAGAGTAGATTAGGATAGGAATCATGGACATCTCGAATAGGGTAGGGTTTGACAGGAAATCCTGGATAAGGTACGGTAGGATATCTGGGAGAGGTTTAGGCCTCCAGCCCCAGGTTTTAACAAACCTTCCTGTTCCTTCCAATTCAGGATACAATCTTGTTTGATCCCAAAATACTCACTTTAATATTCTCCATATAAAAATTGATCAAAAATTCAAAATTTAACTCCTTAATTCACAAGAAAAAAACATAAAATGTACATCCTACATCATTGTAAAATCATGTAATGTCATGAATATACATAAACTCATTATTTTTATTTTTATTTCTCTTTCTTTCTATGCGAACAAAAAAAAAACAGCTTTGTGGAGGTATTGGCATAATTCATCATAATTGTACACCAGATTATCAAGCGAATGAAGTATTGAAAGTTAAGAAGTATAAACATGGATTTATTAGAGATCCGATGGTAATGTCACCCAATGCGACTGTTGCTGATGTGCTCGAGGCAAAACGTAAAAATGGATTTACAGGCTATCCAATTACAGAAAATGGTAAATTGGGTGGAAAACTTGTCGGTATTGTCACTTCAAGAGACATAGATTTTCGTGAAAAAGATGTATCATTGAAACTCGCAGAAGTGATGACAAAAGTTGAAGATATGGTAACGGCACAAAAAGGCATTAAATTACAGCAAGCTAATGAAATACTTGAGAAGAGTAAGAAGGGAAAATTGCCGATAATTAATCAGAATGGAGAACTTGTTGCTCTCATTGCACGTACTGACTTGAAAAAAGCAAGAATTTATCCAAATGCTTCAAAAGATAGCAACAAGCAGCTTCTTGTTGGTGCTGCAATCGGTACACGAGATGATGATAAAATCAGATTGAAGCTTCTTGTCGAAGCTGGTGTTGATGTTGTTGTTCTTGACTCATCTCAAGGAAATTCAAGCTTTCAGATGCAAATGATTCGTTTCATCAAGTCTACTTATCCAGAACTTCAAGTTATTGCCGGAAATGTTGTTACACGTGCTCAAGCTAAAAATCTTATTGATGCCGGCTGCGATGGTTTAAGAGTTGGTATGGGAAGTGGATCTATTTGTATAACACAAGAAGTAATGGCATGTGGCTGTCCACAGGCTACAGCTGTATATCAAGTATCATCATATGCACGTAAATTTGGTATTCCAGTTATTGCCGATGGTGGTATTCAAAACATTGGACATATCATGAAAGCTTTAAGTCTTGGAGCATCTGCTGTAATGATGGGATCATTACTCGCTGGTACAAGTGAAGCACCAGGTGATTATTTCTTCTCGGATGGAGTTCGTTTGAAGAAATATCGTGGAATGGGAAGTCTGGAAGCTATGGAACGTAAAGATGCAAAAGGTGCTGCTATGTCACGTTATTATCATACTGAAATTGACAAATTGCGTGTTGCCCAAGGTGTATCGGGTAATATTGTCGATAAAGGATCAGTTCTTCGTTTCTTGCCATATCTCGAATGCGGAATTCAACACAGTTGCCAAGATATTGGTGCACGTTCATTGGCACATCTTAATGAAATGACATATGCTGGTGAATTGAGATTCATGAAGAGAACACATTCAGCACAAGCAGAAGGCAATGTCCATAGTTTATTCTCTTATGAAAAACGTCTTTTCTAACAATCAACAAATGAAAGTAAATTGAAGGGACGATTTGAGTAAGTGGAATTAAAGGAGAAAGAAATTTTATTTTCGTTCCAAAAAACAGTCGATAAATTTAAATTTTTAATGAAAAAAAATTCCAAAATTATTTCAAATTTAAAATTAATTTAATATTAAAATGGTAGATGCTTAAAATTAGTAGAAACCCGACCCATCACTAGGCACTACTCCAAAAGAATGGTATAACTTCCTTAACATTTCTGTGACATTAAGAACTTAACTATTTGCGCAATTAGATTGTGCATATTTTTTTATAAATCATAAGTCAGTGGTGGGCATGCTGTGTGCCGCGGCACACTAGTGTACCGCCAAATTTTTTTAAAAATGCCATGAACCGAATGCCATATGTGGTTTCGGTCAAGGCTTACCACCGAAGTGTGCCGCGAAAAATAAAAGCTTGTCCACCACTGACATAAACGAAAAGAATGAAACGTGAACCTTATACATCCCTTTAGTTCATAAAATAATAATTATTAATTATCTATTACCTAATTCGATAACAATTTTGTTTGTGTTCTTTAAAATTATTAATTAAATATTTACACAATTGATGTTTCCACTAAAATTTACTTGTATGTATGACATGAGTAGGAAGAAGATGATAATACGAGCATGTAACAACTGAATAAAATTGGAGAATAAAGAAAAGAATTTAACTGAAATTTGATGGATTATTTGAATTTATTTAAATTTACAGCATTAGGGTTGGTTTCCAGGGTTTGGTCATGAACCACGAACCTGCATTTTAGATGCTTTGAATTGCAGCTTTTGGCTGTACCTTATAGTCCTTCCAATACTGCAGGCCTGCAGTTTATATGAGTTGCTAACCTAATTCAACTCCTTCTTCGAATAAAGGTCACTCAATTTATATCCAGTCAACCAAAAAACCCCCTCGCAATCAGCATCATGAAATTATTTTAGTCAATTCTATTAATTACTCATCATACGTAAATCAAATTAGCATCATGATAGCACTACAAGATTAAATTAGTCCTGCACAACATTCGTCACATTTTTGCCAGTTCAATGAACTTGATATGATTTCATGTAAACATTGCACTGTTATTTATAAATCCTACAACTGGCTTCAAGTGTCAAATTCTCATAAACATTCAAGTTTCAAATATTAAAGCAAAATAGACTAAATAATGAGGTCGTTTTTAGTTTAATAAATATGTAATTTTAGTCATAAATTTTTGTAGTGATTATATTCATTTTATTGCTCTTATCAATCATATTTGATCAAATAATGGATGTAATCTTTGTAAACATTTCATGCATTTTCTAGATCTTATCTTTAAATTTTTATCAGGAAATTATGTGACGATTCAAAAGGAGGAGGGGGGGGGGGGGGTCTTCTTGAGGGTACCTGATTTTCTTACAAAGCGTTTTGGAGAGGAGGGGTTCTAATTTTTTTATTATTACAAAATTTCCGAATTTCCCGCAAAGAAATTCATTTGAAATTATAAAAAATAAATTTCAATTTAATTTGTTCAGCCATAAACATTTTTTTTACAAAATATAAATTTTCAACCAAATATTTCAAAAGTTTTGCAAAAATTATACAAAGCATTTTTTAACTCAAAGGTATTATTATTTATAGTGTATTAAAATACGCAAAAAATTTCGCATCAAAGGATTTATTTCACTAAAATGTGAAAAGAGATAACTTTGTGCTCATTGTTAATAAATCTTCTTGTGTTTTTTTTGGTTAAAATTTAATAGTCAAATGGATTTTATATTTTTCGAAATATCAAATTCATTTGTAAAATATGTTTCATGTTAAACATTAAATTGTGCAGACAAAGGAAGCTAAATGGAATTTGAACTTCAAATTCCATATTGATTCCAAATTTCATGTGAATTTTGAACGATTCAAGGACATTGGTTCTCATGGAGAGAAGCTATTGAAAGAGATGGCGTGAAATTTGGTATGAGTAATTGGTAGACGGAAGCCAGTGATAGAGTTAGGAGACTTCTATGGGATGTCATGGGTCACGATTAATCTCTACGACCAACGGAGTAAGTTAGTAAGGACTTTGAAATTACTAACACGAATGATCTTAATATTCTGAACTGGCAGAAGGTTTCGAAGAATAGATCTGTCTTTAGACATTACCTAAGCGCGGCAAGTTCTTGTGAGCCCCAGCCAAGGAAGTAAGACGTAATGGTACGAATCGGGTAATCGATCAAAACTTTGGCCAGTGGCCGGCGTAACTCGATTTTGTTGCTGGATTTGGAATCGATTTAATTTCGTTACCATGCCAGAGACACCCCAGCTTGTTCCAATCAATTTGGGTAATTTTATTGTAATATTCGATGTGAAATTGCATAAATTTGGTATGGTGCTGAATTCATACCGATTCTAGAAACAAGTTAGAGTTAAGTCAGTCTGGTGCCGAATTTCGGATCAATTAACGGACTTGTGATATTCCAGCAGCAGTAACAATATTTCTTAAAATAAACAGCTTCAAGATACATATTTAAATATCAATACCTCCACCTTAATGTTCATCAAACATATTCCAACAATAAGAAAGTATTTGCATTGACATTTCGATGCCAGATACATCAGAAAAGAGCATAACAATGCTTAAAAATTTCTAATACAAAAAGAAGAAAAAACAGCATATCAAGAATAAAAAGAAGTCAGTCGAGGGAAAATATTCGATAAAGTAATGATGAAGCACATGTGCATGTTATTGAGAAATATAGAAGAAAAAATAGAATAATTTCTGCCGCCAACTGTTGTTTTCCTCGTTCTGCTTCTTTTCTGTTATTATCATATTTCGAATTTCATGTTATTTTTTCGCTTTTTTGCTATTTTTTTTAAAGCAAACATTTCAATAATTGTGATGTTACTTTCTGCTTATTCTTTCCCTTCAATCAAATTTTGTTGCCATTGTAACATCATTCAAAATAATCTATGACAAGTCTCAAATTTTTTTTATAAGACTCATATCAAAAAAATATGTTCTCTTTTGTATATGCTTTATGGAATAATTTTCAGCAATATACAGTATGCAATGAGGATGAAAAGAAGAAATTGTTTGGAACATGAGAAATTTTTCATTTTGATTCTTTACCATTGAAGGCCTTTGTGGTTGTGGAAAATATTGGTAACAATTCGTTATTGAATAATAAATTCATCATGTCTATTGTGAGTTAATGTTATTTGACAACTAATATTTCAGTTCCTGTTTATTATGATCAGGGACATAAACCGAAAGTTTGAATTCGCAGGGCTCGAGTGATTAATTTTTGAAATTTTTAGATCCTTGGAATTTTTGGAAGTAGTCAGGCCTTCAAAAGTTTTCATAGGCCTCTTGGCTGCAATGCTGGCTATGATACATAATCCATTTGATTGATAATGATGATGATGACCTTTTATTTTCCAAAACAATGCCTTTCTCGCAATGTCTGTTTCATGCTTACTTTAAGTGTGACTGTCCCATTTCCTAATTTGAAATGAAGACGTCTCTTCCACCGAACCTAATGGCTGCCAAATTTAGTTTGCACGGAGCCTTATTGTTGCCAAATTTTATTTAAATATGAACACTAAATAATTAAGGTTGAAGAATGTGAAATTATGAAGAATTTTGTACATGACATAATATGAATGACCAGTATTTAAAAATTCCTAGCAATATTCTCTTGACATTTGACAGTAAATTACTATGGTACAAGGTACCGAAAATCCAACGGTAAATATTTACATCAATCTCTTCGTATTTTACAATAAATCCATAATATGATATCACGTTTACTGTCAAAATGCGTAGATGATGATTTTCAATCAAAACGAAAAGAAAAACAAAGTTGATGATGAGCCACGAACAGTGACCAAGGGAATAAGTCGAATAAATCGTTAGGAAATCAAAAAACAAGAACATCATGCCAACCATTAACATGAAAAATTGGGGTCATTTGAAGTTGTAGTGGATATAAAGAATTTTCCTCTCCTTATCACGTCTCATGATTACGATGGCTGACAGCAATAAATGTAATAAAGAGAAGAGAAAGTCGAAGGCGTAATTTGCTGATTGATTTTTCTTCTCCTTATTATTTTTCCATTCATTCATTTTTTTTTTGATTGTGTACACACACAATTTTGGGGATGTTTTATTAGCCACATCATTATTAGGCCTTTAAGCTAAATGATGCGATGAAAAAAATGATAATTAATAAAAAGGAAAATTTTACTATTTATTCTCGTTTCTTTCATTCCATTCCAATCCCCTCCCACCCATCAATTGACTCTTGATGTCTTAACTTTTCTTTCTCTTTTCTTTCGCTCAATTAAAGTCGACAGGAAATTGACGAGAAAAATTTCTACTTTTTTTTACGTCTTTTCTTCTCTTCGCTACCTTTGTTGATGTCAAACGATGGAACAAAAAAAAAAGAGATCTTGTTTGTAACTTTCTACCCTGCCTCCTTTTCGTTTAGTGATGAAAATAGAAGAGAAAGAAAATTTATCCTCAATAGCCGTAAGCAAGGTCGAGTAAAAAAATAGCAAAAGCTAAAACGGTTGATTAACTTTTAATAGGATCAAATTTAATGATGAACAATTCAGAAGGAAAAGCTTTTTTCCGATAAATAATTTTCTCTAAGACTTCCAATTGGCACTATAAACCTCTTTATATATACACACAGAGCTCAAGATGACACATATGCGAGGATTATTTTCGTGTTCAAGGAAGTGTTTGATTGAATGTTCTATTTACCGAGCTGACAAACAAACAGTGATGGTATTGATAAGACACACTTGTAGGACGTAATGTGTATTCATTTGATAAATAAGTTAATGAATTGAAAAATAAGTTGATTATAGAAACGAACGAGAAGCATGTAAGTGGACATTATCATCAATTTCATATGACCTTTAGGAATTTCAGTTTTATTGATTTTATTTCGATTTGAACGTAATTCATGCGTTGCTTGGTGGGTGAAAATATATGAAATATTTATTAGTAGTAAAAGAAAGGTCACATTTTAGTTCGATGGCTCTATTTGTGTCTGATTTGTGCGTTTTGGCAACTAGGAGCAATTTCTAGGAATAAAGTCATTAACTTGCTTACTTTGCTGGTCGTACAGATTAATTGCGATTCGTGACGTCTCCTAAAGCTGGCTCTATCGCTGAATTCCGTCAATTACCAATACAAAATGCAATGCCATCATTATTTACAACTTCTCATCATGAGTTCTTGGGCTTTTTTGCTTCTACAAGCCTAGTTGCAACATATCCCGCCCAAAGAAGCCTGTGCACCTTAAATTTTCCTAAGGATGAATATAGAATAATATTATTAATATATAATAAGTCACCTTGTTATATATTTAGGCCCTTGTGATGGAAGAGGGGGCAAGGTTGAGATTTTGTGATGCCATAAACAATAAAACTATAGAGATTTTGTTACGATAGGAAAGAGAAAGGGGGAGGGGGTCGATTTTTTCGTATCACGGAATAAGTGAAAGGCTAATTGGAAAAGGCTACCACCTATCTCCCTCCCACCACAACGCTTAGGAACAACATCATGAACCAGAATTAAAATAAACCTCCTTCTCGCCTCTAACTTAAGCGTTACGTAATTTCCGAACATTCCCTTATGTCTAAGAGATGTCTTTCTTGAGTGACAATGCTTAGTTTGTTAATAGAACGATATTAAGGTATTTACGCTCTAACTTTATTTAAAGAAATTTGAGAATGTGAATTTTATTTTTTCCTAAACAAGAAGAAAAAGGCAAAATTTCGTAGCATAAATGCTCACAAGAATTCCAATTACTTGCATTTTTTATTCAAAAAATGTTTTTCTATTCTGGAAATATTTTATTTTATTGAAAATTGAAGCTAGATTTTATTCTGTTTTTTACGCTAAAAAAATGCAATTGCAAGAAAACGAAGACAGCAAAAAAGAATATTGTCTGCGAAACGAATATCAAATGTCACGTATCTTATATATGCAAGTAAATATTTTTTTCTTAAAAATTATTTTTCTTCAACTTATTATTCTTCTAGTCGATTCTCATATGCTCATATTTTTATTATTATTGAGAAATTTATATACATATATTTTTTTTCCATTTTCTCATGTTCCTGCTCGATTTATGCACGATTTTGTTTTATGAATATGAAATTTTTCTTTTATTTTCATAATAAACAAATGAAAATGATTTTTATTGGTTAAATCATATAAAAAGATATATGAAAAAATCAATGCTGATTTTGTAGATAGGATTGAGGTAGTTTATATTTGCAAAATGTTGTATTATCGTGCGATTTTGATTCTACATATGGATAAAAATTGCTCTTTTTTTGAAAATTTCTCTTGCAAACAAAAAAGCTCTCGAGAGCTTATTCACCTTAAATATGCGAATTGTGTGCATGCTCGTGAGCGTAGTTCTTAGGTTGCTCTACTCTTGAGAGTACACTCATTGATGGCTAGGGGGCCTCCTAGCCCCGGGGCTATGTGTTCCAAAAAATCTAAAACTGAAGGACCTTACAGTATAAATTACAGAGTGTAGAGGGCTACTCAAAGGGCGTTTATGAATGATGTTGGGATGATGAACTACTTCAGTATGGTAACATTCGTAAATTACGTAACGCTAAGACAGAATGAGAGAGAGGGAAAGGACTTGATTTTGTAGGATTCGATCAAGAATAACAGTTCTACATTTACTTCATTTTAGATGCTCAGGACAGAAGTTTTAGACTGTACATTATAGTTCGTCCACGACACCAGACCTGCGTTTTTTGTCTGATATTCGTGTACAGTGGGAGAGGGAGGGGGTCTATTTTAGGGAAAATACTTTGAATGTTACGTATATTCCAATCGTTCCCAAAAAAGACAATAGGCACATAACTTTTCAAGAGTTTTGTTTATGTTAAAGATCATTTGTTTTTTATTTAAATAAGATTTGAAGATATAAATTTTCTATATTAATCCACAAGCTGGTTAACAAAATACCTACATAATTGCTTCTTAATTTTTTAATATTAACACACAAAAACACACAACATAAACAAAAGAACCAAAAAAGAAATATTTATCGTAATTAAACTCATAAAAATCTCTTCTTTATGTCGGAAATTTTCTACATTTTATAAAGTTTTCTACTTGTACAATAAACATATTAAAGCCACATAAAGTATATTTACAGAACATTTATGGTGATTTTCACAGCTAGACACCGAGCATATATTATACAGATGTAAGCGGTCTACTTAAAATGTTGCAAGTTGGATAATAAATGTTTGCATAAGTCTTTCCATTCTTGTTTGTGCTCTGTAATTTAAAAGCACTAAATTTTGCATTTTCGAAGAAGTGCCTTTCATTATTTTAGAGAAGTTTTTTGTGGAGAAAGTTTTATTTCTTGACTTTAAATGATGCATATATTGAAGGATTGGAAACTTGAAGAAATTACTTGGAATTACTTAGGAAAAGCATTGCCCAAACAGCATACACGTGTTCGCTAGGTCACCATCAAGTTGCAACATATATTAACAGTAAGACGCGAAGTTGTTCTGTGCCAGGAATCGACGAATGATATCAATTGCCATGAAAATGAATCAAAATCAATAGTCACGATGTCACCAGTCCAACTTCCCGTCTTCCCGTATGCATGGCAGCGTAGCGTTTCTCTATCGAATACGTTACGTGATTCGGTTACATCAAGGAGCTGTCTGTAGTGAGAATTCATGAGATCTCTCACTCAAACCTAGAACTACAATTGAAAGTGGGATCCGAAACACTTCTTTGATGATATTTCTGATTGTAGCCTTTAAAGGATGGTTGTGAGCCGCATTTGCACTACATTTGATTCGAAAAAGAACTCCTTCCGATTCTTGAACCAATGATCGCCGGGCCGGGTATTGCAATAATTTGATACCGAAGTATTAAACCAAATGCTCGGCCACTTCGTCTAACCTCCGCATCTTGCAATAAATCAAGAATATTCAAGTGTCCACCTCTTCCAATTACATCCCTAAAACATTAAGAAAATACTAAGGTTCCTCCAATTTCATGCTTGCCAATTTTTTAATAAGATAAAGTTTCTTCTTTATATTTACCTAAAATCCATCCTTCACTCCTGAAGCAAATAAGAATTATTTCTTAATGAATCCTCAAATGCGAATTCGTGTAAAAGAAAAATCGAGTAGACTCAAACAATAAATTTAAGGATTCTTTTAAAATGAAAAGTTTTTTGGAACTATAAATTTTAAAACAGTATACAGTAAGTTTCAGAAAAAATTAAATGAAAAAGATTTCAAGCCTTTCCTTTGTGAACGTAAACATCATTCGTAACTTCAACTTTTTTCATTTCTCTCCCGAAAAAAAATAGGAAACCAGGATAAAGTTTCGTTCACCTTCAGCAACTTTTAGATGCCACTTTGGATGCACTTTGTTGTATAATTTAAAGTTATTTTATTACCAAAAACTTTTGCAATTCTGTTCGTGCAGTTTTCTTATTTATTATTCAGCATTTCTCTTTTTGGATTTATTCAATAATGACGTACAGGTTTATCCGATTGGCACATGTTTAAAGGTTGCCACCATGGCTAAAAGGTGTCAGTATATCTGCAGAATCAAGTAGAAGTCTTGATTTTAATAAGGGTTCGGCCAAGAACCGCAGGCCTGCATTTCTTGTATTTAAGATGCGTAAATCTTCAGATGTGGGCTGTAACTTATAGTTCGTCCATGGCTACAGTCCTGCGTTACTTGTCAGCAGTCTTGCAATTTTCGACGAACCTTAATTTCAAGCATATTTCGCCACATTGCCAAAATATGTGCCAATCAGGTTAGTTTCCGTCAATTTTCCGTTACTTATTATTCACAGACATCATTAACGAATGATTCCTTTTGCTAGACATAACATACATACATATGCATGTTAAGAAAACGGAAATGCTTCCTTAGAGTTTTCTTTCTTCTTTGTTTCGCAATGTTTTGCAATAAACAAAAAAGTTTTGCAGGTGAAAAACTATAATTTTTTGGTTGACCTGTGAAAATTTTCACATTTTATTGCATGTACATTTTTTAAATATTTTTGACAATATTTATTAATGGATTTTGTGTAGGTATAATCATTTTAGCAATAAATCGGTGATGTTCTAAAATATTTGACATTAGTTATTAATCGTCAAATTCTTTCAAATTTAAAACATTTTGTATTTAATTCGGTTTAAATCTGGTTCCATGACAAAGTCGAACTGGTAAGGTGTCATATTTTGGATGGATTAATAAATTTGGGCTATTCGAGAATTGTCAGTTGAATGAAACATTTTAACCTAATTTTTAATATTAAAAAATTCTAATTTTTGTAAGATTTTTTTCACATTTTTGACTTATTTGCCTCAAATTTACGAATGTTCAATTGTTACAGCACTTGATATTTAAACAAAATTTATCGATCCATAAACTTTGTAAATTGCAAAAACCTTTCTACGTACACTGTAAATGATTTCAATAGCATAATCACCTGATGAGAGTAATTTTGGCAAATTTTTCATACTGCAAGTAACTCCATTGGCTGAATAATTTCCCTGTTAAAAGTTAAAATAAAATACTAAAATTTAATCATTGAAATAAAATTGATAAAATTTACAGGAACAAGAGGGCAATTATTTTTTATGTCTGAGGGGAAATCAGAGTTTTCAGCAATATCCTGATAACAATATTCTTCGTGTATCAAGAGTTCACAAAATGGTGTTGGTTTAATTGTGTACGGCATGTAACGATATTCACCGCCTGTAATTTTAAAAGAATTTATCAGAATTAATAATTTGAAGAAATTTAACATCGTACCTTGTTTCTTTAAGCTTTTGACTTCCATAGTAATATTATTTCCAATACCTTGACGAATAATCATATCTCCATAAAACAGTCGTTGTTTATTGACTCTTCTAACTTTTAAATGGAATTCCGATATGCTTTTATCTTCTTCTACAATTTCCATGCGATCGAGAATAAATTCAAAATATTTATCCTCAGCTTTTGCCTGACAAAATAAAATTGGACGACAATTTGACGAAAAATTTAAAAATTAAAATTAATTTGTGTACCGTAAGTTCAAAAACTATCATATCAGTTAGGAGAGAAATGAAGATTGTGAAACAAATTTTTGATATTTTCATTGCTTTTTAACAATTGTTATGCCAAATGTTAATTGTAA
Source organism: Chironomus tepperi (assembly GCF_022539635.2). NCBI lineage: Eukaryota > Metazoa > Arthropoda > Insecta > Diptera > Chironomidae > Chironomus > Chironomus tepperi. The sequence goes on from NW_027226528.1 coordinate 221,796, forward strand.
GCTACTGAGAAAAAAATGCAAGCTGCATGGCTTTTTGTTGACGATATTCATTATTATTTTTTATTGTTTTGCTGTTTTGATGAAGGATAATCGTATTTCGCGCCATAACAAGCATGTGTTAATCATTATCAATAAATCATAATTAATAATTGAGTTTACCTCTAATAGACAATCAGCATGATTATCTAAAATGAGCGTGCTTTATAGTATTTTCAAGGGTTCACTCGGATTTTACGTAACGCAAAAATGGGGGAGGAGTGGGGGTGATCTAGGATTTCGTAACAGATTAAGTAAAAAAAAATTTTTTTTGAATGGACATTTTGTAACAAGGGGGGGAGGGGGGTCTAGGAATTAATTTTTTTTTTCGTAACGTAATAAGTGAACGGCCCCTAAACATTAAGAGGGTCCTTTGACTCATTTTGTGAATATATCCATGATCTTGTTAGACTCGAATGGCACAAGTCAGTTAATCGATCAAAAATCAAGCCAACGCGATTGCATGGTGACGGATTTGCACTAAATTTGGTATCAAGTCATAATCACATCAATCAAATTATCGAATTGTTTTGTGCATTTCGGTGAAGTTTATTTCGGGAAGTTTATTTTTAATTACTAAATACATTTCTAAATACATTCTACGAATTACACTTTTGTTGAAACGTGTCAAACATAATTAACTGATCCATAGATGCGATAACTTGCAAATATATTGCCTTCTTTATAATACATAACTTCAACTCCATAATCTCCAGATGACATTACTCTTGGGACGTTTTTCATATCACAAGCAATACCGTTAACAGTATAATTTTTCTGCAAAATATTCAAATTTAAAATGTTTTCAAATTTGCAGTTTTAAATAAATTTACAGGTATTAGTGGACAGTTGGTCCTTATATCTGCTGGAAAGTCAGAATCTTTTGAAAGTTGCGGATAGCAATAAACATCGTTTTGAGCACTGGAACACAAAGGGTATGGAGATACCGAATATGGCATATAACGATACTCTCCACCTAAAATTAAATTGAATTGACAGTTTGAAATCGATTGTTTCACACCCGAGCGACACAAATGAAGAAGGCTAAATGTAAGAGCCATGAAGCCGGTTCCACTTGATGTTGATAAAAGAGGTTTAATGGACCTTCAAAGTTCCATTGGGAAGTTTCTTCTTTTGTGCCGTTGGTGACATTTCAGCTCCTGTAATAGACTCCACATACCTTGTTTTTTCAGTGTTTTTGCAGCCATACTAACATTATTTCCAAAAGCTTCATGAATGATAATATTTCCAACTAATTTTCGAGATTTGCTTACTTTTCGAACTTTTAGTTGAGCTTCAACAATTGAAGTATCTTCCGATAAAACTTCAAAGCGATCAATTATTACCTCAAAGTATTTTCCATCATCTACTGCTTCCTATTTAAGTATTTTGATTCTTAACTTTAGATATTGAGATTTTTTAAAATAATACCTCTAATTCAAAAGCATTTACAAATGCAAGAACATTCAAAATAAATAGAAAATTGTTCATAATTAACTTGGCTGGTACTTTTACCAATTGAAACAATGGATAAGAACTAATTGAGAGCTGGTAAAAATTTTCAACAGTTTTTATTCGTTTTTCTGTACAATGATTTTGCTAAACGCATGAAGCTTTTTAATTGGTTTTATCTATAATCAGTACAAGAATTAGAAACTTTGTATTGGAAATTAATCATTCAACTTTAACGAGCGACTTCAGTGCATTATTGAACCAGTGATCAGTTATTAGTTAACAAACAAATGAGAATCAATCTTAAATTTTTTTGGAATTTGAGAATATTACAAATTTATTCGTGTACCTAGGAAAGGGAATGGAACTTGTTCGAATGTGTACGTAAATTCGGATAAAAACAGGTGAATGTGAGTGAATTTTTAAGTTTCATCCATTAGTACCAAGGATCGCCTAAATTGAACCTTTTACATTTCTTTGAAAAATTAAATTTCTACTTTAAATTTGAACTTTATTGATTATATTAAAATTTAGCTAGCAACAAATTTTGGCAATTTCTAATATTATCAAAATGCCAACATTTTGTGTCATCACATACTGTTGATATACGAATATATTTTGTAATGCGATACAATTTCGTCATTAAAATAAAATATTTTTTCAACGGCATATTCCCCAGAATGTAGACCAACTTTCGGCATCTTACCGAGATTTAAAGCAACACCATTAACTGAATAGTTACCCTAAAAGAGAGTTAAAGGATAAAATTAAGATATGGCATCACAATTTGCAATTAACCTTTTTTTCGCCTGTTGGGCACTCAATTTCAGATTGATCTGGAAAATCAGAGTTTTTAGCCATGTCTTGATAAAAGAATTTATCTGATTTTGTGTAGTCACAAAATGGCTGTTTTGGCACTGAATATGGAAGGTATCGATATTCACCACCTAAAAATCAACATTTGAACTTTTGAAAATTACTATTTATTCGTGATATCCTCACCTTGCTTCTTTAAGCATGTATACTCGACCATCAAATTGTTTCCAAAATCAATGTGAAGTGTTATGTAACCAAAAATTAACCGAGTCTTATTCACTTTTCGAACTTTCAAATGCCATTCGCTAAATCCAGGAGTTTCTTTCACAACTTCAATTCTGTCAAGAATTAACTCAAAATAGTTATCTAACCCAAAATCCTAAAATAAATTTACGAGAAGGAGTAAAAATTGTATTGTGATTGATACTCAATGTTGTGAGCATGCTGCTTGTCTATTCAGGAATATACTCACTCCTAAAGCATATAATTTTCGTCCATTAAGCACAATAAAAAATAAAATGGAGAAAATTTGCATTTTGTTTAAATATCAATCTGTTAGCTTAAAAGTTGACTAGTAATTGTAATTTATACTTAAAATTTTTAAATTTATAAATTTTTCTCTCGTCATTTCAACGTAAACAGTGTCATAAAGCTAATTGGATTTAAATCACTTCCATTGCTTCATATTAATTAGTTGTTTGTTACTAACATTATGATGCAGATGCATGCATTTTAAATTCTTTATCATTGAAGATTGAGTATTGAGATTAAAACAACTAATGACATTATATCGATCAAATAGAGACACCTAATGCACATTGATCCATGGAATTTGCCATAATCCTGTTAACTGACAATTTTGTTTCTCTTTATTACTTCAATTCAAATATTTGCAAAAATATAAAGCATGAATAACCAATATCTATAAAATTTTACTAAATTTGGTAATCGAATTAACAACAGAGCTCGAAGTCGACTTGGACTTTGTATGACTCAACATAAACTTCGTGTCGACTTCGAGCGACGTCTAAAATTTTACAAGATTCTAAAGCTTAGATATTGTTGACAAATGCATACAATCTATAATGACTAAGTACTTTATTGTTTCTGTAGAACTTCCATTCGTATGCATAGTCACCAGATTGTAGTACTCCTCTTGGGACTTTGTCTGCATTGAGAATTACTCCATAAAATGTGTAGTTTCCCTAAGAAATAAACCTTATTAAATCACATCTTGTATGCAGTATTAAGATTCTTACCGGTTGTAAAGGACAATTATTATCAATATCTTCTGGAAAATCAGATTCTAAAGCCAACTGTTTGTAAAAGTAGCCATCATGTGAACAAAATGAACAGAAAGGAAGCTGTGGTAACCTATATGCCGTATATCGATATTCACCACCTATAAATTATTGTTTTTCATCATTAAAGTAAGATTTTCAATATTTTGAATAGGGGTTTCAATCCCGGGACAAAATCTCAATCCCGGGATTACGGGATTTGAAAATCTCAATTGGATGATGAAAAAATATTAAAAATTTAATATGATTTTTTAAAAAAAGTTTCAATCATTTTTTGTTATTTGATACTGTAAAGCCTCATGTTCAACTTCAACTTCTAAAATTGTGGATGAAATTACTATATTATATTATTAGACATGACTTTCAAACGTGTGGTTCTTAAATTTTTCAAAATTTTAGACTTTAAACTTGAAGTTTTTGAATCAACATCAAATGAATTCTCAATCCTGTAATCCCGGGATCCCGCGATTGCGGGACCGGAAAAACGTCCGGGATCCCGGGATTGAAACTCCTAATTTTGAACTATATTCGCACTAATTAAAATTGTGTGGAAGCATTTCATACCTTGCTTTTTTAATCCTCTTGCATCTAATAGAATGTCATTACCCATAGGTTTCATAAAGTTTATATATCCAAAAATCGCTCTAGTATTGTTCAATTTTCGTATTTTGAGGTTCCAGTATCCCGTTTCTATTGACTCCATAAAGATTTGAAAACGATCAGGAATAAGTTCGATATATTTTTTTGGAGGATTCTGTAAAAATTTAAAAATGGTTTGAACCATTTACGTGATTGTGGCCTTGAGTCGGATTTAGGAGGTATCACAGGTATTAACAATGATATGAATTTAACAGATCTAAGCTTATCATGAAAACTCTTACTTACTGTCAATTCAAGACAAGCAATGATTTTTGCGAGTAAAAATAAAAGAATGATGCGATTCATACTGTTTGACTATGAAGACTAAAATGCTAAAAAATATTATAAAAAAACATTATTTATAATTCGAAAGGTGTGAACAATAATGCTGTTTTGAACACTTAATTGCTAGGGAGTTAATTATTTGTAGATTAATTAGGTTTTAACACGATCAATTTAATCAAATAATTTTTAATAAAGGCATAGATTTTAAAATATTCAACCTTTTGATCACGTTTGAAAAACATTCATTTACGAGCGATACAATTGCAAAAAGCTCTGCTATGGAACTCAACAGACTCCACTAATCCACCAAATTTAAGCCACCTTATCCATAGCCTTCTTCATTTGTGTCTTTCAGGATGAGAATGTTGGCTTTGACGCAGGAAGAAATCGCACCAAAACAAACATTTGGACTACTAAATGGACAACTTGTTTTTTCTACTTTAAAATTGAACTTTATTGATTACATTAAAATTTAGACAGCAACAAATTTTAGCAATTTCTAAAATTATCAAAATGTCAACATTTTGTGTCATCACATACTGTTGATATACGAATATATTTTGTAATGCGATACAATTTCTTCATTAAAATAAATTAAAGTTTCAACGGCATATTCCCCAGAATGTAGACCTACTTTCGGCATCTTACCGAGATTTAAAGCAACACCATTAATTGAATAGTTACCCTAAAAGAGAGTTAAATGATAAAATTAAGATATGGCATATGACAAGTTTCAATTAACCTTTTTTTCGCCTGTTGGGCACTCAATTTCAGATTGATCTGGAAAATCAGAGTCTTTTGCCATGTCCGGATAGAAGAATTTATCTGATTTTGTGTAGTCGCAAAATGGCTGTTTTGGCACTGAATATGGAAGGTATCGATATTCACCACCTAAAAATCAGCGGTTGAACGTTGAATAATTACTAGGGTTCAACCAAGAACTGCATATCTTCATTTCTCAGAAGAACAGATTTGCAGTTTTTGGCTGATTTTAAAGTTCGTTCTAGACTGTAGGCTGCATTTTTTATATGCAAGAATGCAGTTTTGAACAAGCCCTAAAAATTTGACTTTGTTCCTGATGAACTCACCTTGCTTCTTTAAGCATTTATACTCAACCATCAAATTGTTTCCAAAATCAGTATGAAGTGTTATGTAACCAAAAATTAACCGAGTCTTATTCACTTTTCGAACTTTCAAATGCCATTCGCTAAATCCAGGAGTTTCTTTTACAACTTCAATTCTGTCAAGAGTTAAGTCAAAATAGCTATCTGACCCAAAATTCTAAAATAAATTCACGAGAAGGAGTAAGAATGCTGTTTTGAATTAGGTTAATAATTGCTGGCACACAATCAGCGTGAGTGTGCTCGTGAGCATGTTCAATCCCAGGGTAAACGGATAGTGTCCTGCTTTTAGCATTTCAATTTTAGCAGTGTCCTGCTTTTAGCACTTATGTTTGAATTTTGAAAAACCGTTAGAAATTATCACAAAAAAATTTATTTCCTTGTGAGTTTAAAACATAGAATTAAATTATTACGTTTAATTAGTTCATCAGTTGCAGACATGATACCAAAATACTTGATTAAGTCAGCAAATATCAATTAAAATTATCACTAAAAATTTTATGTTTTTACCGTTAAATTTTATTTAAATTTCTGGTGCTAAAAACCTTACAAATTCGTAGTAAACCGTACAAAATTGATTGATTGATTGATTGATTGATAATTATATTTATTAAGGTCTATCAGCTTATAGCTATTAAATGACCGTTATCTATTCCGATTTGTTTACATATTAATGAGAGATATACAATGTCCTTTGTAAAAATATTTAAGAAGAAAATTTCAAGTTTGACACAATATTCAGTTAATTAGATAAATTGGTACGTAAGTCTATTTCCATAAGGAAGCCAATTAAAAGTCAAAACACCATCAACTATCAGTCGAACTCCGTTCGCGATATTTGGCCACACACAAAAACCATCGCTGAACGGAAATTACTGCTAACAATCGACAATAGTCAAGACTCGTCAATGGCTCCAATTCAATTTACTGTTTGATATGTTCCTTTTTGTCTCAATTCCATGTTGTCGATGCTAATATGAAGAAATCTGGTCAGTTGTAATTGATTAGTTGAAGCTTACTGGTGATATATGGCCAAAACACTAAAAAAAACCATCACCAAGTAAGAATTCTACGTCACATTAACTGATGATCCAGGCAATTCCATGTTGTCGATGATAATATGTAGAAAATCTGGTCAGTTGCAATTGATTAGTTGAAGCCTACTGGTGATATATGGCCCAGACACAAAAAACCATCACCAAGCAGGAAATCTACGTCACAATCACTTTTGATCCAGATATGTCGATGATCCAGATTTGAATTGATGGTATTCCCGTAAATATAGGTTATGTTTTAGGAAAGAATTGTTTTTTGATGGAAAAACACTAAAAACCCATCGTAATACAATTAATATCCTTACAAAATCCTATTTGTTACTGTCAAATTCCGATTAATCAATTTCCGGCCTATATCAAGGTTAATTTGAAAACCTCATTTTTGTCAAGTCCAGTTTTTCCTCAATTTCTCATTAAATCGCGACTTTGTTGAGTTCTCTCCTATGTCTCGTTGTTCCTTGGTCTTAATTGTGTACTTTCATCCGGTTTGTCACTTATTCCTACACGTATTTAATTTAAAATTGAGGATTTGAAAATTCCACAACCTCCTTGTTTGGAGGTTGGGAGAGAACTCCCCGTACAAAATTAACGGTCAGTTTTTCTATTCGTTTACCCTGGGTTCAATCAATATGATTGAATTCCTCGATATCCTGAGCATACACATGAGCATGTTCCCTGTCTGTAAGGTAATATACTTACTCCTAAAGCAATTGATTTTCGTCCGTTAAGCACAATAAAAAATAGAATGGAAAAAATGTGCATTTTATCCAAAATTTCTAGTTATTAGCTTTAAAGTTGACTAGTAATTGTAATCTGTACTGAAAATTTTAAAATTTTTAAATTTTTATCTCGTCATTTAAACCTAAACAGTGTCATAAAGCTAATTGGATTCAAATCACTTCCATTGCTTCATATTAATTAGTTGTTTGTTACTAATATCATGAAGCAGATGCATGCATTTAAAATTCTTTATCATTGAAGATTGAGTTTTGAGATTAAAACAACTAATGACATTATATCGATCTAATAGAGACACCTAATGCACATTGATCCATGGAATTTGCCATAATCCTGTTAACTGACAATTTTGTTTCTCTTTATTACTTCAATTCAAATATTTGCAAAAATATAAAGCATGAATAACCAATATCTATAAAATTTTACTAAATTTGGTAATCAAATTAACAACAGAGCTCGAAGTCGACTTGAATTTTGTATGACTCAACATAAACTTCGTGTCGACTTCGAAAATTTTACTAAATTCAATGGCTTAGATATTGTTGACAAATGTATAAATTCTATAATGACCAAGTGCTTTATTATTTCTGGAGAACTGCCATTCGAACGCATAGTCACCAGATTGTAGTGCTGCTCGTGGGACTTTGTCTGGATTGAAAATTACTCCATAAAATGTGTAGTTTCCCTAAGAAATAAACCTTATTAAATCATATCTTGCATGCAGTATTAAGATTCTTACCGGTTGTAACGGACAATTACTATCAATATCTTCTGGAAAATCAGACTTTAAAGCAAATTGGTTGTATAAGTAGACATCTTGTGAACAAAATGTACAGAAAGGAAGCTGTGGTAGCCTATATGGCATTAATCGATATTCACCACCTATAAATTATTGTTTTTCATTATTTAAGTAAGGTTCTTTAAATATTTCATACCTTGCTTTTTAAATGCTTTTACATCTACTAGAATGTCATTTCCCATAGGTTTTATAAAGTTTATATATCCGAAAATCGCTCTAGTATTGTTCAATTTTCGTACTTTGAGGTTGGTCCAGTATCCCGTTTCTATTGACTCCGTCAAGCAAACAATACGATCAGGAATAATTTCAAAACGCTTATTATTTGAAGGATTCTGTAAAAATTTAAAAAATGGTTTGAAACATTTACGTGATTGTGGCCTAGAGTCGGATTTAGTAAAATCCAGCTGCACACAAGAATCACGTCTAAATATGCAATTTTCCAACTTTTTGATGCTTTGTCCATCACAGAAATTAACAATGATATGAATTTAACAGATCTAAGCTTATCATGAAAACTCTTACTTACTGTCAAGTCTTGACAAGCAATGATTTTTGCGAGTAAAAATAAAAGAATGATGCGATTCATATTGATTGGATATGAAGACTAAAGTGCTAAAAAATGTAATAAAAAATGTTATTTATAATCCGAAAGGTGTGAACAATAATGTTGTTTTGAACACTTAATTGCTAGGGAGTTAATTATTTGTAGATTAATTAGGTTTTTAACACGATCAATTTAATCAAATAATTTTTAATAAAGGCATAGATTTTAAAATTTTCAACCTTTTGATCACTTTTGAAAAACATTCATTTCCGAGCGATACAAAAGGAGAAAGTTCTGCTATGGAACTCAACAGACTCCACTAATCCACCAAATTTACACCAAATTTAAGCCATCTTAGCCATAGCCTTCTTTATTTGTGTCGCTCAAGATGAGAATGTTGGCTTTGACGCAGGAAGAAATCGCACCAGAATAAACATATGGACTACAAAATGTACAATTTGTCTTCAAAAAGTAAATTATTTGCATAAAAAATATTTAAGACGCAAAAATACCTTATCTTTCAGGTTGAAAAAGACAATCTTTTTTCATATCCGGAGGCCATGTTGAATTTTTGGAGAATTCTTTGAAGAATTATGTGTCATCTCCACAAATTTGCAGAATGCAGGGTAGAATGGTTGTTTGGGGATTCAAAATGATAAGTATGGTATCTGTGAAGTACGCGGGAGTAACTTGGCAGACCGTAATGAAACTTAACCTCAAATTCTTACTTATTTTGTCCTGCATTTAACTATTTTCGACTTATCTGTATTTTATATATTAGTTATTCAATACATTTACATTAATTTCAATTTCATCGACAACTTGATATAGTTCATTTAAAGACATGATTTGTTACAGTAATTGTCATAAAATTACATTGATTATTCATTGATTTGCTACATATTATTCAAGTTACATACTTTACCTCATTTTTTTTTCATCAATATTTAAATGGATCCTTATTTGATCAGAAATGCAACAAAAGCAGCTTTATGCTCATTCAAACCGTAATCAAATAAATGTAGATTGAGGAAAATAAAATTAAATTATTCAACAATTCCACGAAATTTTTTCACGAATGAACAAGCACAAATAATTTTTAAAATTTAGTATGCAAAGCAATTGCTGATAAAAATCCATAAAAATATTGAATACTTTTAAAATTGCTATTTGCACAATAATTATGCTCGTGAAAAATAATTAAAATATTAATGCTATTTTGTGTGCAGCAAAAATCTCGTTTTTTAATTGCCGCTTCTGCTTAAAAATTTGTGTACACAAAATTATTCATACAAATATGTATTTAGAGGAGGAAGTAAAAGGGGAGTTAAATATAATTGGCGGTGAACACCAACATCGGACGTATTTTTTTTTTAATTTAAATTCTAATTTTAATTTTTTGTGTTGCATTCGCCTCTGCATTTATGCTATACATGTGAATAAATGTGTAAAATTAAACCATAATTTGCGGTTATTTGTCAATTACTTTATGCACTCTATCGTTTTGAGCTGGTCAAAATTTTGGGGGATATAGAATCACATCAACTGAAATATTGCATACTGAATTAAGTGCAGTGACTATCAAAATTGAAATTTATTGATTTTGAATTTTGTTAACAAATATGAAATTTTTGCCACCTAATAGCTTTAATTTACAAGCCTCATCATTTAAAAAATTTGTAAAATAACCTTTTTTTGGAACAACTGCAGCATTACACGCACCAATTAAACCCCCAAAAACACTCAAATTGAATGTACTATGTATATTGTAATCGATACACGATAGCGGTTTAATATAAAATTAATATTGCAATTTTACTTAATCATCATTAATAGCACTTTCCAGCATGAAAATTCAATTTTTTAATCGAAAGTTATAAATACTTATGCAAATTAATTAATTTACTTTCAACGTTCACGCCAAAGCGTATCGTTCTGCTATATAACGAGAATGTACAGAAGTGATTAAGAGTCATTTAACTTTTAATAATTATGCATAAAGTTCATGTAAAATAAAGTCTTTTGAGTGCAACAACGACTATGTATAATCTCGTTCAAAAGCTCTTGACAAAGGACTCTCTTTTTCTTGTTAAACCCTCACAATTTTTTCTTTTCACTTTTTTTTTAAAATTTAACTCAACGTACTTAATTATGCTTAAATACGAGAACATGCATGTATGCTGCACAGACTCTTTCACTCAGTTTATAACTCTATTAAACATCAAAACCAAGCCAAACTCTATCGTCGTCTTTCATTCTCAATCTTACCTCTCAATCAATGTTGCTATTACGCTACTTTGTGTGATGAAAGTTTTATATAAAATTCAAGTTTTTAATTGGGTTTTAATTCTTCTTCACATGATGCAATTATTAAGTTTTATAGTAACGTAGTTTCTTTGTTGTTGTTGGAAATGTTTTGATGTCTAAATTTATTAAAATTGATGACTGTATTTAAATTGATTTTTTTTAAATGTCTATACAGGTATTGATTTAATTGGAGTTTAATTTATGAAATAGTTTTGTTGTTCTTAGAAAATTAAGACATACTTTAGCTTACTTATTACTATTACGTAACAGTTTCGAGAGGTACTCCATCCATGTTAGGGTTTGTTACGACTCAAACAATTAACAGAGCGGAGGAGGGTTTTAGAAAGCTGCGGTATGTAATAAGTAGGGGTGGTCCAACATTTTAATGTCTGCGTACACAAAACACAGGTCTGTAGTCTTGAACGAACTAAAAAGAACAGCCCAAAACTGACGGCCTGCGGTTCTTGACTGAACAGTATTAATAAGGAAACGACTCCATATAATTCCTACATATATGCATTTAAATGTATTTAAAGATTCAATTCCTACAATATAAGTCCTTAGAATGGTACAAAATCAAGACAATTTTCAATTTATCTTCTATTATACGATCAACTGTACATGTCCCTATGGAATGACTAAATCAGACAAACATTACAATCATCCGTAAGCATGAAATCATTTAAAATCTCATTTCATTCACAAAATGAAAATAACATCATTTAAAAACATCAACATGTAATTTAATAGAAAGGAAGTAAAAAAGGCGACACATGAACGACAATAATAAAGTGTGCAAATAATTCCAGGTACGTTCAATTAAATGAGAAAACAGCAATATAAATCAATTGGTAAGCACATGAATGAGACATGACATGCACCAGGTGATCAAATTTTCACACATAACAACTTGTCATCCGGATATACATTTTATTTCGATATTTCTGCATGTAATGATTGCTTTATATGTGCTTTGTATAATCATTTTTGAATAAGCAGGAATTTAAGGTTAGGGGGGTCAATATCTCGATTAGGAATGTCTATCAAGATTCCATTTAAGTTTACTTTAAAAGAATTTTTCAGTCAGCTTTATGACATAAATGACAACAATTGGAAGTTCATTGACCGATTGAGCTTTTAGTTGATTTAGAAATTTATATCAAATTTCAATCCATAAAGCATTCCAGAACCACTAGAACATACAAATTGAAAATGCAAATGCTACTCAATGTGTGTAGATAAATAAAACGAATAATGGCATTGTAAAGACATGTCAAAGCACTATTTAAATTGAATCTACACATCTATTCTAAAATGGCAATTAATTAAAATTTGAAAATTGCTTTTGAAATGAATGAACAACAATTATTCACTTTACGATGTCAACATGATGATTAAATATCGATGACATTCGAGATATGTGTACGTAATAGTTTAATAGGTAGAATTGGAATGGGATGGAGATTAAAATTATTGAAACCAAAACTTATCGGAGTATGAGACAGTGAGTGTTTGTGTTACCTTTTGTGATAAACGATAAAAGGATGACACAAGTATTTATTAAATAATTATTTGTTGACATGAGACTTAAATTTTGGTAAATATACCATCTTCCATTCATAATGTACAGTGTGTGTAATGTTTGTTATCGTGGTGATTATAGAATGGTAATTAAATGCTTAATAAATAAGTAAATTGGAATGGGATAGCTATAAATTTTTAAGGAGCTCACATGCTAAATGAGGGTGTATATTTAAATATAATAAAGTAGCCTTTATGGCATCAATGGACTTTTGAAAATTGCGGTTGAAAAGTTTGTAGAACCGAGCGATGCAAATAATGAAGGCTCCATCAAAGCTCTTTTGACACCGCTGATAACCGAGCTTTGTGCTTCAATAAGTACTTTAAATGAAAGAGTGAAAGCCTATGTAAAGCAACTGATCTTAAGGATGGCAGCCCGATACTAAGGATTTTAGGGTTTTCAAGCGGCAATTTCTTCAATGAAAGCAACATACGGTAAACAAGATTGGGTTAACAGGGAACAGAGCCGGTAACATAGACCTTGGATGGAATCCACAAGGGAAAAGGCGACCATAAGCTCCAAATCTACTTGGCGCAGAACAGTAATGAAAGAATATCAGCTCAATATGCGGACAGAGAATTTGTACAAACTAGCTCGAATAGCACAGCGTTGCCGTCAAGTTGACGCTACGTCGAAAAAAGAGCGGCGCGACGTGCAAATGACGTAGCGGCGCCGTGACGTCTACCTTGCGTCTACCTGAAGACGGATTTCGTCTTTTTTGCCGTCTTGTGCTATTCGGGTAGGTGGCAGGTCCAACAACATAGTCAGATGGAAAGCCTTTATTTGTAACCTAAGCTCCAAATAGGTACATGGTTGCAGTAAGTAAGTAATAGCCGGCAACAGCGCCAGATGGAAAGCCTTTTGTTATAACCTAAGCTGCACAAAGAGGGTTATTCAATTATTCCTTAGCACAACCTTTCCTACCCTCCTCTTCTACCCTTTTATTGGCATTACTTAATAAGTGAATGACCCAAAATGCCTTTAATTTGAATAATCTCAAAACTCAACTCTTATCATTCTATTTGCAGTTACTAAATTACCTTTCTAGACAGAATACATTGCCTGTACATGATTAGAAGCTTATTTAATTAGATTCAATTTACAAATCTTTAATTAAATTGACTTTAGTCATCCAGTCTTCAACATCTCCTTCAAAAGCATTGATTCTATGCAATTTCATTGAATATTTACTGACTTCATGAATATTTTATTCATGTCTTTGTGTCTAAAAGTTAACATCATATCGCCAAAAAAAATGCACAAAAACGTGCAGCTTACCATCCGAATACAATTTTAAACCTACTGTACAGAAAAAAAGTCACATATTCAAACGTAAAATTATTATTTCGAAGCACAAATAGAATTTTCCATGATGTGACATGACTAATGTGACAACATAAATCGAATTATAGCTCACCATAAATTTTGCAGCATAAAATATATTATATTGTGAACAGTAAAGGCGAGTGCATTACAAATAGATATGCCAGCATGTATGTTTATATTTATGGAAGTGAATGTATTCACTCGCAAAATATCAAACAATCATGATAATCTAAACATGAAGATCTAAAATGATTGGATTGCTGCATGCTTTTGCATTGGGTACATGATTATTATCGGTAAAAAAAAGGCATTGCTCTCTGTTTCTCTTATTATTATTATGAAATGGTTTATGTTGAGTAAACATCCGAGTTTGAAGTTTTAGAGTGGATATGGGAATAGAACGCATTTTAAGGATTCAAAAAGGTGTGTGAGGCTGTGCTGTATTTTTGTTTATGAACGTTATTTTTCAATGACCAATGGACCTATGAATCAAAAATATCAAATCAGTCAAGTTGTAAATCCGAGCGACACAAACGAAATTAGGCTCCTTCGTGGAGCTTTTAAGGATCCGCTAAAGCTCTTTTATAATACCGAATGGCAACTTCTTCCATTTTGCAGGCATAACGATGCCACATGGCAGCCGTGTAGAAGCCACATGACAGCTATATAGAAGCCACCTCACAGCCACCTCACAGCCACATTAGAAGCCGAATGACAGTCATATAGAAGTCGTATGAAGCCCACTTCCATTTGGTGTTAATAATAATTTGTGTTGCCCAGGCATGAATTTCATTTTATGAAGCTTTTATTTAAAAAAGTAGCATAAACAACTGCACATACTTATGGAAACTTGGTTGCACATTTTGCCATAGCCAAACGATAAATCACTTTACTCTTATCACCATGAATACATAAATATGTGCACAGGCGACCAACCAGTATAAAGCACATTCAATCTCTGCCTGTAGTATTTCTTTTTTACTTCTATTTTCCCTCTGTGTATGTTACGTGTCATTTCAGGAATATGAAATTATGGCAATTCTCTAACTTTGTTCCCGTCCGTTCTGCTTTTTTGGCAAAAAAAAGTTCCAAACTCACACACACACACATGTAAAATTCTGAAATGATAAATAACAATAAATCAATTTCCCAGCAGCCACATATATTTATTTACACATACAAATATAATTTTGCTTATTCTGATGTATGTTCCGTATTTTATGGTTTATCATTTCTGCTATGTCCTCTCATCCCTCACACTTTATATTAGCAGCTTTCTTGAACATAATCTGAAGCAAATAATAATTTCATTATATCATCTAACATGCTTACATCTTTAATATACATTTTACGTTATAAAATATACAATTATTTGGTGCTTCCAGTGGATAGTTTCTGGATTAGGTACATGTAAGGAATGTGTTGACAGTGACAGCATCGGTTTTGGAAATTGGCAAATTGTAGTCAGCGATATAGCCAATTTCATGCGACGGCCAGCAAAGGAAGTAAGTATGTAAAAATTACAATTTTACATTCTTATGACTTTCGCTCCCCATAAAATCACTTTACAACATGCGTTATTGTAAATATTATAGCAAGTGCTTTTGTTATTACTAATAATTACATATATGCATCATAAATACCTCTTAATTATAGGTAATTGCATTTTGATTGTAACACAAGAACTTGTCAAGAACGCCTTGTAGTTAAAATCTTATCAGCATGAGTTACAACATCCTAAAGCTACGATATGTTCAACTTTAACTCCAAGGGAACCAAACTAACTTAAAGTCAATTATTGATAGATTCACAATAATTGAGTGAACTTGGGGATTCAGCAACAAGGAAGGATAAATGACAGCAAAGCACTCAATCACATGAAGCACAAACAAAGTTTTAGTCAGAATTATTTTATTATCAACTTATGTTCTACGTGCTCAGATGTTACTTTCCATCTTGACGATGCAATAAAAGTAATTCTACCCGTTGGGAGTCTCTATTGTAATACGAAAATTTTGGCAAAAGACAAAACTACATTGTATAGGCAGGAGAAGAGTGCAATATGTGTAGTTACTATGTGTGCACAGTAGATATAAATAAAATGAAATGAAATAATAATTGCATGAATGATATCAGCATGAATTGGTGATAATCGTAAACTAAATTGTTTATTACATTTGATAATAATGTTTTCATGTACACACATATTATATGTATGCATTGTGATGGTGTTTTCAGTCTTGACAATTGCTTTTGCTTTTGTTTGATATTTTCCTTTCCCATTCTCACATTATGTTGTTATATTTTCCTTCATGTAATTGCACATTTGTGCTGCTTTATATTTAACAGGAATGAAATTAAATTAAATTTACTCTTTAAATCTCTTTTCTCTTCATCTTTCTTAGGTATCGTCTATAAATGATGTATTAAAAGAAGCTGTTGATAGAGACAGTATTGTGTTTGGTATTAGAAATTGGCTAGTGGAACCCAGCGACATCTGAGGGAAGCAATGGATCACGATTGATCTGTACGACCAGCGAAGTAAGTAAGCAATCATCTCCACTCAGCACCATTCTCCACAACCTTGTCCATCATGACTGATAGACCCTCTTTATGTCTTTGCGAATGACAATTTAAATTAAGGAAAATTTATTGCTGCATGTTCAATTATAAAGGGATGATTTAATTGTTTTTCTTGGCGATAATCCATAGAAACAGAAGAGCACAATACCTTTTCATACTTTGTATTTTATTAAACTCATTTGTGTCTCTGTTAATGGGGTTTCTAATGCTTTGTGACAAAGAAATGTGATTATGAAATTGCTATAGGATGCAAAGGAAGAAGGTTACCTTACGGAGTTTTAAACAGAGCTCGACTTTTTCATACTAAATTCAATCGACTTCTAGCTCTGGTTTTTAAAACTCTTTTATTATTACCAAATAAAAGACGTCTATTTTTGACAGTCATATGCCCATTAAACGGAGGCGGTTTCTACTTTACATATTTAAACCCCGTGGTGGAGCTTTTTTCATTTGTGTCGCTCGAGATAAAAGAACAACATAGTTTTTGAGCTTCATACCTTGTTGTGACTAGATTGAAAACAGATTGCATACGTCAAAGAGATAAAGTAATTCAATAAAGAACCGTTTACTTATTTTGTCACGAGACAAATCGAGTTCTTGAGACCACTTCCCCCTCCTCTCTTAGAAATAAGAGAGTGAGAACAAAAATACATTGATTGAGGTTTAGCAAAACCTCAAGTCCCCCTTCCCATCTCCAAAGGCTTAAACACTCCAATGTATTGCACTTATATGAAAGTACTGTAATTATTGTATGTATTGTACAATACCTATAAAGTGTCTGATCCTTGAAGAGCGTTACGTAATAAACAATCGACCCTTAACAAAGTTCAATTAAGTAACAAAGTACATAAACAGGTTTTAGTAGCATTTTATTGTGTAGTTGTGTACTCAATAAAAATTTAATTTGTATAAATCAAATACTAATAACTGCAATTTATAAATTTAATTCTAGTTCAGCTGCAAGGAAATATTTAAATAAATAAATTCTAGCTGTGTTTTTCATAATTTTATTAAATTCCAGCTTGAATAGCCAAAGTTCAAAAGAATGTTATTTGAATTATTTTATAACTCTCAATTGAATTTGTATTTAAATTTGTCACAAAAAAAGCTCTGTATCTTTCCATATATGCGCGATATTCTGTTTAACATATGCAAATAAATCGCATAAAAATTTATTTCATCCACGCTTTTCATACTGACACAAGAGAGACAAAAAATTACAGCGACTTCATGCAGTCAAAGCTATTTTTTGCGTGCAGAATATGGGCTGAAATTTAATATTTTTTCATAGATTCCATCTAGCTATTACTACATATTTTATTCATTATTATGTTTATCATTTTTTGCTGAATTTTATGTGACTGAACTTCATATCAACTATAAAAAAATTTACTGAATTAATTATTTTAGATTTAAAATTGAGATGTAAATTGATTCCGAAAATTATTTGTGAACATGAAAGGTTTTGTGTAAATGACAAAATAAAAATGCATTCTGTGAAATTTGGAATTTTTTGTTTTGTGTCAGATATTTAAATTTATTTATTGCATTTTTTGATGAATTGTGGGCTTGATATGGAGTCGAGTACTGCTCAGGAATGTACCGTAGGTCTATTGTCGCTCAAAAAGAACTTCTTAAACCAGTTCTATCCATTAAATTATTCAGCCATTTCGGAATGTTAAGCATTCGTCTTTTTTCTATACATCCAATTCAGGAATTCTTTGATCTACCTCAAGATCCATCACCATCTGCAAAGCCTGATACCGTTATTCTATAGATCGGGGCATTCAGTAGGTGTCTATATACATGTCTAGTCATTCTCAACCGATTTACTTGGAGAACCATAATGATATCAGCATTTCGGAGGAGTTGATACAATTCATTCTTTGGTCGTTAAGGCTCAGGAGTAAAGGATCGCAAAAATATTCCAATAAAGGGGAGGGTTGACCTCTAAATCCACTGCCCTCGATACCTCAGCTTCTAAATACACCCCTGATTCTGTTGATAGACAGAACAAATTGCATGAATTCAAACTGATGTGTGAAAAATAAAGATTACTTCCTAAATATCTCAATTTATGCTAGACATACATAACCCCTAATAATTTTCATAAGCAATCGAATCTCTCAATCAGACACAAAACCCAATTTTTCATTAAATGCTTAAATAATTTGCATAAATTCTCCTCAATATCACTGCCAAAAATATGATTTATTATAACAATAGTTATGAAGTTATTGGCATAGAATTTTAATCATCAACAATAGTTCATAAGCAATATAATAATAAAATTTTACTATTTTAATGTTCTAAAACTTGTGAGTAAATAATTGATTTCATTTCATATGCAAATTCCATATATCTCGACAAATCTATGTACAAGCAGGCATAAACAAATAAAGCTGAAATAACATCTAAATCAATGGCATAATACGTAAAATAAAATTATTATTAACATTGAGAGGTGGTTGAGATAAATTTATTGTCTGTATTTTCAATTTTAATGAGTTCACATTTTATATTGAGCAATAATGCAGAACAATATTCAAATATATTTTCCAATCCATGTTCTGTACATGCATATACCATTGTAAATTATTAATAAATGTGCGATTTACGATATTCGATGAAAATGAAAAATTAGTTGAAATTTTCACACGAAAAATATTGAAATCGCTATTTATTTAACTAATTGATTGGTCTTTGATAATTAATTGATTTTCATAATGGATTAACGAATAGTTATGGCTTATAAAAAAATTATCATCTGATATTTCCTGTACTAGATCAGCCATATATCCTTACAGAAATCAATAATTGGTAAAATTGCACGTTTCACTTAATTTCTAATACTTATCATATCCATTATTCCAATTATTATTCATAACACAAGCAATTCTTCTTACCCATTCAGGATATTTTCAATTTTCTCATTCACATACCGTACACACATATATAGAAAGACTGCAGACGCAGGGAACCTATAATTCAAAAATTTTGTGCAAAATATATGGAGCATGATGCAGGTACAAGTTAAATCTATCTTTTTATGCCATAAACCCTCAGCAGTGATGATAAATAGGCAGGATGTAGTGGAGACATTGTCATTAATTTTGAATACATCCGATATGTATTTATACATATCTTAAAACATGTTATCTGTACGTATAGATAAACTATAGTTTGCGATATATAACAAACAACTCTCACGATGCAGTGTGCATCTTCCTACTTATTATGATATTGAAAATTTTGCAACTGATAAATATTTGCCAAAATATATAGCAATTGATGTGTAGAGAAGGAGATGTAGAGGATGGAAAAGCTACTGAATTGCCGTTGAGTGTTTTTTGAAATGAAATTTTATTTAGAGATACCCCTTAGGGGTTTACTCGGTTATGAGATGAATAGAGGAGAAAATGGAAAGGATAGAGTGGATGGAGGATTTTAATGAAATTTAGGCTTTTGCAGAGGTCGAAGCTGAATTGGGTTTGCTTTACTTCGCTAAGAATAGATTTTAATTTGTATGAAATGTTATACTTCACAAGAGCAAGCAGAAAATAATTTTATGCAAATTTTATTCGATTTTTAATTAACAACAGCATTTTTTGTATTCAGGAATATTCTAGGGATTCTCGAAAAAAATCCGAAATTCATTCCTAAATTTTTGCGATCCATACAAACATTATCAACCCCTCCCTCAACCCCTTGCTACGTTCCTGAGTACTACCCACAAAATACCGCGCCACAAAGCTTCAAATACTTCAAAATACTATAAAAAGAACTTTTAATTTGATTCCTTACTTCACAGCAAAAAACATCTACGATATTTCAAACCCCCTACAGCCTAACATATCTAGAATATCAAATGCAAACTTTCTTCATTCCATTGTAAAATGATTGCAGCAGTATCAACCGAACTCTATTTCATTCAAATACAAAAAAAAGAATTTTTTTAGACTCTTCGTATGCTTGAAATGCCACAAATTTAATTGAAAATTCAATTTATCTACTTGAAAATTCAGAACATATACATTTTGTCAACAGAACTGAATAAGAAGAAATTGTTTACCGGATGTGAGTTGATTCTGTAGATATATGTGTGTATGAACATTTGTCATCACTTCTATATTTATTCTCATTCCCATTGTGTATTCAATGTTGATAATTTTAATCCTCCTTCTTATAAGTTCCCAAAAAAATATTATTTTTGAAATATTTTATAAGAAATTCTTGTAAAGTAAAAGAATGACACGAAAGGATGTAATATGCAAAAATTTGCAATGCTCATATGGAGCTGCAAGTAAGGAATGTAAAATGCAAATAAGATTGGATTAGAGTTGAAATTGTATTTGGCAGTTCTAGGATAAAAATTGTCTTATTTGTCGAAATTTGCTGTAAATTGTTCATCAATTAGGAAACTTGCCCGGACAGCACAGCATAGGTGCTCGCTTAGTCATGGCTACATTGTCGTATTAGCGGTAGGATGCGAAGCTGCCCTGACGGTACCGTGTCAGCTGATTTTGTCCATTGTACCCAATTGTGCTGCTCAAATTAGTCTGTCAAAGATAGTTTAATAGTTCTTTCAAAACCCATAATTTTATAGAATTTTGACGAAATAATTCAGAAAATTTCGACAATTTTCCAACGTATTCCAACAAAATGAGCCATCCAAACATTTATAAAACTACACTTTTCATACAAAAATATTTGAATGCATATTTTTTGGAGCATTGCCTCTTATTTCTCTTCATCTCCACATATTGCCATGAGTTTATGTGGACAGGCAATGAAAAGAGGACTTTCTCTCTCTAATATCATTCATTGTTTTTTGGTCTTGCATGAGAATTTATCATCCTCACTGTACTATGACACAGCTTGAATATTGTTATTTATTAAATTTAATTTGATAATTGCATGCATTGAGAAAGTTATGTGTTGGGTGTAATAACATTATGTTGTTGTGTTGTGTTTGCTCATTGAATATATATTCAAAATTCTATGCTACTGCACTGCATTGAAAGACATAGAAATCCCCTTGAAATTTTAAAAATATAAAGCACATCATTTAAAAAATATTCTAACAAAAAAATAGTATAATTCATGCAACCATAAATACATAAACTAAATTATGAGTTGAAATGCTGCAGAAAAAAAAATCCTTCACTTCCTCTCCATTTGGGATTTGTGATGAAAATTTGCATAGTAGTAAATTTTAAGCAATCTCAAAAATATATCTGACACTTTGAATATATTAAAAAGATTTACATTCACAACAACTCTCTCTCTCATATTGAGTAGCACTGGATGTAACAGCACAGAAAATGTGCTTTATGCATATGCTAAACTGACTTTGATGTTTGTAACGAATCGTGAATAATTTTTGGAATATTAAAAAAAAAAAATTCTCTCTTGCTGTGATAATGTTGATGATTCTGTGATATAAGGACTGATGGGTGCTTCAAAAAGGTTTTGAAGATGAGTTAAAGATGAAAAAAAAACTATCAAAAGCAGGAGCTTTCATAAAGTTGATTCTGTCATTTTATAGAATTTATTTACATTTGATGGAAATGTTATGTACAGAAGATGAAGAAATTTTAAAGATGCTTCATGCAGTTTAAAAAAATATATGAGCACTTTTGAAAATTAAACTGAAAATGTCAATTTCAGCGAAAATGTCGGAAATAGAGCAAATTTTGAGTACTTGCTTTCTGACTTCGCTTGTCGTACAGATCAACTGTGATCCATGGCCTCTATCTTTTGGCTTATGAAGCTGATTTTATCACTTTTGTGTGGCTTCAATGATATCTGATGTTGGAACCGAGAAACCCTGCTTTGCAAAGTGCATCATTTGACACCCTATCAATTAACGTTTAGAGATAGATTTGTGCCTCGTGTCCAATCGTCAACGAAAATAAACGATGGCTTTTTACCATGCCTGATTATCAAGATCTCGCGGATTATGCAGCCAACCACTCAGCCGGCCAAAGTGTATTAAGCACTCGTTTTCCAAAAATGCTAAAAGATAGAGCTGTCTACAGATGTTCTCTTAATGCGGCAATGGGCTTTCGTTCATTCCAGCCTCTAGGAAGTAAGTAAGTAAGTTTATAAAATTGCACAATAATTTGAGCCGACTTTGAGTCGATTTAGGAGTAATCTTATCCTAACAGGCAAAGAGCAGGCTGGCATGGTACAGCAATATCACTAAGGTACCTAAAAGGGGCTTCTTTGTCAGTTTAGGTTATTATTGTACATAGTTAAAAAATTATAATTTTAAAATTATTCAATTTAAATTCATAAAAAAATGTTAAAACACACGAAATTGAATCAACACCAAAAATGATTGTGAGATGTTCCTCAACAATGAACATAAATCCAAATTGAGCATCTTTCCATGAAAAGCCAAATTGAAAAATGAAGACATTTGTAGAACGAAAAACGTAAAGGAAAAAGTCAGATAAATATGAGAAATTTCACATCAGCGACTGTATCAGCCCATATGAGCGTTGTGGAAGAAAAAGAAAAATGGGAGATATGAGAGATGAAACTTTTCAATAAACCTCTAATGTCACGTCAGCTGTCGCACAGCTCTTGTATGATTTACTCAATCTTATGTTAAGGGAGATGATGGAAGTAGACGAAGCTAGGGGAGAGAAAAATGGGAATTTTTTATCACTCAAATGTCATAAAATGTGACGTGTCAATTTACAATTTTTCTAGAATTCGAGGATTTCCACTTTACAATTCAATAAAGTGTTGCGGTTTTATAAGAATCATTGTAATTTAATACAGTGGTTTTGGTATCTCTTGTTACTGTGTTAAGAGTATTATAAGCTCACATTTGCATGAAATGAGGTTCCTATCAATTATGCTAAGATCATCATCTTATGTAAATTCTCATATTCACTAACGACTAAATGTTATGAGTAAAATTCTTTTCGAGATATGAAGAAATAGAATAGACAAGGCTATTTGAACTTTCTACAAGAATAGAGTAAATGGTTCACATTGTGAGATAATACTTAAGGATTAACAATTGCATCTATAAGCTTTATCTTTATAAATTATAAATGATCATTTTGAATATCAAATGTAGGCTAATAGCTAGCTGTGGAGTTAATTGTCTTAAAGGCCGTCAATTCATGCCAAATAATAGCGAGTAGTCCAGACGGAGAAGACAAAATGACGATTCTGGTTATCACAAAGTGTGTTAGCCATGCAAGCCGCAATCCTTAAATACATCTAATATAGCCAAAGTGTTTCTTGCAATTTCTATGACTCAATTTTTAGAAGCTGGAATTTTTGCATGTCTTCAAAAGTTTCAACTTGAATATGTAAGTTAATAACTGATTTATGGTTGTGCCTTGGTTTTCCAGCACGAAATTCCTTGATGTTTTTTTGGCCTTGCACGAAATGCCAGGGTGTTCCTTCCAAGCAGGATCCGAGAAGCTGAAACTTCATCGCATCATCGCATTGAGAACCTCTCAAGCAATTTATCAATTTCAGCTTAAAAGCTTCGTATTTTGTTAAACTTCCTTTAAATTTCTCCATTTTTTTGTCGTAAATCAACGAAGGCGTTTGTTCCAGGCATCGGCATTGGGTATATACTGAAATTTGATGAGCTGTATTGCGGTTGTAGTGTGTAGTTCCTGGAAAGCAAAATGTGTTGATATTTCCAAAAATTAGGTCAAGGTCAACTTGAATCTGCCTTGAGGCTAGATTTCGTCAAATGTGACTTGAAGCCAGAATCACTCTAGCCTGGTGTTGGATTTTTGGCCGTTTCAATGCCATTTGCCTACGGGATTATTAAGTTGCGTAAAAAATGGAAAATTTAAACGCGAACGTAAGGAATAAGTGACTAAAATCGGAAGTAGAATTTATAAATGCAGACAAAACAATGTTGCATTTCATATGTTAAAATCATATGGAAGTCGAGAATTATTGAATAAAATTTGTATCACCGAGTTGTTATTAAATTTTTTAGTAACTCAATTTTAATTTTCAAATTGAATAAAAAATATAATAACATTTTTTTTTACCGACAGAATTTAATATGACTTTATGTTTCAGCATATTTTTAACAAAATGTATGGAACTCGATACAGAAAATTGCACGCATGAAAAGCAAATAAATATAAATAACCATATCATGCCTCGAGCACATATTTATTCTATTTTTTTTTAGAAATAGGACATAAGTGTATGAACACATAAAATTGATAATCATGAATTATTTTTTGAATACAAAACATTTTAATCGATTAAGCGAATTTTCCGCTTCAACAAAAAATTCAACTACATTTTGTTAAATTCATCGGAATAAATATTGAGACATTAATTCCATAATTTTTGCACATTATGATTGATGAAATTTTTTCTAATCCTCGTCACTTGTGTGAATTCGTTTCTAGTCATGTTTTTTGTATACGACGAATATATAGGTCAATGCAGAATGATTGAACGATTCTAAACAGAATTTTGATGTTCGAAAAACTGATGAAGTTAATTTATCATGATTTTTATTTGGGGGGTTCCAAGCAAATTAGTATAATTGAAGGATAATCATTTTAGGCGTCAAAGTGAGTTGAGTTGAGGAAGGCTGAGTTTTGAAGCATTGAGAAGGCTCAACATGTTGGATGTTTGCTGTAATTCATGGAACTGAGTGAACTGAAATTTCTGATGATTGATTTCGATCTATGCTACTGAAAGTATGCTTTGCGAAGGTTGTGTCTTGGCGTAATGCAATAAGTGAACGCTTCCTTAAAATAACCTAGTGTCTCACGAGTTCTCAATTGCACTCAATCGTTCAAAATCTACGAACTTTCAAGAAATTTCCTTAAAGTTTACGTCTTCAAAAGAATATTTTGTTATTCATCAACCCACTTATTTGTAATATATTTAGGAATATAGAACAAGACTTTGTTATGAAATTTTTCTGTCAATATTTCTCAGAAATTCGATACAACTCGAGTATATGAGTAAAGAACCTGAAGCGTCACACTAAAAATAGAAGGACGTGAATTCTTCCGAAACATCTTCAAGAAATTATTGAAATTAAAGGAGTAGCTTTCATGGTTTATTTATATTTTGAGGTGTCAAGTAAGGTTGAGGATTTCTTATGTCTATTTAGGCGATTTTTGTATCGAAATCAATCGAGTATGGTTCAGTTATAATTGATGATAATATCTATTAATAATATTTGAAGGACCAGCCTTATGAGATGGAGTCACTGCGATTAGTAATCTATTGTACCAAACAATTAAGACCTGCAATTTATTGTAAGATCCGAACCACTTGCAAATTCTGCACATTGCATAGACAACAGTCCATCAAAAGATCTTATGCATCCTGCAATGAACTTAGTTTCTTCCTTGGTGAGGGCCATTGTCGTATTTAGAGTTCGTCTAATTCTAATTCCCAGTACTTTTGCATCGTTGCTCACATAGTAATCGCATGAATTTTTGGGGCAATGTACTCAATTACAATTTGTGTATATGATTGTAAACCTAGCAGTGGGGACACATTAAGTGCCAATCATCTCAAAACTACACCGAACACATCAATTAAGTTTCGTAACTAGAACAGCGAGAAGAAAAACGATCTTCAAAAATTATAAACGATCAAGAATTGTATCCAAGACCTTTGACACGTAAGGTCAACGTTCTACCTATAAGGTCATTTTATTTTGAACAAGCTTTGCGTGAAAATTCTTGGACAATTTTCATTTAAATAAATGTTTAAATTTCAACTTTAGCATTATTCTTATTTCTCAAGAGGAATCTAAGGCAGTTTATCAATGCAAGAAATATTTCCACTCAACTCAATGACATCAAATACATTTCTCAGTTAGTAATAAAATGCCATCTTAAGGTACAGAAAAAGTAGATGTCAGTAGGTAAATTTCTTTGTAAAAAAATTATTACAAAGTTGAAAGGAGAAAGAAAAATATTTTCAATTCCCCAAAAAGCGCCTTGAGGAAGTTTCTGCTTAAAATCTCATAAACACCTTGCAAAGTATCATAATAAAAGTAAGACAAGGGGGAGCAGAGACTTTGTAAAAAAAAAATCGATAAAACTATAAAAAAGTTTTTTTATTTAACAAAAAAAAAAATATTCTTACCTCATGGAGCATTTTTTATATTCATTTCACTAAGAAAATTGCATCACCGTCACTTTGTAAAGTAAATAATTTTCAACATTTCATACAGCTCATGCGCATGCATTGTCGTCTTCGCGAGAGAATGGAAATTTTTCGGAACAATTTTCCCATCCAAGTGAAAGCAGCATTTTTTCGTGACAATGCATTGGAAAGGACATTCGAGTACATTAACTGTCTGTGTACCATTTCAATATTTAACTACGACCGTACAAAAAGTGGTGAATCAGTTCGTTTCGTAAATTTCGCCGTGCAGGACGTTGTAACAAAAAATTTCCTTTCATCGCGACTTTTTTTCATTTACTTTTTTTGGTGAAAAATAAAGAAAAAAAAGAAAGAAAATTCACGGTCGGTTCGGTGTGAGAAGGAAATTCATAGTGAAAAAAAGAGGAAAGAAAATTCTTTATATTAACCTTTGGTGTTATCATGCGATAAGAAAAGTAACAAAACATAATAAAGAGCATGAAATAATATAAAATACAATAATATATTAGAGTGTGAATTCATCATACAGAATAAAAGTAGTTGTTGGACATTAATCAATGAAATATGATAAATGATAAGTAAAAAATGAGAAGGATAATCTGTTTAATTTGTCACAACAAAAGAGTGAGCATTCTGACTGATAAGAACAAAATGAATATGAATATTATCAAGCAATGCCGAAAGATTGATTTTTCGTGCTGAAAAAAAAAAATATCATAATTGAAGGAAGAAAAAAGTTATCTGAATAAGAAGTTATTCTTCAGCTCGGAGCACCGTAAAGTAAAGACATGAAGCTTTTGTTATGTAAACAAGGTGTCACAAATATTTGAATACACCTTTGCTCGCTTGGAAAATTGCTATTTTCCGGTGAGACATAAATTATTCACTTGATAAAACTTTTTCTTCTCTCTTTCGATTCTTCCTTTTTTTCTATTCGATTTTACAATGTTATATGCTGTATGTTATGATTGTGCCAACGGGCAAAATTGAGCAAATTTTCTTATTTCTAGTGAAGAATGTCAAGGATTTCAATTGAATTTTTAATTGACGTGCCTGTGAAGTGAAGAATTATGATAATTTATTATCAACTGCTGTTTATAGCTGCTATATGTAGTGGAATGTTTGATATAATTTTTTAAACTGTCAATCTTTTAGCATAAGACTCTATTATATCCAGAGCTCTAAGTCGATTGAAATTTCACATGGAATCTAGTCGGCTCTACTCGAAATTTATATAAAGTCGAGTTGGATCTATTCTAATTTTATATCGAATCGAATCGACTTTACTCGAATTTTGAAAATCTGAATCGAATTTGATTTCTGAATATTTCTAAAGGATCTAATAATTTTACGGAAAATAGAGATTAATGGCGTACTTAACATGGTTATAAAAGTGTGAAGGAATTTTTTCTTCATCCATCATTTGAAACCCATTTAACCAAAATATTCCATATATTTTCCTTCGACATTAAAGGAAAATAATATGTACTATCCATTTATATATCAAATTTTTTTTGTTGTCCTTGTATGTTCTAAAAGTATTCCATTGATGGACTACCGCAACTCGCGAAAGTTCGAATCTCAGTTTTTCACCATAGAAAAATTTTTTTGGCAAGAAAAATAAATTTTGTTCTAAATTTTGAATTCTATATACTTCACAAGAGCAAACAGAAATCACTTTTATAAGTCCGACCCAAATTTATATGGAACTTATAAATATTTATGAATGTGTTCGAGACTTAACAGTATGCAGCTTAATTAAATTAAGCATCTTTTGTCATTTTTTCATGGTGTTAGTGTACTATAATTAAGTGCACACTAATACTTTAACAATAAAAATACATAAATATTCATGGAAAAAATACAAAGAAAACATGGTAATATTTATATGCATTTTATTGTCCATCAATGTAATACTTTTGTATTACATTGGTTTTCCCTTTATGTTCTACATTGATGTCATATTGCATCTTCCCTATTATCTTCCTTTTTCTAACGACAAGGAACGTACATGGAATGTACAAAAGTATTATCCATGGAAGATTCTTATGTAATACACAATTCTTCCTTTTGGTTACATGGGAAATGTGCTTATTTTAAAAATGAATTATAATTAAATCAACCCACTCGACATAAATGAAGAAATAGAGCTTTCTGGACGGATGGATGAAAACTGCTTCTATTTTGTGTTAATAAAAAAGAGCTATGGTAGAGCTCTAAAAGCTCCATGGCGGAGTCTGTTTTGTTTGTGTCACTCGGTTACCTAGAAATCTGCTGAGAATCCTTATCTAGAAATTACTGAATGAATAATTATTTCGTTTCGTTTGATCTTAGACTCTAGTGTACAAAAACACGTTAGAACCAGTCAATGGTAAATTAATGCCCAGCTGATGTCTAGTTATAACTTACTTTGGAACATTCAGCAGAAGTTTATTTGAATTTTCTTGAATTTTCCTAAGTATTCCTAACAAAACTTTTCAATCGAATGCCTGAGTCTATTTAAAAATTTCCGAAGAATTCAGCCATAGAAATAGGTTTACTTGAGTAAATGATTATAATTAAAGGTCTTCTTTACTAAATCCAACAACACCTTAATATCGATCGAGCCCAATAAATAATATCCTCGTCTTTAACTCAATCAAGAATTTCTGTATTATTTTCACGCTCGTATATAAGCCATTTAATTTTCTTAATTCCTTAAAGCGCTCTTCACCTCTCGACTTCTCTTCTCTTCTTAATTCAATTATTATTTACATAAACTCGAAACCTTTTCACATTCTGTATAATTCTTCAACTCATCCTTAATGCCTTTATAGCAATGTGTCATCAACGAATTGAAAAAGCGAGAGCGTGCGACTAAGTATCATTTTAAATACTTCCATACCCATCATCTTTACTCCCACCTCATACTACCACAATATTCTCATTTTCATTTATCTACTTACTTATTTTCTACAATTTGACTTTTATAGCAGAAATTTTTTGTGTATAATCTTTATGGTAAAAGCAGAATGTTGTTGTCATAGTCTATGGGTATTTTCTATTAAACGCTCACTCATTTATTAATTTGAATGAAAAAAACCTTTTTGTACTTTAAAGTGGAACTTTTTTTTGTGAAAGGAATGAAGAAAGTTTGGTGAGCGAGAAGAACAGTTTTGAAAGGAAAAATTTTGATTTTGTGTGGGATGGAAAGCAGAACTTTTGATTTTTTTTCGGGGGGAGATGGAGAAAATATCACTGTTGCTATCTGTAAGGTTTTGGAGATAATTAATCTTCAGCTTTTTCTTAGTTTCTAATATATACAAAATTAATGCCAATCACTCAAATGTATAGGAAAATCAGGTCAATCCAGTTTTTGGTGTCATAGAATGTTATGCATTGATTGAATAAGATGCATTGCTTAACGTTTGTCAATAATTTTTTGGGTCCGGTTGAGAACCGCAGAACTGATAATGCTGCATTTTAGATGCAAAAGTCTTTGAATATTAAGACTCAAAATTGTTAAAAAAATCCAAAAAGTGCCAAAGTTGGAAATGTGTCGATTTTTTCCAAAAGTGTCCCGATATCTTGCGAAAATTCTCTCGCAACCCTACCTTTAGTTCATCCAAGGCTGCAGGTCTGCATTTTTGGACGAACCCTGATAGTTTCACATTTTAAATATATTCTGGATGAACAAAAATCCAGTCATTTTACTTTTAACCTCGTTTATTAATTTATCCATGTGAGTTGAAGTAGCTCGGAGGCGAAATAGTTTAATAATTCGGAATCAAATTATTGTAATCCGTCCTTGCCTTTCGGGAATTATGGGTTCCGAGACTCATCAATAGAAAATTTTCACTTGCCCCTTTTCAAATCATATGTAGTGAAAATGCAAC
This sequence comes from Chironomus tepperi, assembly GCF_022539635.2. Classification (NCBI taxonomy): domain Eukaryota; kingdom Metazoa; phylum Arthropoda; class Insecta; order Diptera; family Chironomidae; genus Chironomus; species Chironomus tepperi. Next base: position 252,395 of record NW_027226528.1, read on the forward strand.
TCACAACGTTCGTCGACTACAGACAAAAATGCCATCAAAGAAGCAACTTTGATTCCACTATAAACTTTCAGTCTCCTGAGTGCAGAGGTCTGGCGCACCCTCATTAATAATACAATTTTCGACCGTGAATCATCCTAGTCGTAGCCTTTTAAATAATTAATCCAGTCATTGAACAAATCGAGACCAATTTAATGTCAACAAACTAATAATCTTGGCGTTTATAAAAAGATCTAAATGACTAGTTAACAAAATATTTGAGTCTCATTCCAAGAACCATTTAATATTTTCTCATTTTAAGACTTTTTAATTATTTACAACTATACTCGACCCAAATGAAAAGCTCAATTTTAGCTTCAGAAAGTCCATTTCCTTTTCGTGATAAAATAAACACAGAAATAAAATTGCCATTCATTCCAATAATTTTTTTTTTCTTATACATGTCGCACTAAATTTTCCGACAAATTACATTGTCGTTTGGCTGTAGTAAAAGAGCAGTTAATGTGTGACATTAGTTTGAACATTAAAGCAACATTTACGAGCCTCCCACTCTTTATTTTTTCTATTCTTGCTTTTTTTTATGATTGAATAAATATTCTATTCCGTTCATCGTCGACATATCCTTTGAGAATTGTCACATATGTAGCATGTAGCTCATCTATGAATTTCATTCTCGTGAAATATTTTATCTCCCTTATCGTCATCAACTATAGCATCGTGCAGAGTATTTTTTTTTTCTTCTCATTCATGTGATTTAAATAAATCTCGCTTATTTGTTATGTCATTTAAAATTAGCATGTTTATGCGATTTGTCAAAAGATTGAATGATATATTCATGATTTCATTTGAACTGAAATTTCTCATTTTTATTGTTAAATATATTGTTAAATTTTCTGTTCTTCTGTATTTGATTACCTTCAATATGTTTAAATATATCATCAGTGAAATACTTTAAACCATTCATTTTGTTGTGCTTGTGAAACTGTTTATTTGACAATTGAGAATGTAATGATGGGGTTGACTTACAAAAAAAATGTTAAATGGATGTTGTTGACTTTTTTTCAGTGATTTTTACTGCAATTATAAATGAAACTTAAACTATAATTTGGGAACCTATGTGTATCTTCTTTTGGTTCGAGACAATTCATGTCATTTTATAATTAATAAGTTATTGGTGAATCCAAGAATATTTCAAAAAATGTCGAATGACTTTTCATTTAAGGACTTTAAATAAGAGACGTTCACGTGCATAATATTACGTTAGAGAATAACGATCCTTTTCAGAAATAATCAATGGAATTCCCAGAATTTTATTTTGTTTAAATCAGATTTATTTTCGTGCTCCTTTGACTGTTACTGACTAACTTACTTAGTGATACGTACTTCGTTGGTCGTACGATCTATCCCTTGAACGTCTCTTAATATTGGCTCCAGAGCTTGAAATCGAGTCGAATATTATATGGAGTCGAGTCGAGTTGAGTCGACTTTTCCATACAATATCCGAGTCGACTTCGAGCTCTGGTTGGCTTTATTAATACCAAATGCAATTCTTTCTCTCCAAGAGTTATTGTGCTTTCTTCGTGTTCTTTCTCGTTCTCGTTATAAGTGAACTAAATTCATTTAGCAACTGAAAATGACAAAAAATCAAATTTTTTTTAAATGTATGTAATTTTGATGATAATTTTCATGAATAATTCAACCTTATGTCTATGCTTTTGATTTCAAATATCATAAAAAATACTGTCTACGTTTATCAAATTTACATGAGTTGAGTCGTGTAACCTTTGAATTTATAGAGAAATGAATAACAAATCTTAAAATTACAAAGTTGAATAGAAAACTCTAGAAAATTGAAAAAGTAATGATGTTGGAAAAGTCATGACGTTGAAAAATATTGAATGAAATGCTTTTGAGGAATATATTCCCGAGTGGTACACATGAAGAGAGTTCTGGCATGGAACTTCATAGGATTCTCTAAGCCATTTTTATTAACATCAGATGGGAGACGCCTGAATTTGGCGAGCATTTAAGTGTAAAGTTTCTTTGAAGAGCATTGTCAATTTGTGTTGCTCGGGCTGGTAACCAGAAAAGTCTAAAAATTCATCATGAGACATAAAAAAACTTTAAAAAGAATTGAAAAAAGAACTTTGAAATTTTCAAAAATATTCACATTCACTGAATAAGAATCCAAGAGTTTCACATCATAATATTAAAAATAATCAAATCATTTCAGTTTTATTTGGTAAAGAAATCAATTTTCGTCAATTTTATCGAAATAAAAAGAGAAATATCATTGTTGACTTATCATTGATTATTCAATACCTTTCATTTTTCTCCTTATCAATTTAATTTCAATTTCAAATTATTATTTATTTATCACTGAAACAACATAACATCATATTATGTACGTAACATGAACCTTGCAGCATAAGATGAATTATTGATTACGTTTTCGAAAAGGTCGTTGGTTGTAAAAAAAAAGTCAAGGGAGAAATAATGACTATTAATGAGCTGTATGTTATTAATTTACTAATAATCTCAGGATAATTATTAATTCCATTCACAGTGTGGTTATAAATAGCTCTTGCCTACAATTTAGAAATAAGCAAAATAAATCCATTGAAAGTGATTTCTTTTCCTGTAAGTTTATTTGCTTTTTTTCGAATTTTCCGAACTCAATCAACTCAATCTTGCAGAAGAAAGTCAAATACCATAAATTGTTTATTTTGATGCGAATTTCATATGAACCATTGACTTTTTGTAAATACTACCTACATCAATATTTTGAAAAGATACTTTTGTTTATTCTGTATAGCAATATTTGAAGCTTGAGATATATTTGAACAATTATTATCCAAAAGCTCTTGCCAGGGGATGGAACGCAGAAATTTTTGAATTTTTAACTCGAAAAATGGAAGAAAATTGAAGAATTTTATCCAAAAAGAGTTAAGGTGGAGGGGTTGACCCGGCAACGACCCTGAATACGCCCTTGCTCTTGCATTTCAATTTATTCGTAATTTTTTCAAGCATGAACTTAAGAAAAATGAATCTTTTATATCATATGAATGTTTTGATGGCTCTTAGCTAAAGGATTTAGATTGAAAAAAATAATAATCATAATTTACTGGCAATTCCGCATCTTCAATAAATAAATACTGTTTAAAAATAATTTTTATTTTATAAGATTCTTTTGAAGGTTTTTATTTGCAATTATCAAACTTTATTGCTTTTTTTAGAAACAAATTAATAAGTTGTTAATAAGTCTGAAAAGTACTTCTTACTCAATATCATTTTTTAATGATGTTTTGTGCACTTCAAGCAAAATTAATTTTCGAAGAATTATGCAAAATTTATTCCGTTTCTAATGTATTTTAATTATTGAAATGTGTAGGACTATATTGATGGCTTTCACGTGCAGAAATTTCAATGGCAACACTATTTCTATTGACAGCTATATTACATGAATTGTTAAGCCTACCACGTGATCTCTTGCCATCTGAAAAGTCAGATTTTAAAACTCTAATTAATGGATCTTCAACAGAGCTCTTAATAATATTACAAATCGGTATATTGATTCAAGCTTTAGCCCTAGATCAGCATGACTCTTACTTGGTGGTGTATTTGGTATGAATCCAAAGTCATGCAGTTAACTATGGTAGGACTTCGGATCAATTAACCAACATGTCCAATTGGGGATATATTTTTTATTCTTAGTTAAAAGAACAGAATATTAAAGAATCTTGCAAAACTTAATGTAAATTCTAAAACATTTGATATGTCTTCATCTGACAATCCAAAATCTCTAACAGCATGCTGCAGCACACCGTATTCACTAAGTTATCCATACTACTCTGACTGCACCATGACGGCGGATTTTGATTTATTTAACAGCGAAAATTGCGGTTTGCCACATTGCCCCACTAGAGCTTCATATTTTATTTAAAAAACTAATTGAAACATTTTAAAAAAATCTAATTTTCCCAATTTTTTTCCCCACATCGCATGAATTATTTTAATTAGAGATTCAAATATATTTCAAAACTTTTACGCTCACGCTTGCAGATGAAGAAATTAAATCAATTAAAATTTATAAAGTCATCCAAAAAAAAATCTCAAAAATCTCTCGAATGAAAAATTTTCTGCATCAGAGCTTGAATGACTTTTTTTTTAATCAAATGAAAATTTCGAAAGAAAGATAAAAAATTGTATAATTTCATTTAAGAATGAGACAGACAAATGTGACTGTTTCAGATCGTTATTCGTGTGGGAAGCGACATGAAGGAATGAGAACTCGAAGGAGTAGTGAGTGTGACTGCAGATAATTTTTTTCATTTCTATCTCTTTGCAAATAAAAAAAAAAAAAATGCAATGTATGTGGAAAGCACTTTTAAATGTTCATACATGCAAAAATACTTAAATGCCTCGCCTTCAAATAAATCTTTCTTGCAATGCTCTACAGCTACGCTACAATTTTTTTCCCACTGTATAATGCTTTATGCTGTATATATAGATCCACCTCATCTACATTGAATGAAAAAAAAAGCTAAAAGAAATGAAAGAGAATGTACACATAAATTGTGAAAGTGCAGTCAAAGGAAACAAAATTAATAGAAGTTCTGTATCTGATCTACAACCGTTTAAAGTAGTGCTTTACGAAAAAAAAAATATTACTCCTATACATTATATTTATAAATTTGTGGCTGCTTTTGTTACCTCCTACTTCTTTTTAACATCATACCTTAGATTATTAATATTATTACATGTTCTTGTTGTGTTTATACATTGTAATGTTGTTGGATTATTTAAGGATTCATTCAAGTGCTTCAAGATTGTTTGTGTAACCTGTTTATAGTAAAGTGTTGTGCTTGGCTCTACATATTCTGTGTAGCACAGATTGGTTAATCGATCAAAAATTCGGTACAACACTTGGCAAAATTTGGCATGACTCTGGCATGGTGCTGCATTTAAACCTATTTCGGCACTAAGTCACAAGCACCTCAGCTTGCGTTAATCGATCAAAATTCGGGCACCTGGTCGGCGTGACTCTAGTATGATGGATTTATATCGAATTCTACATCAAGTCAGAGTCATGTCGGTCTGGGTTAATTGATGAAAAGTCCTGCATTAGGCTGACGTGAAGGCCAGATTTTAGCCGAATTAGGTCCTAAATAGCCAAACAAGTCAGAGCCATACTGCTTTGAGACTGGATTTTTGATCGATTAACCGACTTGTGCTATTCGGGTATCAAATACAAGCTTTGGACTAAGCTGCAAATGTTCTGAATTAAGGTTCCAATTTTCATAAAATTTATTCTAATTTTTCCTTGAATTTTTTGCATTAAAAACCTAAATTTAATTTCAACAATTAAATCCTTTAAACCTTACCATCTGCCGTAGCCTAGCAGTAATCCGGAACGACTCTGTTTGTACAAAAATTGTGTCTTTATTCTTATTTTTACATATCTTTACTTTGTTTATCCAAGAATGAAGTAAAAGAAACAACAATATTTGCCAGAATTCCTTATAGCTTATTCATGCATTATGTATATACATATGGACAACAAAGTTGTCGTAAAATGTAAATAAAATTAAATATAATTAAATTTGTATCAACTAAATCGTTCAAAGATGTTTCAAAAGGAAGATGAATTGTAGCTTTCATGCTCTCATTAACAAATTTATTTGAGGCTGGAAACAGAGATAGTCGATTCCAAATTTGGGTCAAATAGAAAGCACTAAATTCCATTTTGTTGAATGTTCATTAAAATAAAATGATTGAAGAATTTAATTTTCGAAAAATGTTTACAAAAACAATTATCAGGCCTTTTTTTCATGAAAGTATATAGATGTGCGTAGGAAGTTTCCTTGATTTTCACCACCCCACTCATGCTTACTCTTTCATTTTATTTTATATTAAATTTCTCTTTCACACAAAATGAATCAAAAAAAACAACAATTTTTCTTTCACATGTGTGCTTATTTAAAGACTGAATGTAGACGTAAATGAATAAAATTTTATGAGTTTTAAGCACACAAAGCAGCTTTAGTGCATAGCATGAAAGAATTTTCTCTTTCAGTGAAAATCCATTCATCACATTTCCACAATTTTTCTTTATTTTTTCTTCATTTCTTCACCATTTTACTTATGAAATAAAATATTTATTTCCAAAAGGATTTTCGTGTTGAAAGCTAATTTGTACGGAAAGGTTGTGTAAAAAATAAAATGGATAAAGGGAAACAGGTCGAAAATTGCACAAGGTAATAAAAATAACCGACAGTGCATTTTGAATGCGATGAAAAAAATTTTCTTTTTGCGCCTTTGATGAAAATCAATTTTCAGAGTTATTTATAGACGACCAGCAACACACTAAAATAAAAAGCTTTTCCAGAGCTTTAAACGATTTTCCTTATCTTTCATGAACTGAAATGAACGCGCTTGAAATTCTTGACTTTATTTTTTTCTACCTTGATCGAGTACATTTGGCAAAAAGAAGCAAATAAAATGTACACACACAAAAAAAATGTAGACTGACCCTCCACTCCATTCACTTCACTTCATTTCCCTTCGGCCAATCATTATACGATATAATTGAATTTTCAAGTGAAGCTTCCGCATATAAAATTGAAAATGCATGAGGCCGTAAAGATGAATAGTGAGCGATAAGTGCGTTCATTTAAATGCCCAACGGGAGGCTTGCCTAAAATTGACTCTCTGTTGATTGTCAGTCCGGAGTGCTGATATCTTCTTCTTTTTTTTTTATTTTGCACGACTGCTACTGAATTTATATGAAGCTTATTTATTTTGAATAAAAAGCTATATTGTGTGCTTAATAAAGGATGAAGAGTTGAAGGCGCATTTTTATCTTACAGCATATAATGCTGAATTTGTGCTGTCGTGCAATAGAACGATGCAGTCCTTGAAATCGACTCAAATTTCGAGTCAACTTATGTAGACTGAACTTGAGTATTTGAGTCGATTTCGAGGTCTGCAACGATAAGAGCAGTGCAATGAATACCAGATAGAGAAATTAGATTTAAATGTGATTTATGCTACGCTCTATAATACCTCAAGTAGCTCATTGGCATAAAAATGCACCAAGAAATCGTAGGATGTATGTTTGAGTCCCACGCCGGCTATGTTGTGGGGAACAGTACTGTCTTTCTAGAATCTTAGAAGTAGTGTGAAATCTAGAGATTTTTGAATTGTTGTCCCACAAATCTGATCTCTAGTAGACTACTATGACTTGATACCGGATTAAAGACCAGAGTCACGCCAAGAAATCCATCGATTATTCGACTTGTGCTACTTAGATCAGAATCTAAGAACTGTCATAGTTTTCCATTTATTTAAATTTTACAATATGGAATCCAAAGAGTCTTAAAGACAAAAGCCTATTTTTGAGCACCCAACAGCACAAGGTTGTGAACCAATTGAGTCTCTATCGATAAAAATCACTCTTCATCTTCAATGACTTCACGTGTCTTCTCATTTTATTTATTTTTATATTCACACCGTTTTCACATGTATTGAATTTGTTCAGATTGAAAAACCACTTTTTTGGATTTTTCAGCCAAACTAAGCACAATGGCAAGTTATGTAGAATTCCTCACCATAATCAAAAAACAGATTTCAAATTGGTTAGGCATTGCTGAGAAAATCGAAAAATTCGAAGCAAACAAGCAAACAAGCAAACAAGCAAACAAGCAAACAAGTTAATCAGCAAGAAATCTCAATAACGAGACATCGTAGAGACTTCTAGTTTTTTGCAATCGATCCGTCCTTCTCTATAGAAGAGCTGATTAGATTTTGGGCATGGCAGGAACAGTCATTGCTTCTAAAAAAGCAAAAAACTTTCGTTTTCATACAAAATTTCAAATTCAATGTTTTCTATGATTTTTTGAAACTTTGAACATTGTATGAAAATTATCAAACATTCGCCAAGTGAAGCTTGGCCTACCCACTAGAGCCTGATTCCTCAAACATGTGCCAAGCGAAGCTTGTCCTAAGCCTGATCCTCTGAGCCTGATTTCAAACATTTGCCAAGCGAAGCTTGTCCTACCCGCTGGAGCCTGATCCCTCAAACATTTGCCAAACGAAGCTTGCCTCCCGCTGGAATCCCTTAGCGGAGCTTGGCCTACCCGCTGGAGCCTGATTTAGCGAAGCTGACCCGCTGGAGCCTGATTCTCAAACATTTGCCAAGCGAAGCTTGGAAGTGACCTGATTTCAAACATTTGCCAAGGAAGCTTGGCCTACCCGCTGGAGCTTGATCCTCAAACATTTGCCAAGCGAAGCTTGGCCTACTCGCTGGAAGCTTGATTCCTCAAACATTTGCCAAGCGAAGGATACCCGCTACTTGATCCTCAAACATTTGCCATGCGAGGTCTGGAAGTCTGATTCCTCAAACATTTTCGCTGAGGATTCCTCAAATACCCGCTGGAGCTTGATCCCTCAAACATTTGTCAAGCGAAGCTTAACCCGAGGACTGATTGTCAAACATTTGCCAAGCGAAGCTTCTGGAGCCTGATTCCTCAAACATTTGCCAAGCGAAGCTTGGACCCGCTGGAGCCTGATTCCTCAAAATTTGCCAAGCTGCTTGGCCTACCCGCTGGAGCCTGATCCTCAAACACTAGCGAAGCTTGGTGCTTTACATTTGCCAACCGAATACCCGTCGAGCCTGATTCCTCAAACATTTGCCAAGCGAAGCTTGGCCTACTCGCTGGAGCCTGATTCCTCAAACATTTGCCAAGCGAAGCTTGGCCGCTGGAGCCTGATTCTCAAACATTTGCCAAGCGAAGCTTAAGCCTACCCGCTTATACATTTGCCAAGAGCTTGGCCTACTCGCTGGAGCCTATTCCTCAAACATTTTCAAGCGAAGCTTGGCCTACCCGCTGGAGCCTGATTCCTCAAACATTTGCCAAGCGAAAAGCCTACCCGCTGGAGATTCCTCAAACATTTGCCATGCAAGGTTGTGAACCAATTGAGTCTCTATCGATAAAAATCACTCTTCATCTTCAATGACTTCACGTGTCTTCTCATTTTATTTTCTCTTTTGAAGTAACAATCTCATAACGTTAAAAATAAGGCAAAGCCCCCTGATTGTATAACAGTAATGAGATATGACAAGAATGACAACAATTCCAATAAAACCAAATCTCATTCTTTGGGGAAAAAAATGCTTTAAATGGAGATGAGTAATATTGTTGTTGATGTTGTATTGTCAATAAGCAGTTCAATTCCCAATTGTTGTTGCTATTATTGGAATTTTCTTTTATTGGTAAAAAAAAGGCAGAATTTTTTTGAAAGAAGACTAAACCTCGCCATTTATTCCTTCCATTTAAGGATTTTTTGGTTTTTCATTTTGCACTCGCATGTCTACTCATTCATAGTCTGATGCTTATTTATTATGCAAATCCAAGATGATTTAAATGAAATTTTATATAGACACATAATGTCTACATAAATACATGTACATATAGAGTAGCATTATGTCTACTAAGAAAGAATTTTTAGATAGACACACAAATAGAAAGTGGAACATACAAAAAAGCAAGCGTGACGAGAGGGAAGAAGAATGATTATTGCATTAAAAGCTTAAAAGATTAGAGAACAAATTATTGAAGATAATGTAGATTGTAGGGATGTGACAATTGGCACAAGCAACACTATGTCGAATAAGTCTACAAATTTTATAAAGAAAAATTCGATGTCGAGGAAAAGTGGGGGACAAATAATCATTTATGTGCTTGGGATTTGTTCATGAAGGCATTGAGAAAAGGAAATTGAGTTTGAAAGAATGTCTCATAAATTTTACGCTAAATATATTTTTAAATGCCAATCGTTTCTTGTTGTTTTTGAATACATTGGAAGTTTCTTCCAAAAAAATATTTGAGAGTGAGGAAGAGGATTTGAGGATTTTAAGATTAGTACTTGTGATGAAATGTTTTGCGGAACCGCAGAGAATTAGAATTGAGACTTTTAATGGAAAATGTGTTAATTTTTTGATAAAGTCTGGGGCTTATGCACTCAGAAATTCAGGGGAAAAGTGTTGATCTGACAGAAAAAGTATAATTCAGAATGACGGATACCAATTGTGACTTGAACCATCGTCAAATGATTTCCAGTCACATGATTCTACTACTGAGTTATCGGGGGTTATTTGACTATATGGTAAAGTGCCATACCGTAATTACCTACTTACTTACTGGAACCATGCTCCGACTTGAAGCCTAGGTTATTACAAAAGGCCTTCCATCTGACTCTGTTACTGGCCACATCACAAATCTTGTACAGATTCTCTGTTTTGACACGCAAAAAAGTGCCATACCAATATACTTACTTACTTTCTTCACTGGCCGTACAGATCAAGTGTGATCCATGGCCTCTAACAGTCGGCACCTGAAGCTAGCTATATCGCTTGCTGCCGCTTGTTTTATTTCAACTATAAATTGTCTGTACCTCCTTACTATTGCAGTCCCAATGATGAATCGTTGAAAGACCATTGTAGGAATTTAATTCCAAAAAAGAACTCCTAAGCATCTATGATGAAGTGGGGTTTATTCAATAAGAGCCTCTTATTAAGAAGTGGTTGGCTGTGGGTCACTGCCCGTTTCACATACCCTCCAATAATGACAGATTGTGTCCTCAATCATTACTATACTAACACTAGTAAGGTCCAACAATGAAGCAAATTACAATTTGATTGACATTCAACCCTCAACTTACCCTGATAGGGCAATCCAATAAACATCAACAAATCTGAACAAATCATTTCTCAATTATGATCAACAGCAAACAATAAAAAAAACTTAATCACTTTTAATCAATCAAAAATTCAATATTATGTTTGTCAATAAATTTTGACATTACACTCCAAATATCTCATTTTCTTTATTGTCATCAGCCGAAATGTGAAACTCACGAAAATACATTTTCGTGATTGTCGATCGAATGACATAGCAGAAGTGAAGTGAATGTCTCTCTTCTTTTTTTCCTTTAATTCTTTTTTTGATCATTAAAAATTGACGAAATTTAATTATTTCCCAAACCCAAAAATAAAAGTTATAATTTATGTATACGTGTGAGCTCATTTCATGCCACTAGCGATTAATGGAAAATTACGGTTGATAGACACAACAAATGAAGAGGGACGGCTTGTAAATTTTCGCCGTATTTTTTTGAGCAGCATAGATGATAAAAATAATTTTACGCAGCTAACAGACAAAAAAGCACTGCAGGTTATAATTCCAGTCATTCTGTGCTAAAAACGAGGGAAATTTTTTTATATTTTTTCAATGAATATTTTATATGCATTATGGAAAATATGTGAGTGTATTTATGCGGTATTTATGGTTTTACAGTACTCGAAAAACCAACATAGAGATATATAGAGACAGGATTTTTTTCCCTCATTCAGGAAGTCGATTGTTGAGATTTTTTTGTGTCGCAGCGTGACATAACAAACAAACTTCCTCTCTTTTTTTTCAAGTATGCAGAAAAATGACAATAAAAAAGTTCAGCAATGGGAAAGAGAGGACAAAATACCGCAAGCATTAAATGATTGATATTTAATTAAGTTAGATGGAAAGGGGGGCTGTAGATAGAGCTGTGACAAAGAAATTGGAATGACAAAAGTTGATTCGTGAAGCGTTTCGATGTCGTTTTTTTTAAACTTTTGATTGCTTGTAGGATTGCAATTGATGGCTATGGTAATTTCTGATAACCGAAAGAGAATGACTGCTTTATGGAGAAAGAATGAGAAGTTTTAAGAATGTCATAGATACTCATGTTCAGGTATCAGATTAAAAATACTGTTTTATGGATTTAAACGGTTGTCTGTACACCGTTGAGGAATAAGTGTTAGTTACATGGTTTTCTGACTGTAGGATGTACTGTAGTTAAGAATGCCTAATATCTGTAATAAAGGGTAAAAAATTGAAATTGATGAAAATATTTGCTAAAATTTTACATCAACCATGATAAGACAAAATCTATTTTAAGGCTTTTTGGAAGTAGAAACAATGCTTTCTAATTAATAAATATTTTATTTGAAACTAAGTAAATAAATAAATATTTTTGTAGGTATTTTAGAAATTCCTTCAACTCTCTAGAAAGACAAAATATATTTTATTCTCAAATATCTTCAAAATTTTCTTATTTTTGTTCAAATCTACAATATTTTGAAATAAGAAATATTTAAACTTTAATTTAAAATTCACTTGAAGCTTTTACTCAAAAATTAATTTGGTAAGGAGCCATTCACTTATTACGTAAAGCTAAAAGTCAACAAAGCATCCCTCTTGGTACGAAAATCTCGGATTTTTTTTTAATTGCTTGAGTCAGGAATTCAGAGTTGTTAAAAAAGGAATCTGGTGTGTTTTGAAAATGTGTCACATGGAAAAATGTGTGGATATGTGTGGAAAATGTGGGAATATCCACATATCTCAATGTGTGAATATCCTGAGTCTTAAAATGTGTGAATATCCAGTCTCAGGGTTGTTAAAAAGTATTCTGTTTTACTGAATGTGCACATATATTCCACGTAATCCACATATTTCATGTTTGCAGAGGGGAAAATGTGTGAATACATCTGAAAATCTACACATTTTTACCATATGATACATCATCAGATTCTATTTTTAACAACCCTTCGTTGAGAAATAACAAAGAAAATTTTTCCACCCCCTCTTAAGAGCGTTACATAATAACTAAACGACCCCTAAGGTTAAACGTATAATCACTTTTTTTGTCAAAAATTTATAGAATATATTAAAGCTTCAATAACAATAGATAATTAATAAAATTAATTAAAATTTGAAATAATTACCATACATTATGTTCCTAGCAACAATAATGAGCATTTTCTAATACTTTTTTGTGGGATTAATGCTAATTTGTTATAGTTGTTTCCCATGGGAGGAGAATTAACATACTTGACAATAAAAAATCTTCTTTTTTGATTGAATGCATAACCTAATTTCTGAAAATTAGATATAAATTGATGAAATCTAAATATAATCTGACCAGGGGCGTAGCCAGAAGGTTTGAGAATTGGGCTGATTTATGAAAACCCCCTAACAAATTGATGAATTTTTACCAGGAAAGGAGGGGGCCCCCCACAACCTCAAGCCTAGAATCAGATTAAATATCATTTAACATATTAGTCTACATAAATTTTGAGCAACTTCATGCTATTGACAACAATGTAGTTTAAACACAAAAAAATTGATAAAAATCGAGTAATTTTCATGTTTACAAAAAGATTTTCATATCAAACATCATCGGCATTCACCAATATTGATAATGACTTTTTGATTGACTTTTTCACTGATTCGATATTTATTTGTGACATTCTAGTCACAACATGTCAAATTGTGGAGAATGAAAAAAATAAAAAAAAATATGAAAAATTATAAACACCATCACGTGGAAAGGTCACGAAATATTTTTGATGACAATCATTTATTTTTTTGTGTCTCGCTTGACTCTCGATATATATTTTTTCTGTTAGTTATTTAAAAATGACAAACAGGAAAATTGAAATGACTTTCCTGTATACCTCTGCGTGCTCCTTTTTTAAGGAGGCAATTTTTTTCTGTCAATTATTTTCATGCTACGGATCCACCTTTGTCATTTCATTGTTATATAATACTATGCCATTCTTTGGAATGATACGCTTTTAATGCTAGTCCATTTAAATGATTTCATGACTTTATATTCTATTATGTTGAATAAAATTGCTCTGTTCTCTTTCATTTTCTTTTCCCACTCAAGTACAATTTGCCTTTCCTTTAAATTTAATATAAGAGCAAAAAAATCCAAATGAAAAATAATCTTCATCTCATCTTCAAACTTTTTTTTTCGTGTATTAAAGAAATTATATGAATAAAGAAGAAGAGAATGTCTTTTTCTTTTCAATGTGGTCGAATGACGATGAAAAGTTTCAAAGTCTCCAATTTTTTGTATTTTTTGCAATAATGACGAAGTTTTCTAATGGATTGAATTGTTATGGTTTATAGAGAATTTGAACCTAAGAAATCTGGTTAAGGTTGTGGTGAAATTGAACAAAAAAACCTTTAGCTGATCTTTAGCTATTCAGATCATTGAAATTGTCGTATCTCTCGACAGGGCGATTTGCGGTCGATAATGTTTAACGAGTGAGGTTCAGCCAGACCTATGCACAATAGACCTGAAGTTTAGAGTGGGATCAGAATCACTACTTTTACGACATTACTGTCTGGAGCCCACATAAGGAGCTGTGAGCCGCGTTTCCTTTTCATATGATTCGAAAAAGGAAAAGTGAACCTACTACCGAGTCTCAAACGAAAAACCACAGGATAGGTATTGCAATAATTTGGTACCAAAGTACTGAACAATTCCTCCATCGAGCCACTTCGAATCATAAAATCGCCAAAAAATGAATACTATGTAGATTAAAGAGCATTCATGCCATCAAGCCAGCTTTGACACCTAGAGATCAATTCCAATTATGATCTAAAAAACCTGAACTAATGAATTAAAATTCAAATAAACTAAGACATGAAAGCCAAGAAAAGTTACCCTTGAATATCTCAAAGACAAAGTTGCTTTAACAGCTTCACATCTTCAAAAAGTGCTACAAAAATTACTCTTACCATTCACTTAAACGATGAGCACTTTAATCTAATGAAAATTCATATGAGATGATGATAAAAAGCTCTCAAAAATTGCCAAAAGGATAGAAGCATTTCGTTATTTCATCTTTTTTTTTTCTCAACTCCAACCCCTCCCCCAATAAATGGAAACCTGTTGACGTGATGTCTTTATAAATTGCAGTTTCATCATTTGTAGATATAAAAATGTCATGCTCCAATTCACCAATTTGGAATTTCAATTTTATTTAATTTGAAGTTTATTTCATTTCTTTTTTCCACCTTAATCGTCGTTTCTTATACAAATTAATCCATCAGACGCGTGTCCAATATGTTATTTTTTTTTTATTTCCACATGTCAGAATCAAGAAGAGATAAATGATAGAGAAGAAATAAAGATAATTGGATCTTCGTCCAATCCTTCATCTCATCTAGAAAATATACACAAATATCCATCCATTTAATACGTGCATATTCAATATAAGCACATTTATCAATACCACTTGTACGATACTCTCGAAAGTATTGAGATGAGAGACTTTTTTTTTTGTGGGAAGAAAGAGATGAAAAAAAGAAGAAGAAATAAAAAAAAAAATGAAATTGAATTGAAAGCACATTCACCGGAAACATTTCCAAATGAATATCGATGTATGAAAATGTTATGAAGGGAAAAAGAATCTTTCATCAAATTCCATTCACATATTTAGTGTTCACATTTTTTAATAATATATATTAATAATAAAGAGAGAAAAAAAGTGGAACGAACTTCACATCAAATATTTTTCTGCTCTTTTTTGCAGACTTGATATAAATATGTCAATCAATAATTCGAGTAAATTGAAAAATATATTCAATGGAAAATTGATGAATGCGATGAACTTTGTATGGATTTTGATAGGGATTCAGACATTAAAGAGTGACATAAAATTTAAATAATATTTTATGGAAGGGATGATGATTATTTTATCAATAATCGGACTTTTTTGTCCCTTTATCTTTAAAGCAGGGATGTAGCAAGGAAGGGTGGGCTTTTGGGGGTTGTTCTTCTTCAAATGTCTAGCTACGCCCTTGCTTCATATATTTAGCTGTTCAGATCATTGAGAATCAAAGCTGCAGGGCTATACACAGCTAATATGTAATTATTTAACAAGTTAGGGTGCGTCAGACGTCTACACTCAATAGAACTTCCTTACTTACTTACTTCCTTCCTTACTTCTTTGGCTGAGGACGCACGAGGACCCATTGCCGCGCATAGGGAATGTCTAAAGACAGCTCAATCCTTCGAAACCTTCTGTCAGTTCGGGATATACACTCAATAGAACTACAGTTTATAATAGGATCAGGACTATTTCCTTAATGACTTTATTGCCTGCAGCATACAAAGCAAGGATGAAAGCCACATGTGATTTGTAAAAGACAAATGAAAAATTTCTTCTGCCAACTCTCGACCCAAGATTGCAGGGTCGGATTGCAATAATTAGGTACCAACGTATTAAACAATTTTGTCACCGAGACCCTTCGACCTGCATCTTCTAATAACAAATTTAATAGTCATGTGTTCCTTAAGATTCAAAGCTTCAATCAAACTTCTTCAGAATTCTTACAAAATAAGAAGTATTGTCGTCAACTAGCACTTCAAATTCATAACCAATAGCAACAACTAGTTTTAATCCATCTTAATAATATTGCGACATTTATTTTTTAATGAACTAAAACAACATCAATATGGCATCAGAACAAAATAAAAATATCTACCTTGATATTGACAGCCATTCACATCCATTCTTATCTTCATGAATGTAAATTTCATATGACAAGTTCTGTGTACAATGTACCAATAAAGTTGTTGCCTTTAAATGTGCTTTTATCCCACATAAGCAATATTTATTTATGGCAAATTTATTTTGACGTTCAACCGTTGGATGAATTTTACAGCATAACACGATTGCTGAATTTTCACATCCACATAGATCCACGATGAGGAAGAAGTAGTGAAAAAATTCAATATTATACACGAAATGACATTTTATAGAGTATTCAAAAGGATTTGAATAGTCTTTTTTTTTCAGCACAGCAGGTAAACATAAAGTTTTATGACAACTCGCCTGCAGCCTACATAATTATTTTTACAGAAGAAAAAAAATATTAAGACTTGTTTACCTTCTCATTGATATGTTTACCAAGTTGTTGCTTGACTACGTTGGGATAAAATAAAATAAAGTAAAAAAATATGTTTTAAGCTGACATACATAAGTATTACGATTTAATCTTCTTACAATCTTCGAAGGAAAGGTCATCCTGAAATTATTAATAGAAAAAAAAGATAAGTTGTATCTTTGTTTGCTGGTTGTTTGCTGTGTAATGTACATATCTTCTCGGTCAATTAAATATATATTTCCAAGAAATATTAAGCTTTGTGTTGGGAAGATGGTTGGGATTTTCCAAGAATTTTATTAGAAATACAATTATATTAATAGAGGAATTATTATATATTTTGCAGGTATTGTAGAGGTTCTGTAGAATTGACAGTTAACAGAAAAAAGTATCTATTATCTTCTTATTTCTTGAATTACTACTTATTGACTTCGCTGGCCTTACATATCAATTATGATCCATGACCTTACTTAATTGAAGTCTGAAGCTGGCTCTATCGCTGGCAATTTCTGACAATTTCTAGTGTTTTTAGTCACTATCGACATTCTTGCAAGAGTTCTTTGGTTTCCACAAGTTCTATTTTATTATCTACATTAGGGTTTACCTAATGAGAATATTTAAAAGAGCTTCTGCAGGTCTTTTAATATCACGTCCAGCCCTTCGAAGCCTGTTGACGTTGACTCGTCTTATAATATCAGCCTCTCTATAGAATTAATACAATTCGGCATTGCTCCTAAATTTAAACTGATCTCCTTCTCTATTGGATCCAAAAATGACTCTAAGGATCCTCTTTTCAAATATACCAATTGCATGTCTACTTCAATCATATTCCATGGCCACAATTGGGCGGATAAGTTTTTACGACGTTAGTAGATTCTTAATTGTACATAATGCACACTGGGATGTCAATATTCTCAGCTTGATGTCCAGTTTTGTGTCGAAGTTATTGCTAATAATATGTCAATTTGGCTTAACATATTTTATTTAATGTGTAAATGTCCTTATTACTCAAAGAGACCACTTTTAGGTACCGTAGTGATATTTCTGTACCATGAAAGCATGCTCTTTGCCTGTTAGGGTATAAGTATAAAATTAACAGAATTAAAATTGGATGAAAAACCTCAAATAACATGCAAATCAATCAAATTAAAATGGAATCCATTTTTAAATATCCACATTTAAGCATCTTTCCTGAAATGTACAACGAATACATTATCATAAAACATCCATTGACTTTTAAAACATCCTCCTGCCCAATTCCACTATAGAATGCCACTTTACACCATAACATTCAAATTTTAAAAGAATTTTTTAACAAAAATCCTCACTCAATGATTTCAGATTTTTTTTAACGCAATGAAAAGCATTCAGATTATAATTTTAAATGTACATACGAATTCCTTCCTTCATACAGTCACAGATGAAAATTCGAAATGTCATAGCAACAGCAGCAACACAGTGGATTTATTGCTGAAAAAATTTTTTTATGTGCCGAAGTAATGGCTTGAAAAAAATTGTATACATGAAAATATATTTTTCAATAAATGCAGAAGGAATGAAACAGTTGGTAAAAAATGGCCTGTGAGAAAAATCTATAAATTAAAGTCAGGAAGGAGGAAAATTTAAATTACAACAGGACACTCTTTTTTCACATATCAGATTTACATTTTTCGATTCAGATCTATCTGAAGGAAATCAAGGTTCTTGGATGAAATAAATTTTATGTAGCACAAAAAAAAAGGTCAAACGAATGAAAAATTGTTGAACAATCAGAACTGTAAAATTTTACTATCATTTTCTTCTTCATTGTTATGCAAACTTTTTGTAAATAGCCTTTTTTTTGCAGTAAGCAGGAAATTGTTGAAAAAGAGTATCCATGTGAGAAATCAGACTGATTTTTTATTGATTTTGTAAAGTCATTGATATCGATACTTAATGTTTGCAGACAACATTTAACCCCGAGTGATACAAATGAAAAAGGCCATGACAAGTAGCTTTTAAGGCTACAATTTTCAAAACTAGGCTCCGAATAAATGAATGGTCTTGTTTCGATCTTTAATTGGCATAACGTGATACTTTCAGGTTTGATCTAGCAGTTTCAGTTAATCAAGTCTTTCTGGTTCCAATTTTGGTTCTATACTTCATGATCCTGGACTTCCTGATGTCAGAACTGACGTCGTTTCTGACGTTCCTTAATTCAATGTTGCCCAGAGCTCCAATTTCGTGTTGATCTCATGCATTAAGCAGTTGAAGTATCTAAACTTCTGAAAAAGCACAAAATTTCCAAACGTTTGGATTTAAATCGACGATTTTCGAGTTACAATGCCAAATTAGAGCCAACCGTCTAGCCGATTACTCTACAGTTGCATTTATCTTTAGCGGAGCCTCCCTGACAGATCCTTTTCATTTGTGCAACTCAGATAAAAATACATTAGTTTTGATTGATATAATTTGATAAATCATCACCAGAATAGCATACATGCTTCAGGCTAGAACAGAAAGAAGTTTAAAGGTATTTAACATAAATTACACCTTCTGTTGGCTACAACTTTTGTTTAAAATTCTAAAAATATTTTCAAAAACTTTCCTTCCACATGAGTAATGACCTTTCTTCTTTAAAGTCATCTGACCATTCTCACTGCTTAGGGAGGAACAAAGCAGACTCTTTTATTTGAAAATGTCAACTGCTTACAAAATAGAATCACTCGTTTCTTATTTTTATATGCTGAACTGATGTTGAATAGATATTTAATCCTTTTGCACTCATGACTGTGGTGGATATACGAGAAGAAAAAGAAAAACATGAGAAAAAAGGAAAAGAAGGAAAAAAATTTTTTGTTTAGTAATTTGAAACCAGTTCTCATTCCATCCTCCACAATTTGATAAAACAATCGTCTGATGGAATCTAAATAAAAGAGAGCTCAGATTTCTTCCTGGAGAGATTTGCTTGAAGCATGTTTCTTTATTGAATATTGCTGCATTTACTAATGAGAGGAACTAATTTATGTGGTGTTTGGTTACTGAGATTAGGGTTGATGATTGAATGTAGTTTTGGTATCAAGTTTTAGTTTGATCAGTTAATTGAATATGAATGATAAAACTGATGTTGGCTATCCCATGCATCATTTGATAGTCACTTAGGAGCTGTATGCAAGGACGTTTGATTTTGGGGCTCAATCCTTCTCCCTGCCTCTTTTTTGACTAAATTCTGGAATTTACTAATTTTTTTAGAGAATAAAATCCAAATAACCCCTAAAAAATTCTGGCTACACACATGCCTACATAGAGTTCTAATTGAACTCCCCCTACTAATTTGTGTCTCTCAGGAATTACCTCGCAAAACTGATAATCACACATCTCACATCAATGTATCGTTAAATAATATCCAATCTTTAATTCGTATGTCATATCATTAAACAATGGACGTAATTCCAAGAATCATAATTACTGCAATTGTATCACCAAAATATCTTCTTGTAATTATTAAATATGCTTATTGAATATTCAATTTCAATTTGAATTTTTAATGAACATAACCATTAAGTAATGAAATTCAATAATCATCATCGTGTAATTAAAATATAGCTTATTAGTTTTCATGAATGGCTATGAAATACTCAGTAATTAATAATTACTAATTTCTAAATAACAATAGCTTCTATAATGTAATGAAATAGCTTTTTATCTACAT
Source organism: Chironomus tepperi (assembly GCF_022539635.2). Taxonomy (NCBI): domain Eukaryota; kingdom Metazoa; phylum Arthropoda; class Insecta; order Diptera; family Chironomidae; genus Chironomus; species Chironomus tepperi. Next base: position 272,864 of record NW_027226528.1, read on the forward strand.
CAGTTCACTGTTAAGTTGCTCATTGGAACTTTGGAACTTTGAAAATTCTTCTTCATTGGTGTCTTTTCAAAAGCTTTATAAATCTTTTTCTGAATACTACTTTTTTTGAATGACTAAGCTTACAGTGAGTTCATTATCGGGGGGAAATTAAGAAATGACGTCCATAGAACAGAGATTTTCTGAATATGGCCATTGACTTGTCATGAACCGCTCTTACTTACTTGCGTCCTTTACTAGAGGTCAAGTGAGTCCATTTCCGTGCAGAGAGAATGTCTATAGCAAGCTCTACCCTTTAAGAACTTATGCCTGTTCGGAATGTTAGGACAGAATGTTAATCATCTAATCCAAGAATTCTATGGTCTTCCTCAAGATCTCTTACCTTCCACAAAGTACGATTACTTAATTCTATATACCACGGTACCCCCCTGTAGGCGTAGATTAACAAGTCGAGCTGATCTCAAACGATTTACTAGGAGAACTTTAATGATATTAGCCTCTTGAAAGGGCTTATACAGTTCATCATACTTATCGTTCTTAGGGGTTGTAATTTGGAGGACATGGGGACTTAAGATTTTGTTACGGAGGGGGAAGGAAGTTCAAAAAGTTAATTTTTCGCGTTAAGTAATAAGCGAACGGAAAACGACCACAATTTTTTCATGTAAGCCTATATACTTCCTAATTGCTGGACATCATCAATGAATAATCCCAATGTTGTAATTCGGGTCACTTGCTCTATCCCCTACAATTTCTCTTATTCAATTTAACTCAGATAATAATCATGAAGAAAGGAAAGCTCTAACATACTTTTTTATTCATTGCTATATGCTTTATCACAAAAAACAACTGCACTTTTGTGCACTCATTGTTTTATGAAAATTCTTTTTTTTAAAAAAAAAGGAACTTCAAAAGTACTAAGCAAGCCATTTTAATTCTCTGACTCTCTTTTTTTCTGTTTCCTGATGTTGCTTTCATGTTTTCTGCATTTTCAGAATTTTATGCAAAATGTAGTGAAAAAATTTTTGTAAAGAAAAGCAAAATTGTTTGTAATGATGAAGGAAAATTAAAAAGTACAATGAATTTGATGAAAATAAGACGATAAGAATGAAAAGTTTATAATTACAAAAAGCGAACGTAAATTGAATTTGCTTTTTATGCAAATATACCCATTGCTTTAATTATAATCGACATAAGAGAAAAAGAGAGTAAAAAAAGGGTTTTTTTTTGTTTTGCTTAAGGAAAACAACGGCAAATACGGGAATGAGAGGATTCCTTTGAATGTTAATTAAATTATATATCTGCATGCAGGAAGAAAGAATGTGTTTTTTTTGAGGATGAACTATGAGATATAAGATATTGTGGAACGGAAAGTATTGTCTGTTCCGAGAGACACACTCTAAATGGAAGCAGCTTTCAAGTGGTTTTTAAATAGCTGTCAAATAGAGAAGGCTTGCATTTAATGTTAATCAATGTGACATAAATGATCTATAGGATAGGATAAGGCTCTTTTATTAAGAGCAAATGGAGGTCACCTAAAATTGGCATTCATATGACTACAAAATATAGACAGCTTCCATTTAGTGTTAATAAAGGAGGTTCAGCAGAGCCTTTAAAGATCCGTGGTGGAACCCCCTTAATATGTGTCGATCTGGTGATAAACCAGCTTTAACAGTTTCATATCGACGCACTAAGAGTCCCTAAGAGCGGAGCCTTTAAAGCTTCGTGGAAGAACCTTCTTTATTTGTGTCGATCGAGTGTAATCAGTGATTTTCAAGCTAATTCGAATAGGTTTCTTCTTACTTAATTACTTTGCTGACCGTACAGATCAACTGTGATCCATGGCCTCAATTTTTGATAACGTATTATCAAATTGCGAATGTATCAGGGGATTGTCATGCTTTATATTTTTTGTTATCATGTGGAATTAAAAAACTGAAATATAAATTCATGATCAGTGTACTTAAAACAGTGATTCAGGCCAGAACTTGTGCTGTAAGATTATAAATAGCAGGTCGAGTTGCAGAATCAATTACTAGATGCGCTCTTATCACCAAACTTCGCATACATTTTTATAAATTCACTAAAAGCTTAATTGTTTTTGTTTCTCAATTCCATTCTTCCATTTTGTGTGCATTCATACTGTAAAATTGTTTAACTGTTAGACTCAACTGTGCACTGTTAAATCACAGGATGTAGATTATATCCACTGACTGTTTTTATTTTTTGCTCTCCTTCGTAATATGTACATAGTAAAAGACTAGGAAGACTAAGCATAGCTTGTGGAAATATTGAATATAAATAGTAAGCTTGAAACATGACAGGAAATCTAATATTTAACAGATGCTCGCACAGATCAAATAGATTAACAAATATGATGGTGACATATTGAGTTATACACAATTGGGTATGAAAAATAATTAAAATTTTATTTATTCAATCAATACAATGATGTGTGTTTCTACTACTTGTACAGAACTGCTTCTCATTCATGTATTTGCATTGCACTCAGTTGAGTAAATATTTATTATGATCAAATATTTAACATTTATATGCTTATATGTGCGTATCTATTGATACAAATCGGCATGAATCTACACATGTTTCTTTTTTGCTATTCAATAATTGAGTCAAGTCTTATGATTCGATTAGAATTTTGTATATCCACATTTATTTCATCATTTGATACTTTCGAGAATTAAATAATACAATTTAGATGACATATTTAATTGATTGTATGGAAAAAGGAGGACAGGAATGAAGGAATGTCTGACTTGAAATATATTGAATATTTAGGGTTGTGAGAGGCAAAAATTCAGACAGAAATTTAATATAATATGAACAAATTGAATTTATTTGAAACGATTTTTCAAATATTGACTTGTTGAGTGTTGAACGGAGACTGGGGATGATCAATGTACGCACTTTGATGCGTTTAAAATATGTGAACATATAAAATATAATCTAAAATTAGAATTCATGCAAAATTGCAGAACTGAAGGCAAAATAAAGTAGAGTTGCAGATTTGCAATACAGGCTTTTTTAAGGCTTTATGTATCAATAGTATTGGGCTCAATCCCATGTCATATTTTTAGTTCGAAGCGCTATCCCATTATACCCTTCTAGTTCTGAAGCTCAGATCATGTGTTGGATCCAGTTTTGAGGTCTTTGGCTCATTATAAGTCTCCACTGTTAGGTATATAAGGATATACAAGTAACTGGATGATTTTCTTTGCGGAATCTTGTGTACATGAATCGTAATTGGGTACATCAGGTCTAATGACGTATTCGCATTCTTGCAAAGCTTGTAAGGGATTTGGTGTGCATCTAGAAAGCAGGAAATGTTGATCAGAAATTCATGGCTGAACTCTGAGAACTAGTAGTATCCCCTTCCTTTATTTTTGATTACCTTAGGGGTCGTTCATACAGTTTCCATTGATAATTTGTTACCAACGTAATTCTCTATGGATTTTTTTACTTTCCGCTCCTTTTCTTTGAATACCAATAGAGTTTCTATAGATATTTTGTTACCGAAGAGGAAATGGGGTCAAAAAGTCAATTCTCCATTTCAGCTATCTAACAGCTTCTTCAATTACCTCTAAAACATACTCTAAGTGTTTTTAAAAATTCATCCGACAATATCAATAAATTAAGGATCGAACAAAATATTCTATAACATTAATGATCATGTGTATTATCCACCACGACATTATCCGATAGAATGTTCTTATTACAACACGCTAACAGTGCCTATAAATTTGAAAACTTTTTTTTTTTACTTCCATAGAAATTTCCTCAATCTCACCTATTTCATTTCAAGAGCTAATATGAACCACATAAATTTCACATTAAACTCAAAGAAATAAGGGAATGAAAATTCAACCCATGTCATCATATCGAAAAGTAAAAAAAGTTTTTCCTTGACTTTTTTCTTCATAAAACAACAGCCAAGATGAGGCAGGAAAAAAGCACCAAAGAGAAGCTTAGTAATTTATTTTCTTTACTTTACTGACTGCTTCACCGTTCCATTCAAGGCTGAGCGGGTTTTAAAATGCGGAAACGAAAAAGTTAAAATTTATTTGATAACTTTATTATAATTTTTTGTGTGCTGTATGTGCTGTATTATTATTTGAATTGTTTTATGTCGCGTTTTTACAGTTGGAATCGCAAAAATTTGTTCCGGATTCGGGTACTTTAATTTTCAACTATGAAAAAAAAGGTGAAAAGGAAAGGAAATTCGATATTAAGAAGACGAAGAGAAATAGTAAAGGAAAGAAAGGCAAAAAAAAAGTAATTTGGAAACAAAAATTAGAAAAATTTGTTTTCGTAAATCTTATTGCCGATCAAACATGTTGATTTAGATTTATTAATTTTCTCTTTCTTCCTTTTACGGCTTTTTATGGACATAAATTTTATTTTCCTTCCTTTTCTACTTCTTGCCTTCCGCCAGCCACCTCTCGAACTCTGTGCAAAAGGTTGAATTTAACTTTCTTAATAGGACTAATTTAAGCGTCACCTGTTCCACAATAACACAAGAAAACATTAGAGATTAAGTAACAAAGAGAAAGAAAAATGAAAGATTTATGGAAAAAGAAAGAAAATAATTTTTCACTTACAGGACTAGAAGAATGAAATATCTCATTTATTTCTAGAAATAACATGACCGCATGTCGACAAAATTAAACAACTGAATTAAATGTTATAAACTCAATGAGGCTCATTCCGGCATGAATATCTTCATTGATGATGATTGTTTTGTTAGCCCGGATAGCACAAATTAGCTAATCGATCAAAAGTCCGGCTGCAGGCTGAAGTGATTCTGAATTCGATTCAATTAAGATTCGATTTGAATCCGGCATCATACCAGAGTCACGCCGGCCTTGTGCATGATATTATATCAATTAACCAACTTGAACTATTCTGCCTAGATGCTTACATACTTATGACCAGGGTTGTTACAGTATATTCTGTTTTACAGAACGTGTACACATATTTCACATATTTCATGTGTGCACAGGGAAAAATGTGTGGATATGTGTGGATATATGTGGATATTCACACATTTTCCACACATTTTTACATGTGACATATTTTCAAAACACACCAGATTCTGCTTTTAACAACCCTGCTTATGATTAAAGTTAGATTATTGGGTTTTTGTCCTTTCTTTGACAATTTCTGACTTACTTTAGGTTTTTTTTTGCTGTTTTCTTAATATCCGTGATGTCCTCTTTCAACTGACGTCTACCACTGGCTACTTTTTGCTAATTGCCAATAACAAATGATTTAATTTTCATATTAACAGATGCTCCCAAAGGGAGACCCTAGGTTGAATGTCTCTTTATTCTCTCCTTATTAAAGATTGCTTACTCATTTTGCTCCGCAGTAAAATGCATTTTATGATCCCTTCTTTCACTTTTTGTTACAAATGTCGTGGACCCCAAAAAACCTAAATTCCCCTCCCCTAAAAACGGAATAAGTGGGGCATTCATTGAGTTCAAGTCACATTTGAGCACTTTGCTCGATTAAGATGACAATTATAATTGCACCTCAGACTGTGTAGACTCAAAACATATTCATATCAGTATCTATAACAAAATCAAACCCTCATTTGTCTAAAATTATTATATTTCTACCAATATTTTCCAAATAAATTTCTCCTAAAAACAACAAAACCTTATAAAGATATTCAGATTCAGTTTATTTTCTTAACAACATTAAATACATATTTATCGAAGTTGTTCATGTCATTTGTATGATAATATGCTGCTAATGGAAAGATGAAAATTATCACAAATATTTGTGCTTAATTTTGTCTCGAAGATAAATCTTTGATGTGATAACAAATTTTGTGTTTTACTAATTCAAAATACATGTTTTGATAGCAAAACCACTTTTGTGAGATGTCTGTTTTGATTTTAATTTGTCAAAATGAGGAAAAGTCAATAAGATCAATTCCAGGGTAAACGCATAGAAAAAGTGACCGTTTTTTTTTGTACGGTTTTACAAGAATTTGTATTGTTCTTAGCATTTGAAATTTGAATAAAAAATTAACGGTAAAAACAACAAATTTTTAACGTTAATATTAATTGATATTTGCTGAATTAATCAAGTAAATTGATAATATTTCTGCAAGTTATCAACTAATTATCGATAAAAACTGAAATTTATGCTTTAAATTCAAGAATAAATTAATTTTTTTGTGAAAATTTCTAACGGTTTTTCAAATTTCAAACATAAGTGCTAAAAGCAGGACACTGCTAAAATATGAATGCTAAAAGCAGGACACTATCCGTTTACCCTGGGATCAATTGTATGTGTTGTAGATCTTGCTTGTGAAGGAGTAAAGGTAGAATTTAAAATTTTCTCATGAATTTAGCGAAAATTTATGGAAAATTTTCATATTGATAGTCGCCACCAGGGAGACATCGTCTCTATCACGTACAACATTAATCTTCATCTTTAGATAAAATCAATCATTATTTAACCTTACCACGAATGAATGGCAAATGTGCATTAATCTATGTACATAATGTAGCATTTCAAAGTATCAACTTAAAATCTATTTATCTTTCATGTCACATTATAAACATAAAATGCATTATCGGTTGTTGATGTGACATTTTTTTTTTGCTATCCTTCCTCCTATAAATGTGTTCATTCTGAGAATGCAAACGGAAATTGCAATTTCTCTTTTAGAAAGATAATTTTCAAACTTCATTCTATATAGCAAGGAACCCGTAATACGGTATGAATTTCAAACTAGCAAATCACTTGACATTCCCATTCTTGAGAAGAAAAAATAGGAAGAAGAAAGAGAAAAATATTTGCATTAATGCCAAAAGCACTGATGACAAATTTTCACTGCTAGATGTTTATATCTAATTTCCTCTCTCGTTTTTCTTTGCAGCCTCAACTGACATAAATTCCGGCATCATTGGATAAAGGAAGTGGGAGTGAAAAAAAAATTCTTTATTAAGTTATTCGTCGAGGATAATGTGTGATTATGTCAAATTTTAAAGCCAAAGGAATTTTATGAAAATTTATTTACGGAAATTTTTTTATGAAGCAGCTGGAAGTAAAAAATAATATAAAAAAAAGTCAGATTGAGTGAAGAAAATGAGTTTGAAACTTTATAAACTGTGTACGAAAATATGTAAAAAGTGTCACAAAGAAGACGAGGAAAGATAAAATTTTACAGCTGCACTTGGTGGATGCTGAAGAAAAAAAAAAAAGTTTGATCATTAAATAGTAGTTAAGTAAAAGTGAAGTAAAACGAGAAGATTGTTTCCATACCCTATCAAGACTTGTCATCATCGGCAATGGGTGTAAAAAATTTGTTAATATTTCTCATATACATTGCAAACCCACAGCGCCTTCAAGGCTCATCACAGTCATTATCAGGTGAGTGTAAATTTTACGTTTATTTTCATACCGTCTATGTTGGTGTATCAAAAATGATAGTTCATTTATCTTTACGATATTCTTTATTGCTTTGTTAATTAAACACACCCTTTAATAAAGACGACGGTTGACGATGAGAGAACATTTCTTTTTTTTTTCATGCTTTATTGGGAGATTAAGACGCAATTTTAATCTACTGAAAAAAATATTCTTTCTTTTTTTGTTGGACGTTTGGCTGGTTAAAGCTGAATTATTAAATGTTTACGATACAGATTGTCATTAAGAATTCATGAGAAAAATATGGGGATGAAGAGATAGAAATCATGGCTGTGGTGGAAATGAGTGGTGCGGTTTTATGGTCGTCTGACACAAAACTCTAATAAACTTTGGTTGAGATGAGTTTTACTTCTGAAAATCTGAATCAAAATGATTTAATCTTATTTATATAGATGTGGAGATTTGTTTGGTTTAATACACTGGAAGCATGCAATATTAAAGTTGTTGATCTTGCTACTGAATAGAATTTATGATTATTGATTGAAATTTTAAGGCATCTTAATTAAATCTTAATCTTAATTAATTAATCTTAATTAAATTAGGATTTCCTTTACAAATGATGTTTAATGTTTTAACACACATCTATTTCTTGTTTTAATTTCTTATTTACTTAATTCGCTGGTGGAATATATCAATTGCAATTCAATAATTCCTTTTAAAAGTCTTCTAAAGCTGCCTGAGTGGAATATAAACTTAACTTATTAGAGGTAGATTAATGTCTTGTTAATTACTACTTCGTGTCCACTTGAGGTGGTTCTATCATTATCAACGTTAATGCTTTCTCTATCGCCAGCGTCTTCCATTTATTTATTGTGCCTTCCTCGAGTTATTTTGTTATCAACAGCTTACTTAGCTTAAATTTCTTGTCTAATCGAGAGTCCACAGGTATTCCAAGAACATATATTACCAAATGAAACCTGTAAGCTTAGATTCTTTAGAACTACTGCAGACTTTGGGATGGCAAGAGATCGCGAGAAAGACCGAAAAATTTCTGGATTGGATGTGTTGAAAAGGACACTAAAGTCCTTAGTATCCCGAACTGGCAGAATGTTTCGAAGAATAGAGCTGTCTTAAGACATTTCATACTCGCGGCAATGGGTCTTCGTGTCCCTTAGCCAAGAAATTAAAGTAGAAAGTAAGCTAAGATGCTTATCACAATGTCAGCTAATATTCCTTGCGTTATGAACTAAATTGAAGAAAAAAGACAAAAACTACAACTGCTTGGATAGAGCCAGTTTCAGTCTGCATCTATGAATGCTCATGGATCACAATTGACCTATACGAACAACGAACTAAGTAAGATGGAACAAGAATAATTAAAGAAACCTTGAAGAAACATCTAAGAAATCGAATTTACAACGGAAATTCTTAACATGAGTGTGAGGTATAATAAGAAACAAAAACTTTTCTAACGCAACATGTTCCAAAACTACTGAAACATTCAAACATACACATTTCCACGAAACACCAACATGTTAATTATTTAAAGCTTTAACAAGAAACACAAATTAAGGATATGAACGAGAAAATTATTCTATTCATATAATTATCCTGTAAGAATGAGGAGTTAAAACTTTCACAGGAGAATTTCTAACCGTAATTAAAATTAGGGAGAAAAATATTCAAGATAGCATAAAAGGCAGGCTGATGATGAAACCACATCAAGAGAAAATTTTAGAAGAGGTTTTTTTTTGTGAGGAACTAACAAAGTATTAAAAAATAACAAGATTTAATATTGCGGTTAATTAAATTTTCTTCCTTTTTTTCTCCTTCCTAATTAAAACAATTTTTTCTCGTCTAATTGAGAAGTCAGTAGGATCAAAATACTTTACTCAAGTGGCAATTTATTAACAATGCTCATAAATTATTAATTCTAATAATTTGATATTTATAATAAATATAATAAAAAAAATCTCCGTAAATGAGCTCTTGAGAGAAATTAAGCTAATAAAAACAATAAAACATGACCCGAAAAACGCAGTTGAGATGAAACTTTTCTCCTCTATTGCACATTGGGCAAAAAAGTGAAAAGTATGGCAATAATTGTTTTGATATGGCTATATTATAGACACTAGTTAGTAGTATACTGGAAAAATATTTTTCCCCCATAAGTCCAAAGTCCACCAGATATGACTTAAAACATTTTTTGTGTTTTCGACATATTCAAGATGTTATAACTCTTTACTAGCTCATCCAAAATTTTTCAAACTTTTTTATTTGATAGATATAAGTAAGTGCTTTTAATTAATAACACACATGATATATTTTTGACCCACTGTGGGAACAAAAAATTGAAAAAAGTCCGAAAAAATGCCTACATTGTGTACCAAAATATTGACGTCTATATGGTCAAAATCGACTTATAAGTGAAAAACTCATAGGTACGAACCCTTTAGAACCATATATATCCCACGGTGTAACCCAGCTGTTCTATTTTATTTTTGATAATGTTAGAACTTTGTATGGACTACTAGATAAAAAAATAAAATCAAAAAAATATAACCAACAAAATTGTCAAAAATCGACCTCAAGGGGGTCTAGGGGGGTACCTTGAAATTCAAACTTTTATAACTTTTGCCACTATTAATGAAATTTGATGAAATTTTCATATGATATTTATATATTCAATATCTTAATAATCATAATAAAAAAAATTGTTACACAGTGGAATTTTGTTGAATTTTGACAATTTTTGTTTTTTCATGTTTTTCAATCTATTTCATGAGGGTTAAGTGGACTGTAACTAAATTTTATAAAAAAATTTCTTTGTTTATGCAAAGCAGACCCAATTACCTTTTCAACGATACCAAATATGTAGCATTAAAGTAAGATCTCTCTTAAATATAGTGAAAAGTTTGAAAAAATAGCAAAAATTTGAGGGTTTCAAAAATCTACATTTGACATATTTGCTCATAACTTTTGTAAATTTGAATTTTATGATATAAATTTGGTATTTTTAGAAAGGTTAAAGTATTTTTAAGACGATAAAAAAATATTTAGAGATCAAAAGTGGACCGATAGGCTAAGTCCAAAATGTCATACTTTGACTGTCCCTACCGAGTGCAATTAGCATCCGATTTTTATTTTTTGACATAATTTCCATGTTTCTATACTGGAACTGAAAGTATTTAACCATAAAAGTAGTTTTTTCTTCAATTAAAGATGCAAATAAAAAACAGTATTTTCCAAAAAAACTCACATTTTCGAGATTTTCCATTGTCTTGATATGAACTTTTTGAGGATGAAAAAACATTTATATGGCATTTATGTTTTGATTCCACTGTAGAAACATGGAAATTATGTCAAAAAATAAAAATCAGATGCTCATTGCACTCGGTAGGGATAGTCAAAGTATGACATTTTAGACTTAGCCTATCGGTGCACAGAGTAACTTTTGATCTCTAAATATTTTTTTATCGTCTTAAAAATACTTTAACCTTTCTAAAAATATCAAATTTATATCATAAAATTCAAATTTACAAAAGTTATGAGCAAATATGTCAAATGTAGATTTTTGAAACCCTCAAATTTTTGCTACTTTTTCAAACTTTTCACTATATTTAAGAGAAATTTTATTTTGATGCTACATGTTTGGTATCGTTGGAAAGGTAATTGGATCTCCTATGCATAAATAAAGAAATTTTTTTATGAAATTTAGTCACAGTCCACTTAACCCTCATGAAATAGATTGAAAAACATGAAAAAAAAAATTGTCAAAATTCAACAAAATTCCACAATTTTTTTTACTATGAATATTAAGATATTGAATATATAAATATCACATGAAAATTTCCTCAAATTTCATTAATAGTGGCAAAAGTTATAAAAGTTTGAATTTCAAGGTACCCCCCCTAGACCCCCTTGAGGTCGATTTTTGACAATTTTGTTGGTGGTATTTTTTTGATTTTATTTTTTTATCTAGTAGTCCATACATAGTTCTAACATTATCAAAAATAAAATAGAACAGCTGGGTTACACCGTGGGATATATATGGTTCTAAAGGGTTCGTACCTATGAGTTTTTCACTTATAAGTCGATTTTGACCATATAGACGTCAATATTTTGGTACACAATATAGGCAATTATTATAGATATAGATAAGATCTATAATATAGTATAACTTAAAAAAATTATTATTACACCATGCGGTCACAGTAAGAGAAAAAGTGCAAAAAATCACATTTTTTCGGACTTTTTTCAATTTTTTGTTCCCACAGTGGGTCAAAAGTATATCATGTGTGTTATTAATTAAAAGCACTTACTTATATCTATCAAATAAAAAAAGTTTGAAAAATTTTGGATGAGCTAGTAAAGAGTTATAACATCTTGAATATGTCGAAAACACAAAAAATGTTTTAAGTCATATCTGGTGGACTTTGGACTTATGGGGGGAAAAAATATTTTTCCAGTATACTACTAACTAGTGTCTATAATATAGCCATATCAAAACAATTATTGCCATACTTTTCACTTTTTTGCCCAATGTGTATTGGGCAACTAAAGCAACAACAGAAAAAAGAAATCTGAAACGGAAAAAAAGGATCGAGTTTCAAAAAAAAAAATTATTTTTCCTTCTCTGCTTTACTCCAATCCTAAAATAAATCACAACTTTGTTGAGTATTTGTCGAGAGCAAAAAAAAACTTTTTTTTTTATTCTGGCTTTTTTGGTTAAATTTCCTTTTTCCTTTCCAAAAACTCTCTGAAGCTGATTTTTTTTCCCCTTACTGCTCTCTCTTCCGTATTTCAAATTCACGCTTTCCATTCACTTTCGTTTCATTGCTTTCAATTTATGGCTGAAAATTATTTTTAATTAAAAGTCGTAAACAAAACCCTTGTTTTTCAGATGCCTGCCTCGTTGGTATGTTGTGATAATATTTATGCGTGTTTAACCAAAAAAATATTTATTTTCATCCATTTTCATTTTCAATGAGCACTTTTTTTTTAAAACTTCTCATTTTTTCCATGTGAACCGCAAAATAAAATAAAAAAAAAATCAAAATTTTTTGAAGGTTATTTTGCGTGGTTTTAATTGAAAAGTTTGAATTAAATGCTGGTTGTGGATACTTCAGGATTGCTGTACACGTGTTCAAATGGAGTTGAAGTAATATTTACCTACTTACTTCGCTGGATGTATAGATCAACTGTGATCAATGGTCTCTCTCAGTTGGTGTCTAAAATTGGCTCTATTGGTGATTGACTAGCAGTGAATACCAAATATTTCACTGTCTCTATCAACATCCTCTCTCCAAAAGTTCTTTGACCGCCCTCGTGTTCCCTCGCTCTCCCATCTACAAATTCAGACTTAAAGACTGTCAAATAGCTTTATTAATGAGAGCTTCACCAGGTCTTTTTACAATGTGTCCTACCCATCAGAGCCAATTGATTTTTATGCTTTGTACAAAATCAGCTTCGTTAAAAGTCTGATATAATTCTGCGTTGCTCTAAATTCGGAGAAAGTCTTTTTCCTTTTTTGTTCAAAAAACTGCTATGAAAGACCTTCCTCTCAAATACGCCAAGTGCATTCTCATTCTTCCATAGTCATGTTCCATGATTTAGCTCCATATTGTTAGCTTAGCAAATCTGAATATTCTTCTTGACACAAGTGGATGTCTAACTGCATAGTATGCACGATGTGCAGCCAAAATTCTTAGCTTAATCCATAACTTGAAGTCAACTTTTCCTTACGAAATTCAAGTCAAATTTTAACTCTGATTTTAATCACTAATGTTGAACTAAAACTTCAATCCGCTAACTGACAAGGAGCATGATAATGAGTATGCTTACAAAATTGAGCATGTACAATTACATTGAATGAGAATATGCTCATTGTCTGTCAAAACGCATTATTTACAGCACTATTATCCATTCTCATGAAAATTAATATCAATAAAATCTCAAGTTTAAGCAAAAATAATCCCATAACTCTAATAACCATATACCCAGCAATATTTCACAAATTTACATCATTTATCAGAAGATCGCAATAAAAAGCAGCAGGAAATAAAGCAAAAAAATATTTCTCAAGCCAACAAATCATCGTGCGTTATCAGCAAAATTAAATTTATGTGTATCGATAACGATATTCTTCTTTTAGTCTTTAAATAAATAAGATGCATACAAATCTCAGTCGAGAGAAAAACGAGCAAAAAAGAGGAGAAGAAATTCACATAAAATTATGCAAATTGGAAGGCTCAATTTGGATACAGAATAAAGGAAAAGAAAAAATATTTCCCATAGCATATCCACAGATACAACGCAGACAGTGGAAATGTCGAAAAGTTGTGATTTGAGTATCCCTTTGGGGGCATAATATGTGCGAAAAAAAAAATAGAAAAAAAGAAGTTGAAAGGTCTACTTGCTGTACATATAAATACACACATTTCTACATAAAAGCCAATTTACTAAATTGTTTAAACGGTGACTTCCTCACATATTTTTTCTCACCCATATGTAATACAGCACAGCTGGTGTGTTGATGAAGATTTTCGTCCCTTTACATTATGTAAAAGTCTACACACTTGATGTGATTCAAACTTTGAAAAGGGTTTTTTTAAAGCTTTTCAACATGACTTTTATATCTTCAGGTGTTATTACCAAGAATTTAATTTTCTGCTTTGATATGAGGCTATTGAGTCTATTTTATTAGACAAACAATTTTGACTTAATGATTTCACATGCATGTATATTTGATTTATGATTTAATGTCTAGGCACAAAATTTTTTTTGGTTTTCTATAAATAAAATATTGAAGAAGTATTGATCAAATTTCAATAGGTATAACATATGAGTAGGTAAAGAAGTGAATTAAAGGAAAGAACATTTTCCAAGGTTATGCATAAATTCTTTTTCGGTGATTTACGTTTGGGGAAATGAATTTTCCTATTTTGACTGAATGAGTAAGAAATTGACTAAACATGCTGTTTTCAGAATTTTGTGATTTTTGATATGCTTACTTACTTTTCTTTCTTGGCTGGGGACGCTTGTTGGCCTAGTTGCGCGAAGAGGAAGGCTAATGCGGGCTTTATCGTTTGAGAACATCTGCCAGTTCAGAATGTGAAGGAATTTATCCAATTCAGGAATTCTATAGTCTTCCACGAGATCTCTTATCATCAACATGATTTATTTTATTTACAAGGGAGTACGCTTTTAATTCTAACAAGCCTGATGTCAAATTGACTGTTAATAAAAGCACCTGATCGGAATCTTACTATAACAAAGGCTCAAGAGAAGAAAGACACTTGTTCACTATATAGTCTGAGTGGAAATCGAACCAAGTCCCTCTTGATTACATACCAAGTGCGCATCAATTGATCCTACCTACTTAGCTTCAGAGGGTTGTTAGGGTTACGTAGCTCAAAGCAAACTTAAAGAAAGAGGTCGAAGTCAAAACACTTGAAGTCGGCTTTAGTCGACTCGACTGAACTCAAACCAAGTCCACTTCGAGTTTTGCTTAAACATTCGTCTCATAGTGCTTAATGCATAGCTTTTATCGCTGTATTGGACCACAGCTCAAATCCAAGAGTGGGTATGCACACCCACCAACTACAAAGTTTTTCTTTTAAAAAAAGATAAAGCTTTAAAGGAAGAATAAGATCTAAACCAAAGTATGCCAAACACAAAAAGTATATACTTGTAGAAAATGTGCTTAAATTTTCTTTTTACCAATTCGTATTTCCACTAAAACCTTACAAGCGTTCAATATTCAACATATAACGTACAACAAGCAGCAACAAAAGACCTTTTTAAATGATTTCTCATGTAAATAACAAGCATTTAAATTTTATCATGCACGAAAATCACTGCAAAGGCAATTTAATACCGTAGTATGGGCTCTTCTTCAATTTAATTTTAGCCTCTAAGCCAATATCAAAGCTTCTTTAGTCAATCATCTATCTTTTCTTTGAGTCATTTATTTGTTTATATTTTATATTTTGTTTGCCTTGCAAGCAACGATATTGATAACACTGATTACGTTAAATTTAATTTCTTCTCTTTTTATTCCATAAAGAATATTTTTTGCTATATTTTAAGTCTGATGATGAAGATTCCTTTATATAATAATCAAATACGAGAGAAAAGAAATAGAATAATGCAAATAAAAGCCAATCTATAATAATTTTCATGATGATGAAGGAAAAAGAATACTTAGTCTGATGATGACAGGGGTGTATTCAGGGGGATTTGAGATGGGGCAACCACACACCCCACCCCCTTTTGAAAGAGAAAACTATTCAATTTGTTACAGTTTTTTGTAAAAATAATCCCAAAATCCCTCTAAATTTTGGCAGTCTATACAAATCCCTCCCGTCCCCCTTTCCAGCTATGTCCCTGAAGATGATGAACAAAGGAAATATCAATAAAGAGATAGAAAAGCTTTTTGTCTGATGAAAATTAAAATCGAAAGATGGGATAGAATATTTAACAATTTATACAAAAGTTTTATGGTTGTGCTTTAAAGTATGCTAATGAATTATGAGGTATATACCCATGCAGAATGTAATTATTTAAGGAAACTTTGCACTGATTTGAGGTGACTCCTGACAATATTTGTTTAAGCATGTTTAGTCATTTGACTTTTGAAATTTAATATTTTCGAAAGAAGAATGTAGGGGTTGCTGTGTCTAGCTGTTCACCACCTTCCAAGAATTTTTATTAATTTACATTTAAATTATCCATGCCTCATTAAAAAATTCCGGTAGAAATTTAATAAAAAGTAAATTGTGTTAAATTACGTAGAATAATTTTGCTTTAGTAAATGAGCACGAGGTTCAGTTATGGTTTAAAAATACTAAAATTAGCAATGGGGTCGTTCACTTATTAAGTATTTGCTTTTTTGAGGGGAATAGGGAGGGGGGTCTACGATTTTATTACATTGTATGGACATTTTGTGACGATTGAGTGGAGAAGGGACTCAAAAAATTTATATTTTTGTGTAACTTAATTGATGAACGACCCCAATGGTAAATGAAAGCTTACAGACATTTTTGCCACAGGTAGTTTTTCAGAACTTTCTATTAATGGCTCATTTAAAGCCCAAATAGAATTTCCACTCAATTAAGCTCAGTTGGATGTCTTTTGTTCTATTAGAATACTTTGAAATGTTACATATAATAAACTAATTATTTTTATAGAGTTGCGTGTATATGAAGTTAGTTCCTAAAGGATAAATATCATGCAAACAATAGACTGTTATGTAGGAATATTCAATATCATTGACTGTTGCTTCTTTATATGTATACAAAAATGACTTGTAAGTTTCCCCATATCAGTCGGCATTTATTGAATATTTAACCCTGAAAAGTCCCTCGATTATAAAATCAATAAACTTTATTTCAAAGTTTCTGCTTATTGAGCGTGTCAAAAACTGTCCTTTTGCTATCAAATGCTATTTCAATTTTGAAATAAATAC
This sequence comes from Chironomus tepperi, assembly GCF_022539635.2. NCBI lineage: Eukaryota > Metazoa > Arthropoda > Insecta > Diptera > Chironomidae > Chironomus > Chironomus tepperi. The sequence goes on from NW_027226528.1 coordinate 289,728, forward strand.
AACAAAATACGAAACCCGATTTCTTATTTATTCCCTTATCACGCCCTAAAGTAATAGAAGAAAATTTTATAAATAAAAGCAAAAATATCAAAAGACTCTTATAAATCACACAATGAATGAAAACAGAGAATGAAACGTAAAAGAAAAGTTATGAAAAAGAAGTTTAATTTCCTTATTTTTAGGAAAAAAAGGAATAAAAGAACCAAAGTAAAAAATAATATTGAAAAGCTGCTTTCCGATTGCTTTTGTTTATATTTTTAACAAAAAATATTCAGAGCAATTTTTGGTGTGATTGATGGCAGGTCTTTTGTTCAGTTTGTAAGGTCTGCAAGAAAATTTTTTGATGAAGGCTTTATAGAGAGCGTAATAAGGAAGGTTACCTCCTTTTCCTATTTTGGACTACAAATCTTCAATTTGATAGGATGATCAACCTGCGACCCCATGTAAAAAAGTTCAAAAACTCCATTTCAAACGAATTTCTAGCTAATTCCATTTCCCCCCAAATTCATATAAAATATGTGTCGATTTCAAGTTCTGCACAAATCAAAGCAGGATCAATGGAAGACCCCTCTCTTCACGATTGAAGACATCCAAAGGAAGACCACCCCCTCCCCTTCCTTAACACCATTACGGAATAAATGAACCCCTGATATACACTTCGCTGACTGTACAGATCAACTGTGATCCATGGCCTCACTCACATTTTATCCGTTACAAATATAAATTTTTTAATGAAAATATATTCAGCTTAAACATTCTTTTTTCTCCAAAATGACTTTCCAACTTGTTTCTCCTATTTGTTCCCAAAGTCGACAGTGGGACTTCAATTTCTTAATGAAGCTTAATGCTCTGATTTTCCTTTTTTTTTCTTTATTTTAAGTCTTTTCTCCTTCGCTCCTTCAATACTTATTGTTATTAAACACATATTTCTATCCACAATTCATTTTCCCTTTAAATTGCAAACATTTGCGGATGAAAAGAAAATCGATATTGATTTTAAGACTTTTTTTTCAGCTCCCTCCTTTATGTTCAAATATCTATATCTATATTTTTCAATAATATGATGATGGTGATAAAATAACAATGAAGCCACCATTCATTCGTAACATTTATTTTTCTTTCAATTTCTTCCTACATCAAAACGATTTTTTTCCTCCTTTTATTCTTACTTCCTTGCTGTGAACAAATAAACTCGATTCGCCTCTTCTCTCTATTATGTCTTAAAGTATATGATATTGAACAATTTTTTGAAATCAAAACATTGAGGAATGAAATCTATATTAAGACATATACTCTAGACGTATAATGTTCCGTTGAGATTTCTAAATGAGCAGACAATTTTTTTTTGTACTGAATATACAATTGTTAAACAAAAATTACAAGGATGATAAGCAAATAAGCTGAATTATATAGGCGTTTTTGCATGTTTGGAGATGAGATTGATGAGGGAATTTAACGAAATGAGATTAGTTGAAGTTTAAGAGAATTTAGGGAGTTAAACGCATTTGGGATTGACATATTAGAGTCTTTGTCTAAAAATACTCAAAGATGATGTCTTGAAGTCTCTAATTTTAGATGATTAAGTTATTGAATCTGTGCTATTTATATTTCATCCTAGAATTAAAATCATTGATGTTATTCACGAAATTTGCAGAATGTCAGCATTAATATCAATGCTAGGATATTCTGGGAGTTTGTTACACCGCCCTTGGTTTGAATCTGCAGGGAAAATGACATCCTGGAACCCAAAAAACTACCAAGTTGCAGGATTGCGATTGAAAGAATGTCAACTTAACTCAAAAAAATAAACATTATCTGTTCAGACCTTAAGGTCCATAGCTGAGCGTTTATATGCATTTCATGGCTATTGATAGTTTAACGAGTGAGGATTCGCCAGATCTCTCGCTCAAGCCTAGACCTTCAGTTTATAGTGAAATCCGAAAAACTTCAACTTAACGTAAGGAAAGAGAATTTACAAACTAGGTGACAGGTCTAGCAAAGGAGTCAGGTGCAAAGCATTTTGTTGTAACTTAAGCTCCACATATGAGCATTGTTACAAAAATGAACCCTATGACGAATGCTGTTTCGATCGTGACTTACTATCAAGGAATGCCTTGGCACCAAAAAATTAGCATGACTCAACACTGTTGTATGTGGATCATTTGCAGGAACAGCAAAAAGATAAAAATAAACAACTCGTAATTTTCAGCTCATTCTATCCCAATTTTGTACTTCATTCAATCCTTGTTTAAAATATCTACAAAATATAAACTCAAACATCCGACACAAAACAACAAAAATTTACCTAACATCTATCTACATGGAAGTTAAGTTAATTGAAAATGCGAACAGGAAAAGAAATTTCAAGCAAGGAAATGGAAAATTTCTACAATAAAAACGAGCGTCACATGTGTAAACAGTAGTGACAATCACTTAACATTATTCACTGACGAAGTAACATATTCACATAATTTTATTATTTTTCGCATGTAAATATAAAATGAAAATAAAAGAAAAGTGGTTGTTGTGTATGGGAGAAGCTTTAAATGTCACAAGAGCAAGCAACAAAAAAGAGAGGAGGCCTTTTTTACATATATACAAGAATAAATATGCTTGAAAATGGGTAAATGAAATATGTAAAAATTGGAGCAGCTATAGCAGCCTGTCTATGCTGTTTTTGTATAATTTAATTGTGTTTCAGATTCTCACACTATCCAGCCATGTTGCCGCCCCATTTTTTGGTCGCAATAATTATTACAATACACAAAAAGTGTTACAAGTGGCGAATGAATACATGAAAAACGGCTTTACATTTTCATCCTTCCTCACTCTCTCATGCTATCTCTCGCTCTCTCTCATTTTCCCATTGTTTTGCTTTTTTTTTTGTTGATATTTTTGTGTACATTCTCATTTTATGGATGATGGTGGAACAAGCTCGGTTTTACAATCATATAAATTGGCCACAAAATTACCACAAACATTTATAATAATTTCTTTTTATTGTATTTGTGAGATCCTTTTTTATTTGATTTTGTTCTCATTTCTTCTTTGGTCTTGTCATCTTCAAACCCCCCAAGTAAATGAGATTTATTAATTTGAAGGAGATTTCTGCTTAGTTTGTACAAATTGTACTTAGTAGATTGTTAGCAACGTCTCTAATTGTTATTACATTTGTAAATTATAATAATTTTAATTTAATTTATGACTTTTGATGAATGAAAGTATTTTTGGGGTTTTTGAAGCTAAGTTTACTTACTTCAAGGCACCTCTTAGTTGACGCCTGAAGCTGGCTCTATCGTCGGCTCTCTTTTGCTTTATCATGCCTAACTAAGCATGCAATTTCCATTCGTTAGTAGGGTTTATTAGCTAAAATCATCATGATTTAATCCAGTGGTAGGCAATCTTTTATTTCCCGCAGCACACTTCGGATGTAAGCTTCGATTGACACGACAAACGGTTCATGGTATTTCCAAACACAGATTGACCCACCATGGATTTAATCGAACATTATTTGCAAGGATACAATTCAGAATATTTCCATTTAATTGCTCAATTTTATTAAAATGTTCATCAAATTATTTCCTCATAATTAAGTAATTTATTTAAATTGAATGGTGTTTACCCTCCAGATACACATTTTAATCCCGATTACCTATTGTGTGAATGTCTATAGTATATTAATTATTTAATTAATTCATTTATTGAAAATAAAATTCACATTTTTTTAGCTTTTTATATATTCAGACTAATAGATGAAATTGTAAATGCTTTATCTTTCATCAAAAATTATTATATTGATCTGATATTAATGACCATTTACATAAATTAGTTAAAATATTCTTGCCATTCATTTTTATGATAATGATTAAATTATAATAAATTTTTGTGGAAATATTTAGTGAAAGTTTTAAAAATCATAATTAATTTTGACTAATTTACTTCATCAAACAGACTTAAAATTAATTTCATTCAATTGATTTAATTGATCATGAAATTGGTGTTGTTGAGGATGGAAATTTTTATTAAGAACCCCAAATTAGGAGAAATTTTATTTTGTTACAATGAAATAATCTACATTAAATCAATTTGTTTAAAGTTGAGGGTAAAATAAATGGGTAGCTTGAGGGACATAAATGAAGATTGTTCTTTCACAGAAATTTAAAGGCTCTACTGTACCTCTTTTAGTAACACCAATTGAAAACTGTCTTAATTTGGCAGCCATATGGACGGTTTATCAGAGCCTTTTTCATTTATGTCCCTCGGCCAGGTATTTGAATAGAACAAATCAATCATAAATCCAGATTTTCCAATTTTTGGGCTAATTCAATATTTATTTCTCGATCCTAACGACCCGGGTTGAATTCAAGTGAACGTCTAGTTCACTTCGTTGTCACTTCGTTGATAAACGTCTAGTTGAATTTGGGATCTTTTTCGTGGTTCTAACTACGTCAACTCGATTTGTGTGATTCTTCTTAGCTGTAAAGGATTTCTTAACTGTTAGGTACATGCATTGATATTCTTCAGGTAATGAAATGTGCATAATTGGGGTTCTATCGTTCATCATATTGAATTTAAGTTACTCACTAAATCAGGGAATGCTTTGGCATCATAAAGCATTATAAATAATTTCGAAACATAGATATCCCACCTTTAACATCTTAATTTCAATTTGTTAAAAAGCCAAACTATGTACTATGCAATCTAATTCATTAAAACAAAGAGATTGTCTCAAAAAAGTCACTTTAAATCCAATTAGTTTCTCAAAAGTCTGCAACAATATTTAACTAAATTAAAAATTCAGCATACAATTTTCGTCTTTAAACTCATTAACATGGTAAAGTATCTTAAACGCCGACTACTTAAAAATTCATGCGGTCATTTTACTTCATTGTTTTCCCCCATTGGATTCACTATTCCTCGAAATCTTTTATATATAAATTATTAAATTATTCCAATTTCGCTCGCTTTTCTGCTTTTTCAGTTTTTAACTTAATGAAATAAAATTATCAAAAAATAAAAGTTGTGAATCCTTTTTTTTGTGTTTCCTTGTGATGAACAAAAAAAAAATCCTAAAAAAAGGGTTGAAAAATAAACAAGAAACTTTTCTACTTTCTCCGCTTCATTATTAAAAATATTTAAACTTTCTTGTAGATTTTTGTCAGTGAAAAAAAATATATAAAATATAAAGCGAGTGAATCCAACAGACGATCGTCATGGAGATTTTTGTTCACAATGTAAATATAAAAAGGTGCTGATAGCGCACGAAAAGGAAACAAGTAAAAATCTTTTAATGCATATTTTAATAATATCATTATGTGGCGGCATTGCGTATATTTTTATCCAACGACCGAGAGTTGAGAGAGAAAAAATTATTTGTCATGATAATCAGATACACAAGCGAAAATATTGTCAAATGGTTTGAGTGTGGAACCAGAAAAATAAAATTCAAATGAGAAATGGTGTCGTTTGTAAATGATGTTTGCTGAAAATTTGGACATTTTGCTTCCTTTATTAATCTTGAATAAATAAACTCGAAATTGTTCCATAGTCGGTTAATCTGATGAACATCCGGCATCAGACTAGAGTGACTTTCGCTTGCTGTTGGATTTAAGTCGAATTTGGCACCAAGCCACAACCACGTTGGCCTGAGGATCGATTTGTTTCAAACCAAAAGTGGATCTAGACGTTGTTTTCTATTGATAATAAGTCACTAGAGTGGATTAGGTTGCAATTAGTCGATCCTATTTCTATTAATCAGCTTAAAATATCGTGACAATTTCCTAGTAAAGTAAATAAATGCCAGACTATAACTAGACCCCCTCAATCTATTAAGAAGCTTGGCATATCATTTTGACAAATATCAGACTGCCACCAGTCTTGCAGTCTAAAGTCTAGTAATCACTGCAAGCTTCACAAATGTCAGACTGCAGCTAGTGAAATCCCAAGGGGCCCCTTGAGGCTAGTTATAAGCTTGAAATATCATGGCAAGTTCGACAAATGTCAGGCTACAGCTAGTCAATCCCCAACGGGCTCCTTGAGTCTAGTTATAAGCTTGACATATCATAGCAAGTTCGACAAATGTCAGATTCCAAGTATTTGAGCCTCTGAGTCTCATAATAAGCTTTACTTTGCATGACATGTTCTAAAAATGTCCTAACAAGTTCTACAAATTTCAAGCCTACAAAATCGACGAATAGTAACCTATTCCACACTTATCTACTTCTTAACTTACTTCGCTGGACTTTCAAATCAATTGTGATCCATGACCTCCCTTAGATGCTGCTTAAAACTAGCTCTATTGCCGACTACCCCTTGCCAATTTCTGATTCCAAATGCTCTACTATCTCGATCGACAGCTTTCCCACACTTATATAAGACGTCATTTATGACTAGGCTCAAAGGAAATCGTACAATATTGTTTTAACATCATAATCAAGCACACTGAAAGATAAACACGAAAATTGGAGGGGAAAAAAACTTTAATGTTTAATAAAACAATTAATATGGATGGAAAAGAATGAAACTTTTTTCCCTCTGTTTGTGAACGTTCGCGCGCTTATTTGTTGTTGAAATATTTTTTTTAAACTGTGACTGAATATTTTTTATATCCAATAAAGAAATATAATTTAATTTAACTTTTGCGTTTTTTTTTCATTGTGGGTTAATGATTTGAATAAAATTATTTGACATTGTAGACGAAAGCTAGCGTTTTTCGTTGATGATAATGAAGATGGAAATTAAATTTTAAAATGTTGTATGAATAAATAATCCTAAATGCTTTTGGCTGGGACAAGTTGAGGTCGAAAGTTTATGAAGCTTTATGTAAATTGGCATTTTAGGAATTTGATTTTTAAATCAAAGTCAACTTTGAATGTGGAATTTTTAGTAGTTTCAAAATTGCTGTTTTATTCACAAATTTTTTATTAGCGGTTGAGATTTTGAGAAGGAATTGATTGAGAGAAAGTTAAAGGAGGTGAGTTCAGATTAGTAGAGTTAATTAGTTTTAGGGAAATGTTCTTTCCTCTCGCTGCATACAGAAATGAAGTTTTCAGAAATTTATGAGAAAAACAGGCCAGAAATTATAAAACTTTTCGGTTCAGAATTTCCCGAATTCCACAAATCGGCCCGAGTGGACAAAAATGCATTATATTCTAATTCGCAAAGAGAGCCAGCCATACTCTTTAAAGCTTGCTTACATTGAATATGCTATATTAATATGCTCGTGAGCGTTGTTCTCAGCTTACTCTGCTCTTAAGAGCATGTCCTTTGCCTGCAAGTAATAATTAGTTGAAGGCAAGTTAATGTCCAGTTGATGACTAGTTTTAACGTGTTTTGGTCCAATCGGGGGTTAATCGATCTATATTCTGACACCAAACTGTCGTGACTTTTGAAGGCTGACCAAATTAAACCGAGTCCGGTAACAACTTAGATTCGCAAGTGTCTGAGGCTGGATTATTAAAAGCTTACCAATTTGTGCTATTCGGGTTGCTGTCATGCAGTTAAGGACAATTTCCGATCAGTTTTCAACATTAATTCTCCTACAAAATTTAATTCAATTTACTGTAAGGATTCCTTTCCGCTCTTTTATCCTAAATCATTGCCATAAAATAGTAAAGATTATTTACTTTATTTTCATGCAAAGCAATCACTATACAAAGCAATTATATTCTGTGAATTTTAATAAAATTTAATTAAAATATAATTGCACGAAAAGCTTTTCGATTAGGTATATGTATTTAAATGTGAAAAAATTTACATACGAAAAAAATTAATGAAATAATGAAATTCGATGAGGAGGTATGGCAACTTCGTAATACATTAAGCAATACACAGACTATTATGTACAGCCATTAATTATTGATAAATAGTTAATTAATGTTCTGAACTAATTTAAAAATATTTTTCTCTGTTTCCTCACTTGTAGTGGATTAATATTTAAAAAAATACACAAAAAAATTATAATTGACATTCTGGGGATTATAAAATGAATGAGAATTGTGGATAATATACACCAGAGATATCAACTATGCTGACGCATTAATGTTGTGGGCAAAAAAGGATTCCAACTTTAATGAGCCACCAAAACCTTGATTATTATTGTTATTTCATTATCACTCATCATGCGTATTTAATGATTTTCGGAAATGAGCTTCACGTTTCCCAAAAAATTTCATTCAAAACACTTTTTTACCTCAATTTTTTTTTGCTCTCTCTCTCTCTCTCGGCGTGTTCATTAAAATTTATCAATAAACTACTTCAGCTTCCACATTTTTTTTTATCGAAATGCACAATTTTATTTCATATTTCTCGTACTAAAACATGCACGGCGCATTATTGAAAAAAATTTAATAATCGAGAGATGAGAGCAGAGAAAAAACAATTATAAGAGTGGCGTATAAAATTTAAATAATAAATTGTCATTGCGTCATTCAATATCGCATTAACATAAATTAAACTCGCCTAGTATTGTCACGCCAGAAAAACCACTTATGTGGTAGGTGGACAACATAAACTTTTTTATATATTTTTGTGTGTTTTTGTTCAAGTTCACATTTATGAGTGCTGTAAATATCATCAATTACAAAAATTTTATTATCTTTTCGTTCGAGGATGTGTGTAGTAAAATTTGGACATGACCATATGACTGAAATTAAGGTGTTATTGAGTAATATGATGGATATTTATGTTGGCTTTCTGGATTTAATGTTGTTAAATCATCCCGAATAGCAATAATCGGTTGTTCAATCACAAATCTGGCCACAGGTCTGCGTGATTTGATTTAAACCCAGAATTATGCCAGAGTTAAGCCATGAGACAGTTCACTTATTACTTATCACGAAAAATCGACTTTTCGACCCCCACGACTTCCGTGACAGTTGATTTCCCACCTCCTCTAAGAGCGTTTTGTAACAATTCAATGACTTCCTTCATGGTGCCGGAATGTGGATTGATTACCCGACTTGAGCTATTCGGTCATATTCAAAAGAATTCAAAATTGAAAGTTTTTTTTTAATTTTCTTAAATTTAATAAATTTGGGTACTAAGGTCTGTTCACTTATTTATTGTGCAAAAGTAAACTTTTCCATAAAAATCATTAATTTTTATAAAATCTTCCCGATTTCCCCGTTTCCTCGAAACATAAAAAATAAACAGCTTCCTAAGGAAACATTCAGAAATTACTGCTCAGAAGGAGCGGGTTTTAATTTTAATAAGAAGTTAAAATTTTGGTTCATGATCTTGTAACCAAGCCTAAACGTCTATGACGTCAAAAGAATTTTATAGAAAAAATTGAGTTGTCTACACTGCTGACGTCATTTCAAGACGGTATCTTCTACTTCTTTATACAGTATAAACACAAAAATATCTAAAGGCCCAGATCAGTTGTTTCAGTTCAGTCACTCAAAGTACTTTTAGGCTACCAAAAATGACTTTTTTTGTTTCTGCTGCATGTCTGCGACTTTGCAATTTTTTTGAATAAATTCATTATTTTTATTCAATCTTCATGTATTACTGTCAACTTTCCCAGATTGTAAAATTTCGGCCTTTTGAATTTTAGTTTGTATTACTCTCTTAATTCTTGAGATTGATACCAAGACCTAGACTTTTTAAAATGACTCCCCTCGGAACACTTAGGAGACGAAATCCAAATAGAATTCTTATGAACCTAAAATGAAATTCGGACTCAGTTTGACTACCAAATGAATGCTAAATGAAGCCTTTTGATCTAAGGTTTCGTCCTTAGTTATACGGAAACAAACAAAACGAAAACACTTAGAGATTTCCATAGAAAATTTTCCACTTAATTTCACAAAAAAAAAACTTTTCTTTATACGTCTTTCAAAAAACGTTGAAATAAATGGATTCATAAGGCTGCATGAAGAGTAAATAAATTAAAGCAAAGGGGATATAAAATAAAATCAAAATACTCTCCATGTTACTATGGCTCCTACCTCTATTGTTCATTGTTCTCTCATATCATTCATAAAGAAAATGAATGGAAATGTTCCTCATCTATTGTTTGACGTAAGGATTCATTACTACTCTGTTGATTACGATGATGATGATGATGTAATGAAATCAAGGGGAAAATATAAAGGATTTTTTTTTTATCATAGAAAATGAGAAAAAGAGACGGAAATTTAATGAATAAACTTTTTTGTTCAGCCTTTGACGTGCACAAAGCAAGTCTCTCTCTCAAGTCAACCGTTGTCAATCATTAAATGTAAATAATGACATTAAAGTTCACAGCCTTTTCTTTATATCCTTGATTCTATTATAATTAATTTTCTTTTATCCATTATTTTCAGACATTAATCTCTCAGGTGATCTAGAGCCGGAATTTGAAGGCACAATTCAAAATGTCACTTTTCCAGCGGGACGAGAAGCTGTTCTCACGTGTTCTGTACGGAATCTTGGTAGATATAAGGTATCAGTCCCTTTTTTCTCATTTTATTGACATAAAAATAATAACAATACATAATTTATTCATCTCCTCGTGTTGCTTTTGCCTGTATAGGTCGGATGGTTACGTGCAAGTGATCAAACGGTGCTAGCGTTAGAAGAACGTGTCGTCACACACAATGTTAGAATTAGTGTCGTTCATGAAGACATGCGAACATGGAGATTGCGTATAAAGCAGCTTCGTGAATCCGATCGCGGTATGTTTTGTCAATTTTTATGATTCCTACTAATTCATTCCTCATGGGCAATTGTTCTTTTTTTCTTTTCTCTATATTTCAATACACAACAGGATGTTATATGTGCCAAATCAATGCTAGTCCAATGAAAAAGCAAATAGGATGCATAGATGTACAAGGTAAGCTTATGTTATGTATTATTGTATGATGGAATACACTCAGAAGACAAATGGGAAAGGCTGCTGACTCGAAAGGTACACAGTGTGGAGATGACCGGAAATCCGGCACTAGGCCGACTTGACTCTGACTTTAAGGTCGGATTTCATCGAATTTACCTAATATTAAAGTCGGATATTCGGTCATTTCTGCATCATGCGATTTAAAGGATAAATATGTACCTTAGACATACCTGATTAAATTAAAATCAGATCAAATCGCACAATTGTGCGCTCTGTGGTCTTAGAGCTTTAGATTCACTTCCTTCTTTTTACATACATAATTGAGAATGATGAATGGAGTTTGCATTGAAAGTTGCATGATTTAACAAGCATATTGTCTGTCTATCTATAGTGATTATTTACAACTGACTGTCATAAAAATAGGGATGTATATTAAATGCTGATGTAAGAACTAAAAACTACAGTACTTATTTATCGCCGCACTTCATATCTCAGTTCCAAATGAAATTTATCTGGGACAATTTTCTTGCATTTCTTTCTTCTCTCTTTTTTTTCATTCCAATGCCATTTCATATCTATGCTCTGAATAGATTTTAAATTCTAATAACAAACATGACAGATGCACACTGTAGTGGTGGAGAAAGACGACATGACAGGATGAATATAAAAAAAAATCCAGAGGCATTTTAATGGCATCATAAAAAAAGCTTATACAGTTGAGGCTGTTTAGTGCATAAAAATTCCAATAGTGGTAAAACAGAGAAAAAAATATGTCAGAATGGAAATAGAAAAGAATGTCATGTTTATTTTCGTGTTCTGCAACGATGATGACTATTTTGTTTTTTGCAGTTTTTCACCCTGAAGGTTAAACGAAGGTAGAAAAAAAAGATGAAAGAGTAAAAAATGTTTAGGGATAGGATTAACAACAAAAAAACGGAACTGTTGTTTTCATTCGAATCACTGATTTTATGGAGGCTCAATTTCGTCATCAATGAGTAATTTGCAGGTTGCTATACATCAGGCTGTTGGCAAAAAAAAAAATTTGAATCTCGAGTACTTGCGTAAATTTGAAAGCATCACAGCCTACACACACTTGAATCGTCCATAATAAATTAAATGTCAGTAATGAATCATTTATGTTGTTCACAAAATTGACTCACTGTGCTGATCTTTTAGAGACAATGAAATTAAACGTAAACTGTTTTTTCATTGTTTATTTAGTAATGTCAATTATGGAAATCCTACACAATTTGGTGACATTACTTTACTTTGTGATGGCAAATCGAGAACATTTACTGAAATTCAGACATGAAAATTGAGACTGTTCCACTATGTCAACTCGTCTATCAATCCATCTATTAGCTATTTCGACAATTTTTTTGGAACAGTATCTCTTGCTAGACATTTGGATGTAGACTATTTTTGGAATTGTCTATGTCTCAGTGCAGACAAGTTGTAGGTGATTGGAACAAAAGAATTCAAGGCTTCACAAGCATGAGTCGGTTAACGATCAAAAATTCGACCATTAGCCGGTGTAACTCTGTCACAGTGCTGGATTTGCATCGAATCTTGCACAAGACCAGCGTTCCTTTGACTTAGTGTCTAAGCCAGAGTAACATAGAATGATCTATCAAAAATGGCAATTTGCCTTTTCCAACTCTGCACAGTTGCATGACCCAGGGATCGAACTCGGGTCATTAAAATCGACTATCCGGCGCTTAAGAGTCACGAAAGATTGGTCCAAGATTTTGAATCGACTAACCGATTTGCGCTGTTTGAGAGTCTGTTTCTTACCATTTCCATACAAATCATGCATTGATGTTGTTCTAGTTTTAAGAATTCAGCTGCATAAAACAGCTACAAACCCTAAAATTTAAGGAAATAAAAATGCAATTTTTCAATTAATACCCAAAATTCAAACGTAGCTCATGCAAGGAGATGAAAAACTCAATTTATTATTTTACACGTTATAATATGTTCGCGGGATGAATAGAAGCATCTGCGGATGGATGCATGCTAAAGCTGAATATTTGTTTGCCAAAAAAATTCATTTTACAGGCATTGTATAGATCCAAAAATTTGAAGGCAACAGTGCTAGAGTCGATAATATAAAATATAAAAATTCATAACACGTTTTTTTTACATGATAGAATACCAATATGGTTGTGTATTGATGGAAGCATATAAATCTGTGAATAATACAGTTACGAGGGAATCTCAACGTTAATCCACATCCAGAATATAAAAATATATAAATTTTTTTTCGGTTGTTCATTATACCTCGGAGACTTGGTGGATTTATATAAATCACATGACATATCGGACAGTGGTTTTATGCTGCTCATCAATTTTTCACAAATTTCCTCTGTTATGAGTTCATTAAAATTGTGGAATGAAGCAGAATTTTTCTTGTATTTAAATATTGATTGATTAATTCATTTTATTCGTCGGCTTTATTAAATACCGCCTATTCTTCATGATAATGATGATAAATCTGCATTGAATCTCTTTAAACAATTATAATCAATCAATACATTTGGTAAAGTAAATGGTGGAAATGAAATATACGAAAAATTTTCTCGTCTTTATATCCTTTCTGATATATAATGTGGATGGAGATGACGATGAGATATAGACAATCGGGTGAAGGTTGTAGATTTAGGAAATGAGTGTAATCAGATGCGATGGAGAGGAACTTTGAACTTAAAATTATGAAGTTTACATTTCCGGGCTATTTATTCATGAAGGATCCATTCATTTATTACATTCAGGTAGAGAATGAGAGTAGGTACGAGGGTTTTAAGGTTCGTTATTCTATAGCTAATAAGTGAACGGTCCATAACTATGTTTAGAGCTCGAAATCGATTTCAGTCGACTTTCTATACAAACTCCGAGTCGACTTCAAGCTCTGACTATGCTTAATGCGGCAAACTTCATATTTTTCCATAACAATAGATCAAATCAGCTGTCAGGTTACCAGCAAGACAACTTTGCATATTTTCCTAACTTTTGCGATGTAGCGGTACCCTAGCAATACTCTATACGATGTCTTGTTCGGTTGTAAATCTATTACTTTAATTCAACAGAATTTTTTACCATTTCAATTTCTAAATTACCATCCCTTGCACAAAAAAATTGTAAAATTTTCCAAAAAAATAAACTTTTTTTTCCGATTACGAATTATGGTTTTACGAGATTTTTCAATAGCAAGCGTTCGTTTTCCAAAAGATTAATGTTTTCCTATCGATTTTTAATTAATTTTCATTTTTCGAATCGAAGCGAGAAAGAGTGCAAAATTTGGAAGTAGAACGAGAGATATTGGGGAATTGAATTTTTACGATGTTTAATGTGCGAGTTGATGACAAAATTTTTATTTTGCGATAAAACACGAAAAGTTTTTTTTGTTGGTAAAAGTTTAAGGAATTTATTGAACTAAAAGTTTGGTTGCATGTGAATTTTTTTTTTAATTACTCGCTATAAATTTTAATGGAGGTATGGTAGAGATAATTTGAATTTATTTTAATGTCACAAATAAGTTGTAAAAAGTTCTGAGTTTCTAGGACAACTTTAATTTATTGATTCATTGATGAGATAATGTACAGTGTGGTAATGTAAATGTGTTATTGTGTTTTTCAATTGTACAGACAGTTGTTGCAGTATAGACTTATAGTATAGATTATTATAGTATAGAAAATATAACAGTCCAGACTGAATATCATTGACCTTAATCAGGGGCGTCTTTAGAGAGATTTAGAAAGTGGGATAGGGATTTGGAGTCAATTGACTATGCTCGTATGGCGTTTGTATGGCATTAATATAGGGTGGCCAGAGGATTTTCGCAAAAAATCCGGATACTTTTGGAAAAAAATCGGAGCACTTCCAAGTTTGGCACTATTATCGTACTTTTGGACTATTTTGAGTCTTAATATTGAGTTTAATATCATACAAAATTTGACCAAAAATTTCAATATTTGTATGGAGTTTTAGACTTTTTGAAAAATCGGCAAAAATACAGCAGATGGCCGTCGTACATTTGTAAAGCGGTTGAAGAGGTTTATGTTCCTATAACGAATAATTCTGATAAACTTAGTCTCTTTCTCTGCGGTTGTACACCAAGTGGCTTTCCTTCTGTTAACACTCCATTTGCCTTTTACGTTCCAAAACATAGCCTGCTTCACAATCCAACTACTTGTTGTCCTGTCATCGCACACAACTCATTATTACTAATTATATTTTGATAGTAGATCCCGCAGATCTGATATTCATAAAATTTGATTCATCTGTGGTATTTTTAGTCCAGAAAATATAAGCTCTTAAAAGAATGGCTTCGTTCTGGAATTGTAGAATAAAATATAATCATTTTGTTGCAGTCTCAATGGACTTTTTAATGACGTAAATTTTGCTGAGTTTAGATTCTCTTTACAAGCAATATCAACTTTTGTTCTGTTGTCAACTTTTTTTCCCTCTTCTCCTGAATAGATAGAATTTTCTATTATTTTTTAAAACAAGAAGTTCAAATTTCCCAAACGTATTGTTGCTAACACGATAAACAAGAGGAGCTAGCATGATACTAGTGGGTTAAAAATGAGAAATGTTATGTTTATCAGGAAATAATTTACACAATTTCATTCAATTTTCGGAATTTTAAATTTTCATTTCAATTCTTTAGGGAGATGCTTGGATTAAATTGATTTTTTTGTGGCAATTTTGTAGTTTACTGTCAATAAATGGATCAGTTTCAGCTTTGTAAATTTGGTTTCTCAGTGAAATATAGAAAATGACAGAATGACTTTACAATTTCCTTTAAAACCTTAAAGTTGTACATGTTAAAAATGTCATTACTAATCCCAAGGGACACAAATGAAGAAGGCTCCTCTTGGGAGATCTTAAGGCTTCACTGATGCTCTTTTTCTATCAAAGAATGGAAGCTGCTTTAATTTTGCAGCCTTATAGATACCACACAAAGACGACTTCCATTTGATATTAATTAAATAGCTTTATCGAAGCTCTTAAAGCTTAGTAGGAACTTTCTTCATTTGTGTTGCACGAGAACTTCCTAACTTTCTGATCTAATATTAATCCATCAAAATCTTTAAAGTAAAATCATCACAGATCCGGAAATTGAAAAAACGATGTAAAACAAGTACATATATGTACGCTACGTCAAACAAGCTATTATCATGTATGTTCATATTATGAATTAAATTTCTATATATATATTGACAGAAGTAAATATCAAATAAAATGATCAATTATGATGAATGAGGAATATTCCGAGTTTTTCAATATATTTCATGGATTATTATGAAACATTGTTGTAGATTGTTGAGGAAGTCTGTTCTGTAATTATAGATTTTGAATCTAATTTTAATAAGAGGAAGTTCGGAAATTAAATAACACTTAAATAGGAGTCATGGAGGGGGTTTGTTATGGAATACAGTTTTTAATTCAAAATTTTGTTGAAAAGTGTTATGACGGGATAGGAGAAGAAGTGTTCCTACATACAGCTTAGCTGGAAAAATTTATTAGAAATTAAAATTATCAAAGTAAAATCATAATTCAAAATGTAAACATGACCCTTTTTCCTTGAAGATCAATATGCAAGTTTTCAGATGATTTCATTAATTTCTGATCCATAAAACAATTCTCAACAAGCTAATCCCAACAAATGATTCAAATGAATCTAATATTCATCTCCTTATGATCCTAATTAAGTTCCTATTAAAATAAATAATATCCTGAGTAAATCGTCTAAGAAAAATTTCTTTACTGTTGCGCCTTTACTAAAGACTCTCTTTTCACTTCATAAATTTTAATTGCTTTTTATGTCTGCCTCCTCAAGAAAAATAAATTCATTTTCACATTCACTAAAGAGCCCTTTTTAAAGTGTTCTTAACTACGTGTAAGAGGAGCATAAGTTAAACATTTTTTTTTGTGCTTCCTTAAGATTCTTAAGCATATTTTTACATTTCGCAGAATAAAAAATCAACCCCAATTTTTCATGCACACATAATCACATCAAAATACATTTGAGTTGAGTTGATTTGAAGATTTTCTCATGCCTATTTATCCCCAACCCCAAAAAAGAAGGAAAACGAAATTTTAAAGTCGATTGATTTCGAATGGCTATTAGTATATAGATATATATTATCCTTTTTATACTCAATAAGTATGTGTACCCGATATATCGATATGTTGATATAATGGAGGGAATCTAAGACTGTCGTGAGTGTATTGATTTGCTGTCATTTTCTTGACATAGGTTTATTTCTTACAATATTATATTATGCTGTATAGAGAGAAGATGAAGATAGTCGGTCGGCAATAAATATAAAGTTAATTTTTAATGCAGATTTAACATCATTGGTGTGCCTTCATGTCTGTGGGTTATGGCGAGTGTATTGGAAAAGAGTCAGCATGTCATGCACACACTCATTTATGCTTTTTCACCAATTTTTATGTCTTTCTGACCTTTTTCTTGGCCTCCATATCAATAGACATTTATATTTTATAAGATTTTTTTCTCTCTATTGTCGTATCCATTTCAGTTCCACCGGACATCATTAATGAAGACTCATCAACAGATATTGCCGTGCAAGAGGGCGAAGATGCTACATTAATATGTAGGGCGACAGGACATCCACAGCCACGAGTTGTTTGGCGTCGAGAGGATGGTGAACATATTTTAATGAGGAAATCGAGTGGTGGAAAGGAGCTTATGAAAAGTAAGTATTATTTGGATATTTTTTGATGCTGTTTAAAGATTTATTGATTATTTATTAAAGTACTCGATTGGTACAAATTTTTCATGGCAGTCAGGTGATGACCACGTGGCATCCAATTGACAATTATCATGTAAACGGCATTAAACATTAACGTCATATTACAAGCACTTGGCAGCCATGAATTATTTGTACCGAACAGGGTATATTGATGGATTTATTAAAATGTTGTTCCTGTTTGGTCGTCAGAAAATGAACTTTAATTTTATCAAAACTGTTTTGAAATTTTGATATGTCCATTTACTAGCAGTTAGAGCTAATATGTAGGAATTTGCAGGTATTTTAAACTGTACATAAGACCAACAGCAGTTTTATGTTAGTTAATTTCAAATAGATTGTCAATTTGGGTCTATGCGTGCTTAAAGCTGTACACACTAGACATTAATATGATATTTAATCAAGTACAACATTTGACGTCATCCTTCGATTACTAACTCTAATGACATTTAAAGCCAAAAATTCAATGGTCAAAAAAGCTCACAAAAATTAAAATAATAAAAGATTTTACCATAAGTACATGCAACATATGCAATTCAACATACCTTCATTTATGCACATCATCCATAATCTGATTATAAAAAAAAGGAGATGCAATATTCAGTCACACTCAAATTATATTTATGTTGTGGCTTTGTAATATTGGTCATTTACGTCTCCATATGGGAATAAATAGACACGAAAAAAAAAGAATCAAGCGTGATCGCATTTTAAATTGGTTTTTGCGTTCAATGTGGCTTTTTGATAAAATACAGACGAAAAAAACCTTGTTGAGCTGTTGTTCAAATATTAAAAGAACGTACATGGGTATGGACAGTGGTAAATTGACAGGGAATTTATTAAATTAAAAAATCGTATGAAAGGTATAAAATGGGTTTTAGTAAACTGCAGGCTATTATTCGATTTTTTTCACTCAAAAATAAAAAAAAATACTTTTAACATAAAATGCACTTTTAATGGATGAACTTCAAAGTGGCTCTTTGGACTGAAAGCATTAAAAAAAGTATATTTAATGAAATTTTGAGGAAAGTCATTTCGTGAGTTGTTAAAAGGATTTTATGTCATCGTTATATTTTTTTTCAATCAAAGTTATTATTTTTATGGTACTTGAGTGACATAATAAGATGAAGTTTAAAAACCTTAATAACTCAAGTTTTACAAATTAAATTTGTAGGTACTTTGAGATTTTTATGCTACATTTTTTCAAAGTATTTAAACAGAGATCGAAGTTGATTTGAATTTTAAGGCATCTTCAAACAATATTCGAAGAGACTTAGAGCTCTAAATTCATAATTTCTTTATTTCGCTGGCCGTGCTGATCAATTGTGATCCATAGCTTCATTCCGATGTTGCCTCAAACTGATCTTATCGTTGGCTTGCGCTTTCTAGTTTCAATACAAAATGCTATACTGTCCCTCTATGAAAAAGCCTCTTTCCATGAACTTTTTGGCTGTTCTCGTGATTGTTTGTCATCTAAAATGTCTGACTTGAAAACCCTATTCAAAAAAGCTTCTTCAAGTCTTCTTATAACATAACCAGCCCTTCACACTCTGTTCATTTTAATTCGTTATGATGTAAGAATTTCTCAAGACTGTTTATTTAGCTGATAAATCATTTACAATCGCTCCTTCATTTGTAAAAGTTCCCTTCCTTTTTGATCCAAAAGTCGATTTTTAAGAATCTCTTTAGAATTCAATTGGTACCTTTCAGATATTTTATTCAAAGAAAATGTGGAAAGTTGAAATTGCGTTTTACAAAAAATGAGCCGGTTTAATAAAAATAATAATTATGGTTCATATCCATAATGTTAAAAAATATCATATTTCACTGGGATTAAGGAATATCCTCTGTTCAATCTTGAAACAAAATTCTCTTATAACCCAGACGTCTAATTAATATTCTGAACTTTGCCGATCAGCAATACATAAAATACATATTTTCCATACAGTCTATATCAGTGGTGGACAACCTTTTTTGTGCCATGGCACATCTTGTTGTTAAGCCAAACCCAAAACTGCAAATAGCTTGGGGTTTATGGCATTTCCAAAAATTTCGATCAATCACACATGTTCCACACCTCTGTTTTATTTAAAGACTTCCTCATAAATAACTTCTTTAAAGCCATTATATGTCCAATAATTCACTTTATATGATTCTATAAATAAACTTTAAATTGATGTAAATAAAAACCTTAAAGTAGGTGTGAGTGAATCGAGTTTATTTATTTAAGAAAAGGGTAAATCAAGCTCTTTTTCTATTTTGATTACCAAAAAAAAAGGGTATTGTATGAGAGAAAAGGTATTGAAATTCTAAGATTCATGTCATTTCAATATCAATCGATTGTGCTATTTAACTTAATTCATCTATTCACATTGAACTAAATCTCTTCCATTGAATTTGAACGATTTTTCTTCTTAAACGAATTTCAATGTGCGCATTATTTTGGGCGGAATTCCTAAAACATTTCTCATCATCAGTCCATATAACTGTTGTGGTAAATAATTTTGGAATTCCATAAAAATCTCCAAAAAACCAAAATTTCTCCTCTGAATTTCATCTTTTTTTATCACATTAAGTTTATATTTTATAACACATAAAAGATTATACGATCTCCTTCCTTCAAATACTTTATAAAGTAGAAAAAGGAGCATACAGAACAGAACAGAAAAAATTTGAAATTCAAAGATAATCTTGTTCATTTTCTTTAAAATACAATTCATAAAAATATCTAAAAAAAATCTTAACTCTTTCGTTTATTTATTTGATATATGAAAATTTATAGCATACAATAAAGAGCAAAGGAATAATGGAAAAAAGTATCTGAGATTTTTTTTTTTGATGTTGCTCCATTTTGTTGTTTGAGAAAGATTTAGATTCTTGTATAATTTATAGATGATAAAATTGAGTAAAAATAAAAATTCCGGACGAGATTTTGGGAGGTTTTAATAGGATTTAGACAGGAACTTTGGAGAAATTTTAGTTTAAATTTAGAATGGATTTTACTTGTTTACTTCCTTTCCTGCACCAAATATGTCTTTGAACTTGTAACTGGTCTATTTTATGCAACCATAATGCTCATTACGTGAGAGAAGAGAGTACTTTAAGTGGCTCTAGAGCACAAGTGAGCCCATTGTCACTTGAATAAAGTCAACAGCCTCTATCCTTCGAGAACCTTTGCCAGTTCGGAATATTAAGAACTTTAGCGTTCTATTTCTACAAAGCAAGAATTATTTGGTCTTTCTCGAGATCTCTTACCATCCAAAAAATTTGATACCTTCATTCTATGCACCGGGACATCCTGTGGGTGTTATTGACATGTCCAGCCCATCTCAAACTATTTGAACTGAATTTAAATCGATATACAGGTGTATTCAGTGAGAATTGGCTAGATTTTGAAAGACCGGATTCTATAAATCCAAAAAAGGTGCCTCGATTAGAGTCCAGACTCCTGACTCCCAAAGAGATGATTCCAAACTCAAGTGAGGCTGCGTACATAATGGAGTCCTTTAAATTCTAATTACACGACCTTAGTCACTTTTCACTTATCACAAGTAACTGAATTTTTTATTGTCTTTATCTGTAAACAAGAGGATGTTTCCTCTAATTCATACCTAACTTCCCAATCTACATCAAAAAAATATGTTTGTTTTAAAAAGTTTCAAACCATACTGAGTCTGAGTGTAGGCCTTAAGACATACATCTGTATCAAAATTATCAAGCAATTAATTTTGAACACTGCTTTCAATGCGAGTTTACAAATGTCGCGAAAATGCCATACCTTATTAAATAATAAAAAGTTACCCAAAAATTTACTTTTTTATTCAGATTCACCTCCTAGTCATTTGTTTTTTTTATTCAAGCCAAGAAAAAAATGATTTTTACTTAATATTTTTTGAGGATTTTACTTCATGCCTTAAAGCTTTGAAGCTCCTTATATTCATATACTTTCCACAACATACAATTTTTTCTTTTCATATTTCTTCCTCTTTATGTTAAATATAACAAAGGAGAGCATAAGGAAGAGGAAGATTCTTAAATCTACCTTATGCAATAAAGGCACATTGAATTAAATAACCTAAAGGAGGTTGGAGGAAGAGATTTTCAAATTGCTAAACAATGGTAATCTTCAGTTAGATCCAACGGATGTGAATGAGAGAAGGCGGCATAAGATGGCAAAATACCTTTATCTTTCGCCCTTTTTATATTCATTTCTGTCATTTTTATTCATTATGAGCCATAAACGCACACACAAAAAAAACGTAGAATGAAAGAAACGAGAAATGTCCATTTAAAACGCTGTGCGTGGTGGGTGAATAAAAGGCTATGGATACATAGGGTCATAGATATATTTTTATCATGTTGATATGGGTGCATTGAGGAATTTATTGCGCAATAGTATACCAAAAAAAATACTTTCTTACCTGCTTAACTGAAACGAGTGCACGTAGCATTTCAAGAAAAAAAAAAGTCGGAAAGAAAGCAACAGAGGAGAAGATTTGTTGGTCAAAATTACATTTTCTGCTTAGGAATGTGGAAAATTTCGCAAGTCGCCGAAATAAAAATCCGTTAGCGTGTATATGTGAATGTGTACTGAGCGGAAAGCAATTATCCTCCTATTTCTTCCTCAACTCTTACATATACATGCTCTAAATACGTGACTATTTCACCTGAATTTCAATTTTTCCTATTTTAACGTACGTCTGTCCATCTTCTTTTAGTTATTCTCCCCTTAATTCGACCATTTTCTTATCAAAGCTATATACATACATGTTCAATTGTACACATTACTTCCAGCATTTTTTTTTCTCGACTCTTCTTAGTCCCAACTGTAATAGCTTTTTGTGTCTGTACATATTTCAGTATTTTATTTCATTTCTGCTCTATTATCATTTTATATGCCTTGTTGTCTGTACTACTATGTGCTGTTTGTTATAACATAACATCATCTACAATGTGCGTATAGAATTTCGTGCTCGTTCGAAAGCAAAACTTGATTGCCTTTTTTTTTGCTCTTCTTATGCCTTCATAGTGTAATAAGTGTATGTTGTATACAGAAAAAAATATTTCCAAAGATATCAATATATGCAATAAATGAAGTCAGAATAGCGTTTGGCAAGATGGAAGATGAAAATGAACTGCAATAGTGTAGAAAATACAAATTCAATGATTTCATTATAAGGTAATGAATGTCCATTTTGGATCGATCTGTTATGGGTGGGAGAGAATGTGGAAATGGAAATGGAAAATAAGGAACATAAATGACTAATAAAAGTCTAAGTTGTATGTGAGACAATTTGTTATCATGATTGGAAATTAGCCATTAAGTTGCTACTCGACGCAAGAAATGCGATGATGGCAATGAGCGTGGATTCTTTTTCTGTCAGATGCGTCAATTATTGATTTTTTTTTTGGTTGTGGGCATACAAAAGTTGATGCTCATTTCTTATTGATTCTTTAGATTTTAATGCTTGAACATACATATAGGTTTGTATTCTGTTGCTTTCTTTGGCCATGTTGGATTCGGAGATGGTTGATTGAAAACCTTATCATTTGTATCCTGATTGTTGGGTTCGTGGCAACCTTCAGATAGTGTTACTTGGACAAGCTTTTGATCTATCCTTTCATGTACATAACCCACGAATTGAGATCAGTCATTAACGGTACATATAGTGGAAATAGGGGATATCATGAGCAAGTATGCTTTTGACATTTGGTGAACATCGGAGTCAGACTTCCCCCAATAGTTAAGAGAATTAAATAATTCATTCTTAGCTCTGTCTGATCTCTCAAAAATACTCTAAACCTCAGCTGTACAGCACAACAAATAACAAATCTCAATCATAATCTCTCCAAAAAGCTTCACAACAGAAGCACAAGAGCCAAAAAAATCATTGCCACTTTATATTAAGAGTGATTACATCATAATCATTTACCACATAGATTAATTATTATTTCATGAGGGGGTGATCATGATAAGAAGGAGAATAATTTTTCTTAAAAGTCAGATAAAAATTGCGTTAATGGAAAAGTTCTGTAAAGCACTTAAAAACTCTAACACACTCATTTGATGAACAAAAAAAGAAGAAAATGTCAACACAAAAAAAATAAAATAAAATATTTTTTGAGTCTCTTGAGAATGCTTTCTGCTTTGCTGGAGTGCACGTTTTAGTTAAGAGATTTTTCTTGATTTTTTCAAAGTTTGGAAACTTGAGAATTGAAGCTGTAAAGTTCAAAATTTTGAGGCAAACAGAAGTGTATTACTAGTTGAGGGTGTTATCAGAGGGGTCAAAATATCTAACTCTCTCCCACTCCCATCACTCTTTTTGAACAGGAAACTCAGCAATTTGCTAGAGTTTTTCGTTCCCACCTCAAACTTCTCATCCACCCCTCTAAATTTTCGCAATCTATACAAAAAATTCAACCTTCCCCTCTTCAGAAATTTCTGTCTACTTCCTTTATACTTCCTTTACACTCCCCTGCTATTAAGTAGTCTTATTAGATTCAAAGTAATATTTTGATCAGTTTTAAAAGAGACATATATAAAGTTTTACATGAATGGACATGAATATGTCAAATTTGCAATATTTAACAAATATTCGTTAGCTTCAGCAAATAACATTCCCTAGAAGTCAAATATCATACCCTTAAGAACAGAGTATGGTGAGAGTAACGCTCGTGGGAGGTAGGCTCGAATAGTATATTTAAGTATAACAAGCTCTTGAGAGCATGCTCTTTGTCTCTTACGGTTTAGTCCAAAAAAAATCAATCATCTACATATGTATAGATGAGAGAGACAGTAGTGCCTAAGCCTAACTCCATTGTCTATATTCATTCGACGACAAAAATGTAAAATGATTTATATTACTTCATTTCCTTATTTTCTCATCATCTTCCATCTTCATATTTTTCTTTATTAAATAAAATGAAGTCGAGTAAATTTAGCCTAAGATGAACCCAAAAGGAATAAAAAATGATAAGCTTGAAGCCATCAAAAATGAAAATGAGATTGAAAGTTTTCCTCTTTTTTATTTTATTACAGTGCCGGCATAATAGTTTTAGTTTGTGTATATATACATGTGCCAATTTCCTAGTGCTACTTATTCATTTTTTTTTTATTATTATAATTTTATGACTTTCTCTACTTCTTATGTCTCTCATCTCTCGATGATAAAGAAAGTTTTTTTTCATTCATTCAATATCTTTTGTTGTATATTTCCCAACTGTCATGAAATGGAAGATAATAAGTCATAGAAAATGGAAATGGCTTTGACTGTCGAGGGACAGAAGTTAAATAGAAGACAAACAGCAACAAAAAAATAAAAGAAGTAAGAGAGAGTGACAAAGTTTTGAAGAATGATGATAGAAAAACTTCTCCTTTTTCATATCATCTTAATAATTCATAGCTTAAAAATTGTCTTTTTATATACTTGAATAAGTGAAGTTTAAGCAGAAGTGAATGAAGCTCATAAACTGCACAGCCAAAAACTTTTCACATTCCGTTTTTTTTGGTTATCAAATATACAACAACTTTCTTCTTCATCTCTCCCACAAAAATACTGAGGGTCTCCTTTTTTGAGTGTGTCCAATAAATTTCCATTTCTCTGTTGTTGCAGTTTCTGCATTTTATCTCGAATTAAGAAGAACAAGAAATAATTTTTTTTTGTGTATGTCTCTGGGAAAGTTTAAATGCTGAAAAACTTCTCTCTAAATGTGTGTACAATAATAAAATAGAAAAACCATTGAGTAATTTTCCTGTACTCTATAGACAATGAAATTGTAAGAAAATGCAGGTTGTGCTATATAATTTACTTGAAACTTTTGTGTCATGAAAACTTATTAGTCAACTTATTTCGATAAATGCTAGTACGACTTTAATTTCCATAATTGTGACCATCTAAGAACATTTTATGTTGCATTTTAATGTGCATGGAGGCAATGGCATGAGTTTTCAATATGAAAATTTGTACATTGGTAGAAAAGAATGGAAAGTTTATTTTTTGAGAATTTACGATTTTTTGTGCTTAGTTATGGAATTTATTATTAGTATTTAAAACACTTTTGAGATTTCTTCAATCTTTCTCAATTATAGTTAATCGAGTTGCTATTTTGGAATAAAGTTTTGAATTTGAAAAAAGTTTTTGTTATTATAAGCGGAAGCAGAATTCAAAGTTAAAGTTAAATTTGATTTTTTTTTTTGAAATTTTGGTAGTGATTTTACAGTTAGTATAACCATTATTCTATTTATTTTTGGGAAATTTTTAAAATCGTTGATCTGGGTCACTAAGGTAATCACAGAGCTTGAAGACGATTCGAATTTTGTATAGAAAAGTCTTAAGTCGACTCAAAAATACTCAAATTAATCGGATCTCGATCGGAAAAAATCTCAAATTCAATTGATGGCAAATTAATATCCAGTTTATCTCTAGTTCTAACATCCGAGCTTCAAAAATGGAGGTTCAATGTCTTAGATAAATTTCTCTTGTTAACATAAAACGGACGCCGCCTCCATGCGGCTGCCATTTTCCATATACAGTAGCGACAAAAAGTATTGAGACGGTCTTTTATTTTTGCATTTCTTGTCATAAAATTTCAACTACAAGTCCATTTTGGCTGAAATTTTCAACATTGGTTCAATTTTGCTTAAGGAATCAAACCTAAGAAAAATTTTATACTATAATTAAGTATTTTGAAAATAACCGTTAAATTTTCAAATTATCTAAAGCCAAAAAGTATTGAGACGATGGTTTTTGATTGAATATTTCTATGAATCCTTCTTTCTCATGACTTATTGTGATTGGAACTAATAATATTTATATTGTTCTTTATTTCCATGCCAAAATTTTTAATCAAAACCACGTGGTTACTTAAATTTTCGCAATTCAAAATGGCGGCCACTTTGCATGATTTTTAATCAAATATTGACTTGAATTTAAGCTTAATTAATTTAATTTTAACTAAATCATGTTAATTTATCAATAAACTTTCAGAATATATATAGTTTTTTAGTATTCAAGTGCTTAAAAGACAAAATATTGAACAAATTATTTCTTTGGTTGAAGGGTTTTCATCAGAACAAAACTTATTATAGAACAAATCTTTTTAATTAGCGCATAAATATAAGATATTTTGGTCTCATTTTGTTGTATTTTGATTCTAGAATAATATTCATAAAGTTTTAGAAAGCTACAACTAGTATCCAATAAGAAATAACTAAGTTAATTAATCACTCATTATACGATCTTCAGGGACGAAAAAAGTAAATTGTTCATAATTCTTTTTTTACGTGTAATTATTAATGTGTTTTGTATTTATACACTTTAAAACACTTAATTTTAGTATAATAATTCACTTCTACGCGTACATTTTGCTATTTCGGTTTATTTTTAAGATTACTTACTTTTGATATATAACAGTCTATAGTGAAGTCTAGTTGACTTCCATTTTTCTTATTGGATGCTAGTTGTAGCTTTCTAAAACTTTATGAATATTATTCTAGAATCAAAATACAATAAAATGAGACCAAAATATCTTATATTTATGCGCTAATTAAAAAGATTTGTTCTGATGAAAACCCTTCAACCAAAGAAATAATTTGTTCAATATTTTGTCTTTTAAGCACTTGAATACTAACAAACTATATATATTCTGAAAGTTTATTGATAAATAAACATGATTTAGTTAAAATTAAATTAATTAAGCTTAAATTCAAGTCAATATTTGATTAAAAATCATGCAAAGTGGCCGCCATTTTGAATTGCGAAAATTTAAGTAACCACGTGGTTTTGATTAAAAATTTTGGCATGGAAATAAAGAACAATATAAATATTATTAGTTCCAATCACAATAAGTCATGAGAAAGAAGGATTCATAGAAATATTCAATCAAAAACCATCGTCTCAATACTTTTTGGCTTTAGATAATTTGAAAATTTAACGGTTATTTTCAAAATACTTAATTATAGTATAAAATTTTTCTTAGGTTTGATTCCTTGAGCAAAAATGAACCAATGTTGAAATTTTCAGCCAAAATGGACTTGTAGTTGAAATTTTATGACAAGAAATGCAAAAATAAAAGACCGTCTCAATACTTTTTGTCGCTACTGTAACATTCATTACGATGTCATTTGAAGGCAGATTGCATTAGGTTCCATTTGATGTTAATAAAATAGTTTTACTAAAGCCTTATAATCTCCTTTACTTTGTCTTCTTGGTTTATATAGTTCGGGATGGAAGCCATATGGATGTCACATGGAATCAGCTTTCATTTATTGTTAGAAAAAAGGCTTTAACGGAATCTACTTCATTTGTGTCGCTAAGTATAAGCATTATCAGTTTAAATATATATTCAAGTCTCTTCACTAAGTAATACCCCAAAAAAACTTAACAATTTCTTTTTAAAGCACTCAATTTTCTTGATTTCTTTTTACACAAAAGAAAAAAAAACTTTACATTCTCGATTTTATAAATTTTCCATTCTACCTTTAAACTTTTTTATTCTTAAAAAATTTCTTTATTCTCTTCTTGTGTAATGACACATTAAATTTCTCTTTTTCTCGTGAATTTCTTCCTCCTGTAATAAAAATTTTGTTTTTAATGCTTCAACGATGACTTCTTTCCATACATGAAAGGAAACAAAAAAGGCAATGAAGCTTTTACTTTTATGAAAATATAAATTTTTCATTATTCACGATTTGAATTAAAGAAATGAGGGAAAAATAAGGAAGAAGTGATTATCTTTAAAATCAGCAATATGAAAGGCATTCGTGATCATGTATGAAAATTGCAATGCAAAGAACAATGGAAATGAAAAAGGAGTTTTTTCAACTTCCTTTCTGTTTTGGCCTAATGCCTTTATTCATTTATGCTTAGTTTTAATCAAAAAGGGAGGCAGAGGTGTATTGAGGGAATGTCTGGGGTCAATGACTTACTGTAACTGCAACTATGTTCCTATGTGAAGCTCAGGCTGCAGCAAAAGGCTTTCCATCTGATTCTGTTGCCAGTTCTGTCTTTTAGTTTGTACAAATTCTCTGTCCGCACGTTAAACTGGCATTGTTTTACGGCAAATAGCTTTTGGAGCTCCTCACCATTTCCCTAGCGGATTCCATCCAACAGCCGTGCAACGAACTTGTGATTCTCTCCCATCTGTGATTCTCTCCCATCTGTGATTCTATTCAGCAATGGTCTAAGCTAAGGAGACAAAACACTTCAATATCAGCATATACAAAACAAAAATGAACCACGCCTCCCCCCTTCCTTCCAATACAAAATAATCTGGTTTTGTCACTGGATAAAACAAGGTTAGAGATTGAGAGCAAAGTGCTGTGGTAAAAGGCATGTAATTTTCAAGGTAATTTAAGGCTTTCATAATATTTTTCAAGCAATTAATAAATGTTAAACATTTTCCTTTACCTGCTTTCTACTCGAGCTTTAGTATAATGAGAATAATGGAAAGTTTTGTGGTAGTTACAACAAAAAAAAGGAAGAAGAATTTTCTCTCCATCCCCAACTTTAAAATCCATGGCAAATAGCAAGTAAATGAATGAGTGAGATGATAAATTTTGAATGAACTTTTTGTGGTTAAAGAGAAATTTTGCTTAAGGATTCTTCAGCATATATATTTTCTACTCAACTACTGTTTTTTCTGTCTAGTGTGGTTGCAACCACTTGTATTATGGAAAGAGATTTTTTGTTGGATTTCAATTACGTTGCGGACTTCCTCATGCTCTTCTTGTCTCTAATCTCCTTTTTTTCTTCTTTTGTGTGGCTTGTTGTCTATGATATAAGCTTTTTTTCATTTGAGTTTGTAAATAAAGTACTTGTTACGGAATTAACTACTTTAATAGGAGGGTATTGACATAATTTTTGTATGTATGAAATAAGTCTGTCATTTAATTTAATTTCAGTCCTAAAACCATTCAAATTATATCGTTATAATCTATAAATTTATTAAAGGAAACATGACAATGACATAACAAGATCCTGCTTGTGAATTTACAATAATTGTAATGATAATGACTTTGTAAAACTATTCATGAAAATATCCTAAATGTTTGAAGAAAATTCTTTAATAACAACAACAATAATGGCAACAACCCACCTCACCTATCTTTACTTTGCGGTATTTTGACATCCCATCTTCTTTTTACTTCACACCACTCTTGCCAGACAGGATGAGGACTAATTACGGCACATAGAAATTCCAAAAATATCATCATGACGATTTTCATACATGAAAGAAGGTCGTCCTCTGTGGAATTTAAACATTTTTAGTAGGAAATGAAAGAGCATCTAAAAATTTTGTAAGACATTAATTAATTACAGTAATTAACCGAATTACCTAATTTGAAAAGTGAACAGAAAATAAAATGAATACGTTTATTCGTCACGTGATGTTGTTGAAAATGTTTGGACCAAAAAGTCTACTTTTATTGCCTTCTGGCAAGTCATGATGATAGCTTGAAATCTTAGGCGATGGTGTTCAAGTGATGAATATTGTCTATTCAAATAAGATGTCCTTAAAGCTTTCAATTGTGTGATTTCTTAATTACATTCCATTATCTTGTTGATATGACTGACTTCTTGCTTCACTGGCTGTGCAGATTCAATTGCGATTCATGGCCTCCCTCATATGGCGTTAAAAGCTGACTTTATCGCTGGCTTCCGTCTGTCAATTACCAATAAAATTGCAATACTGTCTCTTTTGTCAGCTTTATCCAGGAGTGCTGTGTTCTTCCGCTAGCTCTTTTACTCGAATTTTAAGACCTTATTTAAGAGAGCTTCTAATAACATGTCCAGTCCATCGAAGCCTGTCTTGTTGATATGAAGTTTGCTACCGGTAGGAATTTTCTGATTCCATCAAGTTCAGTACCATGTGAGAGTTACGCCTGGATATATCCCTGGCCTGAGGCTGGATTTTTCGTGTTTATATCAGAGTGGATAGATGGTTTTTAAATAAATGCGTTTTAGAGCATGTTAAAATAAACATACAAAATTACCGATTTTTAACAAACCCAGGGGTTTAGTTTCTTTTCTACACTCTTGTATAAATCGCAAAATTAGGTTACTGAGCGGGTTAGAGATTTTTCTTATCGGCAAATTTGCGAAAAACCTTAGCAAATTGTGGAAATTTTTTCAAAACGAGGAGCGTGGTTGACATCCAACCCCACCCCCTCCCTCTGTGGCTTCAAAATAATTCGCTTCTAGCTATTTCCGTTACTTCTAAGAACACCATGTGACGCTAAACAAATTTTTATTAAACCTTCATTTTCCTCTTATGCTCAAAAAAAAGTTACATTTGAATAATCACACAAAAATCCTTTTTTCTTAGTATTATAAAGAATTTTAATCCATTTCCCTAGCTTTTCATCACATAAAATTCAAATTTATTTGCATAAATTACGTCACTTCATCCATGTAGCGCCAAACTTCATCAAATACTTGATTAATTTTTATGTTTTCATTCCATCACAAAAAAAATTGTCATCCTCATCTAAAAATGAACATTTTTCAACCCTAAACTGAATAAAAACACACAAAAAAAAATCAACTTCCACGTAAAACAGTAGCAACAAAAAAAAGAAGTCTCTAATACACGCTCAAAAGCAGAGACACGTCAAAAAATTGTGAAGATGAATGACTTAATCGCTCACTGAGTTACATAGTCATTATGAAAGCTCATATATGTATGACAAAAAAAAATATAGGTCGTATCACGGAAGACAAGGAGAATATAATAAAAATTTGTGAACGATGAAGACATTTCTTGAGTTTAGTGTGTGTGTATGTGTGTGCAGAGAAACTTTTATTGTCGTCTATGAATTGTGATGTCGTAAAAACAGAAATTAAGGAAGAAGAGAGAGAAAAAAATATTTTTAATGTGTAGATTTTTGTTATCGTACGATAATTATCTAACTAGAAATATATTTCTCCATGTCATAAGTCAAATAAAAGGTAGTTTTCATGATTTAAGGCTCATAATATCAACACAAATATGTGAATATGTACAAAAAAAAACTTTTTCTATTCATGGTATTATTATTAGGATAGTCATGTTCAAGTTACTGAACAGATTTCAATGCAGGATGTAAAAAATTTTATGCGATTTTTTTTTTGTCATTATTGTTAGGATATTTATGCTTATTTGAGTGTTTATGTTGAGTATCTGGTTCTGATTGTACCTTTCTAATTTTTATGGACATTTGGAGAGTGGCCATCTAGATCAGTGGTGGGGAATTTGTGTGCTGCGGCGCTTACTTACTTACTTCCTTGGCTGGGGTGCATGGAGGCCCATTGCGGCGTTTAGAGAACGTCTGTACAAAGCTCTATCTTTCGATAACTTCTCTCCATTCAGGATATTGTGAAATCTAGTGTCCTTATCAACACATCCGATCCAGGAACTTCTGTGGCATATGGAAACACCATGAATCATATGTCTTGTGCCGTTTCTGTCGAGACTTACCACCAAGATGTGTCTCGAAAATAAAGGTTGCCCATCACTGATCTAGATGATTAGAGATTCAAGGATCCTCATATATATTCGTATATTAATCCCACTTGATAGTTATCCCAAACAAATTTCCAACCTTTAGACATATCAACTCATCATTTTTGCATTAGCCTATAGTTAAAAATATTCCAAACATTCCATCATATTAAAATTGAACCTTCATTCTTCTATTTACTCAACACACATTTTTCCATTATCGTTCATCACGCAATTTTGACATGATATGAACAACATTAACAGTCTTGTAAAAAATTCAACAATGTCACGCTTTTGACATGAACTAAAATTATTAATGTTGATTCAATTCATGAACTTAGTTTGATGAACTATTGATTATCTTAAATGACAAACTGAAGCTCGCCTTTTTGAAGAAAATTATTGTAATCAGGGGTGTATTCTAAGCATTTCGATAGGGAAAGTGCTCGTTTTATTTTGATGAACCGTTCATCAATGCTGAGGAGAGAGGTAGGTTTGCTGGTTCACAGATCATTAATTGTGGTTCATGGCCTTCCTCAGATGGTACCCTGATTTAGCTTTATCGCTGGCTTCAATCTGGCAATTAGCAATAGCTGGTTTTAATGCTCAAATGAGAAAAACTCATTCCTTAAGTTATCTTTGACGGAAAGAATGAGTTTCCACTCCTGATTCCAATACCCATGAAGAAGAATGTAATTAGATAGTTACTGTCTGAATAAACGTATAATTTACAAATAAATGACATCGTAACTTGTAAGTTGATGCTTAAATACAACTTGAATAATTAATTTTTATAAATCATTGATTTGATAGATTCTTGTGAACACGTGTAACGAGTATTAAAATAGAATTTTCAATAGAATTCTCAATTCTATAATTTTTATTCAAATTATGAAATTCTTTAAATCAACAATTACTTGCTGTAGCCGGCTGTAACCATGTTTCTATGTAGAGTTTTGGTTCCAACAAAAGGTTTTCTGATTATTTGATTATTTTACTGACTCTGTCACTTAGTTTGTACAAATTATCCCTTCCCACGTTAAGCTGACATTCTTTCATTTAGAGCTCGAAGTATACTCAAATTATGGATGAAGTAGAATCGACTTTTCCATACAAAATCTCTGCATCAAGTGACTTAAAGAGCTCCTGATCGTCATTTCCCTAGAGGATTGCAAATAAGGACGCTACCGGCCGTATATCAAACTTGTGTTTCTGCCCCAGCAATGACATATTCTATGGCATTTTTAATTCGAAGTCTATGTTCAATCCAGCCATACTTACTCATCTGTATCTTCTTATTTTTGTCTTGTTGACCTGCTTTCTCAAAAAGCATCAATAGATGTTCTACCCATAACACAAAAGAAAGACACAACCTGTAAAATACGCCCAAATCTAGTAAGCTTTATTGAGAAAATCCTTGTTAAGAACCACAAACAGCCTTATACATTTTATATCATGAAAAACAAAAATTTTATAAGAAAAGAAAATCTGAAAATCTCAAAACGATTTGCTGCAAAAATCTTGAAGAGATTCTGCAACTTCAAAGTAAATGTTGCCATCGGATACACCTCAAAGCATTTGTAGGTCAGAAAAGAAGAAGAGATGAAACTTTACTGTACGTAATGAAGTTCTGTATTGATTATTTTAAATTTTTGTGTAGATTTGTTGATGTTCTTTAGGATTTTGAAGAGATATTGGGATAGTTGTGGATTAATCTTGTTGAAAGTATACAGCTTTAATATGACTTTAATGCTTACTGAAGTTCAAAAACCTTAAATGTCCTTCAAAATGTTTTTGAAAAATTTTCATTTAAGAATTTTTTGTCATATTTTCCTCTTGAGACAATTTATTCGAAAATACCTTCGAACTTACCTTGAAATTATATTACTTTATCCATGTTTTTTTCGTACGCAAAGAACGTTCGAGTTCTTTACTTGACACGACAAAAAAATACCTAAAAAAACACGTTTAAGCGATCTCAATTCGTTCCGCACAACTTGTAATTGGCTCAATTTTGTTTTATTTGATTTCATAATTAGCATCACTTTCTGCTGAGAAAGGTATCGGTGTTCATAGTATTTTTAGAGGATATTTTTTTTGCATAAGAAGATTACATCAGTTAGCTTGTATAGATTATTTTTAGAAGAAGCTGTAAGGTTGCTATTTTGAATGACGAAATATTTTTATTAAAAGCTTCAATAGACGTCAAAGAAATTTTTTTTTCTGAGTTTCTGAGACTCTTTTTTAACTTAAAATTAAGTTAATGGAAGTTTGTCTATTATAAGTTTGGATGATCACTTAGGCTGTCATTAGCTTGTTTTTAAAACGTCTTTATTTAACTACCTACTAACATACTTCGCTGGTAGTAGACTCGTAGATATTGCCTAGAGACAGCTCTATCCTTCAAAATCTTCAATCTTCCTTGCGATCTCTTGCCATCCACAAAATTTTCAGTTGTTACTTTAAGAAATGAGGCATCACTTGGTCTTTTGTATACATGGCCTGCCCATCTCCAGTTATTAGCACATAGAACTGTCACTTTATCAGCATCCTGGAATAACAAATATAGTTCATTATCATGTCTACTTGGAAAAGTCTACTGAAAATATTACAGTTGAATTTAGTTACAGTTTTTTTTTGGCGATTTTAGTCTTTTTTCGAGTCACTATTGCTTAGGGTTCATTCACTTATTCATGAAAAGAAGCTGTTGACAGACGCATTATTAATTTGATATTAGAAATTGGCAAACGGTAGCCAGCAATAGAACTCGGTTAAGACGACATCTGTGGAAAGCCAAGGATCAAAATTGATTTTTACGACCAGCGAAGTAAGTCAGTCATTCACTTATTACATGATGAAAATAATTGAGCTTTTGATCCCTTTCTCCCTTCCATGATGTTGATTTTGTGTTGATTAGTTCCTATTAGGCGGTTGGACAGGTTTCTGTTCCTGTCCAGAACGGTTACTCCTGCTGGTTTCTTGTTTGTTGCTCTACCTCCTCCTCCCTTTCGTGAGGACTAAATTTCAAGACCTACACCCCCTTCCCTCCATTAAGGGCATTATGTAATAAGTAAATGATGGTCGACCACTAAGTGCCATTACTTAATAAGCAAATGACCCCCTTTAATATTTTAAAAGAATTCAAGTTGACAAGGAATTTTTAATATAAAAATCTTCAAGACATGAAAAATTTAAAAAATACATTTTCATAAAATATTTATCAAACAAAAAGCTGTCGCAAAGCATGAAATCCCTTGAGATTCCAATGCATATATACTGTTACCTTCTTCAGTAAATAAAAAAAAAAAGAAAATTATACTAAAGTAGCCAAAAGCCTTACCGAGTGGAAATTTGTACATTCTAAATCATCCTGTAGAGCATAAAGAGGAAGGAATAATAAAAAATGAGCAAAAATTTCCTTCAAATGGAATTCTTCAATTTTGAAAATGTAAAAAAAAAGTTCCTTTCCTTTTGTGTTGATATGATCTGACATATATACACATTCACATCCTCATCCTATCCACCCATTCCACTTAGGAATCTCTCTTGCATGAAGTCAAAATAAGAAAACTTTCTTTGCTCCCCTGCTCGTAATCTTTAATTTGAAATATGAATATATATGTGAAAGTATTTTTCATTGTATGCTATATGATTTTCTACTGTCGCTATAATACACTTTATACTTATAATGATGACATTTTTTTTTAAAAAAAAAATGAAGGCAGGCTGAAGACATGAAATGATGATGATGAGAGAGGATGAAGACATCAGAAAAGATTCTTTTCTTATTATACTCCTTCATTCTTCACTCGTTACTCGCTAAATACCATTCCATATCATCTTGATGACATGGCAGTCGTGGCAGCATGTAAAAGTCGAAAAAATATTTAAAGCAATTTCAATTGTCTGAGAATTTTTTTTTAACTTACAATATAAGCGGCAATTCATGATACATATAAATTCTTCCCCCTTCTTTCTTTGCGCTCTTGCCACGAGCAGAAATGCTGAATTGAGTAGGAAGAAGATGACATTCAATGTGTGAAAAGGGGGAGGTCTGGAAAAATATTGAATGACACTAATGGTATGCAAAAATGAAAATCGTTATTTTTATTCAGTTTAATAACAAGTAGCAATAACAAAATTCTTTCTTCTTAATGTCTCGTTCTGAAGTGAAGGCTGCATTTTTTATGCTGCTATTTTAAGTGCTTCTTGTTATCTTATTTAGGTGTAATGACTCTTTGCATTTTTTGCACTCTTGTTATTATTATCATGACAGCATCACAATACAATAAGACGGATATACTGAAAGTGCAAATCAGATATAATATCTTGTAGATTATCGTGAAATTTTTTGCATGCCTTAAGTGCTTTGTTTTGAGATTTTTGAAGGTTTGCGTGCTTTAAAAAATTCGCAAAAAATAATTTGAGAACCTTGAAAGCTTTCGTGGAAAAACTTAAATGTCAAAAAATTGATGAATAAGAATTGAATCCTTAAGAAGCTTTAATAAAGATTGAAAAATTGAAAGTTTATGTCAAGTTTGAGCAGAGCTCGAATTTCATATCGTTCACAAATCGTCACGAATTTTGTATGGACAAGTCGACTTGAAGCTATGAGTTTAAAGTTAAAAGTTTTGGAGTTGAAAATTTATTACAAAAATTTAGGGGGTTTTGGGATTTATATCACGAAAAAACCTTTGAAAATTTTCTTGTCCAGCGAGGAAGGTCGAATAATTCCTGGTGTGGATGTGTTGAAAAGTTCGAAAGAGTCCTTTAAAAGGACAATGCTGTCTTTAGACATTCCCTATGCATGACAATGGAGCATCGTGCACCCTAACCAAGAAAGTAAGTTCAAAGTAAGCAAGTTTCTTGAAATGCGGTGGTAAATTCCACGAAAAAATGTAAAGCATGTAAAATGCGAAAAAAATGTTTGAAAAGCGACAAATTTGAAATTTCCGGATGCTCCTGCATATAAATATTTCTGCCATCTCGTCTCTTTTTTTTAATCTTATTACAACATGAAGAATAAAATATGCTGATTCTTACCAGAAGGAATTGAGATGACATTTACATTGTTGTTGATGCTTATGCTGTTATTATTACACACATTTAATATATTTAACATGCAGAGAGGTTTTATCAATGCTTGTTGTTGTAGATGATGATAATAATGAGGATGTCTTTATACATCTTGCTTTAAAAAAAGATTTTCGTCTCTCTCAAGCTTTCTCAATTTTTCCTTTGTGATTTTAACATTTTCCGTCTTCTTCTGTTGAATGCTAAGCTATGATAAAAGAAGATTGTATCATATTACATACAGCAAAAAAAATGTAATTGAAAAGTTGAATCAAAAAAATTTCTTTACTTAAGTCAAAGATGGAAGAAGTGACAACAATGTGATCTTGAAAAAAAGTTTGAGCATATACTTGACTTTAGACAAAAGAAGGAAAAAAATGGAAAAGAAACTTTGTAGAATAAAGTAAATACCTATGTATTTTAAAATTTTAAAAAGTTTTCAATGATGAATTTGAGTCATTATTCGATTTCTTTATTGTTGATGAGTTTTTGATGATGTTTGAAGTAAAAAATCAGTTAATTAAGAAAGACAAAGAGCTACTTGAAACTTTGGCAATTGCTAATTTTTACTACGCAATATCTTCTACCCTTGCAGCAATATGGGACGAATTTTCAAGGAATTTGTGAGATAAACAGGCCGAAAATCACTTTTAACTGGAAGGACAATGGCCTTCAAGAGCATTACGTATTAAGCCACTTTTTAGAATACCTTCACAAAAATATTTTGTGCAGAGTTGTCGCCTATAAAAAAATTTGCCTTCTTGAAGGCTTGAGTGCATAAAGGCAATAAATAAGCAAAGGCAATTCTTAAGGACAGGCACTGCTTAGCTAAATGCACTGCCTAGCTAAAGAGACATAATGGACATGTATTTTTCTAGGCAAAACTCGTTTAGATTTAAGAATGTGCGTAATTTTTTTCTTATTTCTACTGAAATCTATGCAAGATTTGTCTAAACAAAATCATGCTCATCAGAGTTGTGATGGCCGATGTGGGTGACCGAGAAAATCGGTCAGTCGTTCATTTATTTTACCGCACACTTCTGATGCTCATTATAGATAGTACCTAAGCAAAGACACTGCCTTTGAAAAGGTAATAGTATTTGTATAGTTTTTTTCATTGCCTAGTTATTGCGTTTGGTAAGGCAAACCTATAATAAGGTAAATTTGCTTGTCTTTTATTATGTAAAGTTTCCAAAGCACCTACTTCATCGAAAACACTGCTTTTTATCATGGTAAATAAATTTCCAACCTGCTGTCCTCTCAAATTTCTTGAAAATTCATTCTAAATTGCTGCAAGAGTAAAGATTGATTGTTAACAATACCTTCAAAAATTAATAATCTACAGAACATGAAGGAAAGCAATCCAAAATGATTTTGTATTTTACCGAAGGTCTACGTGATCGTAAAATATTCAATATTGCATAAAAGTTAAAGGTTAATTTAAATTTAACAAGAACCGTCTACCTTCTATATAACACGCAATAAGGGGAAAAGAAATAAATAGGTCACGGTTGAGTGAGCAGATTCATTAAAAACAGTTGAGAAAATGCAAAGAAACTTAAAGTTTTCTTCAACTTTTTTACATGGCAAAAAAAGTTTTTTATTTTAAAGACAACAAAAATCAATAAAGCTTTACTTTAAAGGAAATGAAAAGTAAAATATAAAAGATTGTATAAGTGTAAAGTCAATAAATCCGATATGTTACACAAAAAATAT
The DNA here is from genome assembly GCF_022539635.2 of Chironomus tepperi. Classification (NCBI taxonomy): domain Eukaryota; kingdom Metazoa; phylum Arthropoda; class Insecta; order Diptera; family Chironomidae; genus Chironomus; species Chironomus tepperi. The sequence continues at coordinate 328,593 of NW_027226528.1, forward strand.
AAAATATCTTAATTTAAGGCTGATTCATGGGGTGCAAACACTTCTCACAACATTTGTTACACAAAAAATTTCTTGATAAATATAACAAAAATAGCAATTCCTCAAAAAGTTCAATCAAGATGTTTATACTCCCGCGTGTATGTGTTTATATACGCAACATACATGTGGTTTTTTAAAGGAAAAGTTTAAACAGAAAAATTCCAACAAAGCGTTGTCACGAGAGCGAGAAAGATGGAAAGTGCGGCAGGCAAAAAAATAAGGCGGAAGTGAACAGCAAATAAAGAACCAACAAAAGTTTCCTTTTGCCTTTATTCTTTACGATCTCAAACACATCTCACATTTCACAATTTTTTCCTTTCCTTTTTCCTTCTCCTCTCCTCTCTCTTGGGTTATGTGGTGCTGCGGCAGATGAAATGAAGAGAGGCAAGAAAAATTGTTTTAAAGTATTTCTTTTTTTTTTTGGTACGAAAAAAAATAATATTTAGAACAAAAACAAAAACATGGAAAATTAAATATAAGAGAAACAAAAAACTTTTGGCAATACGTCTTGCCACTCGCTTGTCTGTGAGAAATTTAATATTAACTGTGTATATCGTTGTTAATTTGGTGGAATTTTTCCCTTAAACAGATCATTTGACATGGAATTTATTTGCTTTAATGATGCTTTCACTTTCTAATATGAGACAGTTGGGAATAGATTGTAAGTAGCAGTCCCTATGGTATTAGTAACCTCACTTAGTACTTGTTTGCTTACTTACTTCACTGGACATACAGGTCAACTGCAATCCGTGTCCTCCCTCAGCTGCCGCCTGAAACTGGCCCTATTGCAGGATCACCTTTGCCAATTACAAATAACAAATGCTACAGTGCCTCTATAGACAGCTTCTTTCAAAGAGTTCTTTGCACCGCTAATGCATGCTTAGTGCTCTGAAAAAAAGATGGATACATCATTTATATGATTCAGTGTCGTAAATCCTTACTTCAAGCGATACAAATGAATAAAGATCCTTAATAGAATTCTTAAAGTTCATATGGCATTTAATTGACTGCCAAATTCAGAAGGCAAACATTCGGTGTTAATGAATTAGTCTTAGAGCCTTCTTCATTTGTGCCGGGTGCATAGGTCTGAAAAATAAAACTACTAGGGATCATTGTTAAGCAAAACCAAATATACAAGAAGCAGCTCATGAGTATGATCACAAAATTGAGCATCCTCAGTTAGATTCATAAGATTACTCATTTAAGCAAGCATGCTCTTTGTCTATGGGGGAAACTTGTTCAAGATCATCTAAATTTTATTCAAATCTAATAGTGAATCTTGACTTTTTATTCATTGTAAAAAAAAGGTCAGATAATAAAACAGGAATATCAAATAAATCCATCAAATTGCATTTTATTAATGATTTATTACTTTTATACGATCTGGCAATAACAATTTATATTTTATTTTCAATAATTTCAGTTGAATCATATAACGGCAGCTCCCTTCGTCTTATAAAACTGGATAGAAGACAAATGGGCCCATATTTATGTATTGCGAGCAATGATGTGCCGCCCGCTGTGTCTAAACGTGTGATGCTAAGTGTTCATTGTAAGTATTAAAGCATGAAAAGATGAAAAAGTATTAAAGTGATGAATTTTTTCTCATAAAAATTTTCCTAATTCCTTTTTAATAGTTTCGCCCACAGTTAAAGCTCCATCACAATTGTTGGGCGCACCATTAGGATCGGATGTAGCACTTGAATGTCAAGTTGAAGCATCGCCCGCGCCCGTTTCATATTGGTTGAAAGGTGGGCGAATTCCACTTAATGGCTTTATCGGCGGTGTCAGTACAGAGTCAGGACAACCACGACCAGAAATGCTTCTTGATGGGTGAGGCATATTCTTATCATTTTTGACTTTAGATTTGCATTTAATTCTGTATAACTAAACGTGTCTTTTGCAGACCAAAATATGGCATCACAGAACATCGTCATGGCTTTCGTGGAACAATGAGACTAATTGTGAGAAACTTTTCACCATCAGATGTAGGGACGTATCATTGTGTAAGCACAAATTCTCTCGGGAGAGCCGAAGGCACTCTGCGACTTTACGGTAAGTGAAATTTACATTTTTGCTGCTCTTCCTTTTTTTCGGATACTCCGACAATACTTTTTATATGCTTCTGTGCCAACAATGCTTCTGGCATACTCCTCCTCCCTATTTAGTAAAGAGGATTTTTACTTGAAATAAAAATAAAAATTCATTCAGCTAATCTTTGTACTTGTATGGGTGTATTTGCCATACAACATTGCACTAATTCCCTTACCATCTCTGTTCTTTTACTTTTTAATCTTTTTGTTTATGAAAGGTTAGATAACAAATTATAATTTAAATATTTTATTACTATATCTGATGAAATATGTATGAATTTGTACTTCATGCTTTCCGCGAGCATTATATAGTGCTTTTGATATTTCTTTTGACCTTTAATAACTTATTAGGTTTGTATGTAATTTAGAATTTGAATTTCTGATAGTGACTTATGACAAATTAAATATTTAATGTCGATGATAAAGGTTGTTTCAAATGGATGAATTTGGAGTATGGATTGTAATTACATACATATTCAAATTTGAGTTAGTATATTTACGAATTAGGATAATAAATTTGACTTTTTTTTAAAAATATATGATGGTCATGGTATACATACCGAGCCACATCATATTACATTATTGTTATTATGATATTCCGATTTCGAATAGCTTACCCAATGACTTATCCAATAGCACAGTGTAGTTAATCAATCAAAAATCCGAACCGAAGCCGTCGTGACTTTGACTTGGTGCCAATTTCGTTTTAAATTCAGGACCGTACTAGAGTCACTCCGGTCTAGGTCTGTATTTTAGATTGATTTACCGAATTATGCAATTCGCGATTACTTACTTAGGTACATCGTCGTACAGATCAATTGTGATTCATGGCGTTCCTCAGTTAGAATAGAATGTAATGCTGGGTTTGCTTATAGCAACGGCACTGCGATTGATGATCTGTTGTTCTATCCTAAATTCTCTACAAAATGCCTATGTCCTTGATAAAACTAACAATGTTCAAAAAGCGCTGTTTTGGTATGTCCCCAACAACTGCAAAGTCCGAATCAAAGTGTTTAACTCGCTGCATGCGTAAAGACCTGCATCTACAAAGAATGTTTATGATTGTTTCTTCATCCACACCACAAAACCTGCAATATTTGCTGTTAGTCAAATTTAATTTAAAAAGAAAACTATTTATACTTATATGTTCTGTTAAAGCACCAATTAAGATACTTAAGTCCCTTCTCGATAACAAAAAGACGTCTGACAACTTGTTCCTATTTCTAGGACCAATCACACTTTTAGCCGTCATTGCTCCTTCTGCTAGATTCAATTCGTTATATTGTCTCAAATAGTCATCTGATTTCAAATAAATGAACAAAAACTATTTAATATTCATTTTTCCCTCAAAACAATCACAGACTCCAGTATTCACCAAAATAAATTAAAAAAACTTAATAATAAATACCTAAGAGTCGTCATTATCTACTCATTCCCTCTTATCGTATAATTTATCCATAATTGTCAAGACAGAAGTTCGACGAAGATGGCAACGTAGCAGAGATAATCAAATCAAAACTGAATTAAACATTCTACAGAAAGTCATCAAAGACAAAATTAAGGAACTCAAAAATACAAACTGGAATAAGCGGCTTTCAGAAATCCAACCATCAAACCAAACAGTCTGGAGGATTGCAAAGCATTGCAAGAAAGGTTCAAAATCGATGCCACCGTTGATTGATGCAGATAGAACGTTCATCACTAATAAGGAAAAAGCCAGCGTTCTCAGTGACTATTTTCGTAAAGCTCACGAAAATCCACTTGAGGACAATAACCCAGTACATACCCAGGAAGTAGACAACACAGTGAAGGAAGCATTGGAAGGAGAAAATAGTGACTGCACAGAACTTACAAATGTAGAGGAAATCTCATACATTGTAAGAAATCTGAAAAATCCTAAAGCACCAGGATTAGACGATGTCAACAACATACTCCTCAAAAATCTTCCACCAAAAGGCTTCGAATATTTGAAGTTCATCATCAACACGTGTCTCAAACTTAACTATTTTCCGAAAGTTTGGAAAAAAGCTAAAGTAATCCCGATCCCAAAACCTGGCAAACCAGCAAACGAAGTGAGCAGCTATAGGCCAATAAGCTTGCTTAGTTCCCTAAGCAAAATATTGGAGAGAGTATTGCTGAATAGAATAAACGAGCATCTGGAGGATAACAACATCATTCCGACTCAGCAGTGTGGCTTTCGCACAGGACGATCAACATCTCACCAACTCATCAAAGTAATCAAAACAGCAAAGGAAAACATAAGCAGGAAGAAATCAACAGGAATGATCTTCCTAGATGTGGAGAAAGCATTTGACAGAGTCTGGCATAACGGACTCTTGTTTAAAATGATCAAATTAGGGTTTCCACTACCACTTATAAAAACTGTAAGATCTTTTCTAAGTGAAAGAACTTTCTCAGTTTTTATTAAAGGTCAGTTCTCAGAAACCAATGAAATCAAATTCGGAGTACCACAAGGAGCAGTGCTTTCACCAACTCTCTACAACATCTACACATATGATATTGTAAGAGAAACAACCAACAATATCGCACTCTTCGCAGATGATACTGCATTGTATCATTCTGCAGAAAACTCAGCCGATATTGTAACACATCTACAACACACTGGCAGAAAAGTACAACAATACATGAACAAATGGAAAATAAATCTCAACAAACAGAAGACTCAAGCCTTATTCATCACAAATAGGTACTCCAGGCAACTTCCAAGAGACAACATCAAATTCCTCAACGAAAACATCAAATGGGAAACCGAAGCTAAATATCTGGGAATGATAATCGACAAGAGAGTGACATTAAAGCAGCATGTAGAATATGTGACCAACAGAGCTCACACTGCACTAAGACTACTTTATCCCCTCATCAGCAGGAACTCACATCTCGACGTTCGAAACAAACTTCTCATCTATAAGCTAGCCGTGAGACCCATCTTCACATACGGCTGTCCAGCATTTGAACGGATGGCAAAAACACATCTACAAAAACTACAAGTACTACAAAACAAATTCTTGAGAATTGTTCTCAACAAAACAAGATACGAAAGGATATCAGATCTACATACTGAAGCAAAAATACCCTCTATTGAGGACTACGTCGGAAAGTTGCAAGCGAATTTCAACACTCGTCTTGCGTCGCGAAACACCGAATAAACCACAACATAAATTAAAGCAAAACAATTTCAAAATAAAATCAAAAACTAAGTGATGAATGCGATAAGCCAGAATCCTTTAAAAATTTAAATACAAATAAAATGTATCCAAACTTTGTACATAATTAAGTTAAAAATTTAATGAATAAAAAGTTTATTTTAAAAAAAAAAAAAAAAAAAAAAACAAGACAGAAGTCAAGCGAAAAATATTTAAAATTTAATATGACAGCAATTGTTATAATTTCTTCATCTTCTTTTCCTTTCGCTTAACACAATAATGACTGTTTTTCCTCTTTTTTTTGCCAGCAAAAAAATTTCTATTGCTTCATGCTTTCTCTAGTCATTTCATCTTTTCATTTTACAATAAAAAACATTTTTGTTTCCTTTTGTTTCTGTACGCTCAACTATGTACATTGTATGCATGCCCTTTTTATGCTGCTGCAGCACTAAAAAATTATGAACTTTCAACATCTTTGATACTTAATGCTCTTTGAGTTTATTTTTTGCTTCCTTTTAGCTTAATTTTTAAAATTGCACAATTTACATTTCATGGAACTTTAGTTTGTTATACATCGCGTTAGAAAAAGTGCTGCAAAGTGGAATTAAACTATTGTGCATTTACACTTTAGAGAGAATGGCTTTGTGCAACTTTTTCTGCATCATCAGTGCTATTTAAATTAAACTTTTGTGCATGCATCAATCAATCCTTTAAACAACTAAATCTACAATGAAAAAATTTAAACAAAAAAACTAGAAAACAACATAAAAAATTCCCATAGAATGGATGAAAGCATAAAAAGGCAACACGTGTTTGGATAACCCGTTAAAATCTTGTTTACAAGCAATTTTGTTCAGTGCTGTTTTCATTTTCGTTAATTCTGTTATTCTCGATTAGTTTCTGAAACATTATTGGGTACAGGAATCATTCGCTTATGGCAGTGGTGGGCAACCTTTGTATTTTTCGTGGTGCACCCCAACCTAAACCGCACACGTCATACAGTCTATTGCATTTTCATTTAATATTTTGGGGGCGCATTGTTTTATGGTGTTAGGAATTTAAATTTTGCAAAGGGAGTAGGATCGATTTTAGAATTGTTTGAGAAGAAAATTCAGTTAGGCTTCATTGCAATGTAATGCGATTATATAATATCCTAACAGACAGTGAGCACACTCACCTAAATAAGAAGTCTAATGAGTATAATCTATCAATATATTTGAGGATGCTCAATTTTGCTTTCATGAGCATGCTTGTCTTTTTGAGGCTCAATTCTGCCCCTTAACCTCTCCACCCTACCCTCTAAAAAGGGTACACTCTGGAGAGTATGACACAATAAGTGAACAGTCCCATATTCATATGCTGAGTGCACTTAGCTGATAGTTTGATTTCTCAATTTCAAAAGAACATCAAAGCTAAAAAATCCGTCTATATACATGCAAAGCACATATCAATGCATGATTCAGAAACATCTTTGTTAATAATTTTCAAAAAGTTAAACTTTACCTCTGCAAATAGATACATCTTCAAAATACTTATCAAATCAAAAATTTATTTAACAATATTTATGAATATTGCAAGATCAACTTTTTCAATATCATATTATATTTGCTTACTTGCTGATTTATAAAAAGTTTTTCACAAAACAGCATGCATCCTTTCACGTACAACTTCTTAAGTCTCTATCATGTAATAACAAGAACAAGTTTCTTATTACACAGTTGCATGTATAGTATTAAAAACTCAATAATAGAACTAAAAATTCAATAGGATGCATGCACTAGAGCAGTGGTGGGCAATCTGCGTGCCGCGGCCAACTAGTGTGACGCTTAATTTTTTTAGATATTCCATGTGAAGTAATTCATGTCCTAGGAATTACACCATATGTGTCCCTTGGCTCAAAAAAGTTTGCCCACAACTGCACTAGAGGGAGGAAATAAAAAAAGTTGAAATAAAGCTAGTATATTGATTATGATGTTTGCAATATGTGTGATGTCGAAAACAAATAAAATTCATTGTGATTGCTAATAACAGAAAGCTACGTGATTTTCTACTGATTTGAGTGTAGAATAAAGCAAATATAATAATAAGCATTTATATTTATTTCGATGATTGCATTGCATTGTTGAAGGGAGGTTTTAGTGTCCTATGTATGCTGCTGTGGTTCCTATTGTTGAATTCGAGTTCAAGGTTTAATGAATGATTATTAATTTTTATAAGCACATTAAAATTTAGTGCTTAAATTGAAATATTTTGAGTATTATTCAGTAGTCTTATGTCAAAAATCCTACTTTGGGTTACTGTATTTTATTAATCCAGTCCTGTTTACCTTGAATTCGGAAATGATCGATTGTAAGCCTTACCATCCCTAGCTTGATTAGGGGACTTCAACCCTTCAGATCAGGTGCTTTGAATAACCCTTTACTCAATCCTTTAATGTACTTATCTCGGCACAAAGCTCGGTCGTCAACCTTCGACAGCCTACATTTGTGAGCTTCGGAAACAGGCTTCGGCTTCCATGAATTATGTGAATGACCACTGGCAACAAAAAAATTCCAATCAACTTGTAGCATATACACCCACAATGCAAAATCAAATATACTTTTATACTATTTGTTGTTACTTTTATTTTATTATTTTTATTTCAATCGATCAATGACTGAATTGAATGCAAAAGAGATTGCAGTACTTCTCATTGAGCTACAAAGCAACAGCATGAGCTTCAGTCTCGACATGTGTTTTATTTCACATAATACAGAAATATTGACATAAATTTTGTATGTACTTTTATGATAAATAATTTATTTATAACATAATATTGCATAAACATTTATTTTTATTAAAAGTGTACGCAAAAAAAAAGAGAGAATCCCATTTTATTATAAACTATTTAAAGCCCGCTATACTTGAATTTTTTATACATATAATACAGTTTTTTTTTTTGAGGATGATTCAGAAGCATATAAAAAATTTATTATACATTGAACATAAATGAAATTTTATAGAATATTTTTTAACATTTTTCAATGAATCTTTTATGATATTTTATCTATTTTTTTATCTTTTCGCTCACATTTTCCGGTGCCGTTTTTTTATTATATACATACGGCAATGGTCCATCATTCACATCGTATTATATATGTGTATAATTCGCATATTCACCACTTATAGAGATAAAAATTCATCCAGGTATTGTTTCAACAGATGATGATCATTTAAATTATATTGGAGGTGAGTGGTAGAAGAAAGAGCGAGTATGGCTGTGTTATGATGACAGACAATTGAATGGTGATATGAATAAAATATAACAATTGAATTTAAAGTGAATATATATGTATGTGGAGTAGTTGTAACTTGACAGTCGACAGTGTATCTTGTGAATATAGATTACCAATAATTAAGAACTTTATGCTCACATAAAAATCTATGCTCTATGTTCATCTACATTATTTATTTTTCGTTAAAGTGCTGAATTCATTTTTTATTCAACAATTTTTTTTTGCTCCAATTTTATATGCTGGAAGTCACTTCTCATCTAAATGCTCTAATGAATTTTAATTAAATTATTAATGTTATTCACATCAGTCTTTATTCACTTAAGCACTTTTTTTTAATAACAACACGTACTGCAAATGTTGTTTTTGCCTTTTTTTTCTCTGTGAGTTTTGAGAATTGAGACAAGGGATGAAAATTAAATTTTTTTCAGACTCAAGCAGCTTTAAATTTCGGATTTTAACAATAAAGTTCTAAGCATAACAATCATCAGCACAATGACACACAACAGAAGCAGACTTTTCTCTCAAAACTCCATAAATCAATTCCAAAAAAAACTTTATCTCAACCTCAGTCACACAAGATGACTTTTACAAACTCACACAATTACCTTCCAACAATGCACAACATTCTATAATCTATTTACCTACATGCTTAATATTCAAAGTAAATTTTATGAAAATTATTAAGCAATTAGCATGAAAAACTTCATAACTTTATTATGAGCAAGCTAATCTACTTAATAGATATATCATCATCAGCATCAGTCACCAACAATATATAAGCACCATCCATAAAAAAATTTATTTTATTTTGTCTGCACAGCAACAGAGAGACAAAAAAAAGTTTATTTTTTGCAAGTTCAACATAAAAAAAAACTTTACTAAAAACAAAAATTTCACTCAATTTAAGTTCAATTGTGTACGATGACTAAAAGTTTTTCGGTAGTTTATTCATGTGCTGGTAAAGAATGAAAAATTCGTCACATAACAAGTGAGGTTAAATGCAGACACGTAGACATGTTATTGCTAATTGCTATTATTGTTGCTGTTTTCATGCATATGGGGTCGATTTTGGGATTTGGTATCAGTCTACGGGTATGGTTAATGAGACCTGGTGAATTTAGGACGAATATTCTACCGTTTATTCTGAATTTCAGGCTTATTGAACGAATTAAACTGCCCAAAGTTCACCTGATAGCCCGAAATGATCGATTTCATGAACTCTAACCTCACTTTGGGTATCACTAAAGTACTAAGGGTACTTTGAATCTAAATACTAAATTTTAGGGTACTTTCAAAATCTGACCCCCCCCACCACTGATCTAAGTTTTATAACAAAATATTTGAAGAGCCAAGATATATGAGCTGGAAGTACTGCGATTAATAATCTATTGCACAACACCCTTAACGACGTGCAAATGACGTAGCGGCGCCGTGACGTCTCCCTAAAGACGGATTTCGTCTTTTTTGCCTTCTTGTGCTATTCGGGAAAGACCCCTAACAGACAAAAAGGAGACTTTTATGTTACAGAAATGTTACTAAGGCACTTAAAAGCGATCTCTTTTCCTGTTAGGGGACATGCTACGTCGTAAAACCTGATGTACTCCGCCATGTACCTAGTCACTAGAACTGCTTATAAACACCTTTTACCAAAATCATTGAAATAGTCAACCACTGTCATTTCAGCATTACCTCACTTCCAAATGACCCCCACATGTATTTTTATTTAGAACTTTTTTTTTCAATGAATGCTTCTCCGTTTCTCCATGTGAACAATTCAATTACACTAATTACTCTTTTTCAACGTTTGTACAGCATAAAAAAAAGTCTCGAAATATGCCATAATCTTATTTTTCAATTCATTTATCAGTTTGAAAAAAGTTTTGAGTATGAGTATCTCTACACACATGATCACAATGAATACTGTTGTTGGCTGTTTTGTATTTTGATATGAAAGAATGAAAAAAGGGAGCAAAATTGGGAATGAAACATGGAAGAAAGGTAGAATGATATGATATATGAGTGTGTGTGGTTTTCGAGGCTTCTTCCTTGTCGTCCCTTATCGTTTTAAAGGGAAAAAATTGATTTTTTTTTTGTTCCAGAAAAAAATGTTGTAAAGTAGCAGATGGCTCAATTTTTATGGTTGAATATGTAGACACAGGAGTGTGTTTTGTGGAGGATACCCTTGCTTTTTTGAATTTTGTTTACTTTTCCATGGCTTATTTTAAGATACTTTACATGAACCGTTGTCAAAAGATTTTTTGTTGAATTCTGAGTATGATTTGTGAAGCCAACTAGCTTATGGATGGAGGACTAGCTAATTGATATCCAGCTTATGCCAACAAATCCATCGCTATCCTATATAAAGCACTTTCATGCAATTCAAAAAGCAAATGTTTCGCCTTCAATATTCAATTTAAGCTGTGATTGAAAACAATATGCGCAAACAAGCCAACAACTAAGTTAATTAGCCAGAAAAATGTCTATCTATTCCGTACACTACATTTGACAGTAGACCACAAAACACTCAATTATGTTTGCTTACATTTGTTGCATATGTAATGATATCTGACGGATGATTTTATGCGTTGTGGAAGATTTACTCGATGTGAATGAGAATGAGAATGTGAAAGAATGAACGAGAAGTTAATCCACATAATCATCATCCTTGTGACTTATTTCTCACTTCCTCTATGTTATTTTTTTTCTTTTTGCTCTTTGGATTAATAAAACAAATTTTTTTCTCTTCCTATCTTATGATATCAGGAATTGCAGAGCCAGCGAGAGGTCGAGGAAATTCTCGTGCCAATTTGCCATACTTTAGATTTATAAATGCCATTCTATTCGTACTATTCACAACATTCGTATCTCGAGGGATTAGTGAGATGACATTTTTATCTGCTCACTTACCTCTAATTACCACCACTACCACCATACCAAGCAGTAGTAGCAAGATAGAAAATGTTATTGCCATCTCGACGACGAATACCAGAAATACTACAACTTTTGCTACTAGATGACATCTGTGAGAGCTTAAAGATATATTTACACAATAAGACATTACCTACGATATATTTTTATCAGAATCTATGGAAGAAGAAGAAGTAAAAAAATGTGAATGACAGATAATCGTGTCCCTTGTAATGATATTAGAGATAATCTTTATGTATGATAATCTTGTGCTGAAATACTTTTTTTTTTGTTATAAATTAAATTAGGAATGTTGTTTTAGATGATGAAAATGTAAAGAGAAAATTATTACAGCAACAATTTATTCATAGTCACGAAATTTTATTCAGGAATGAATTGCTGGTTTTTTAACTCCGAGTGACACAAATGAAGAAGACTGAGCGACACGCAGCTTTTAAAGCTTTGCTAAAACTCCTTTTCTTCGCCTCCATATGGCATCCAAATTGCTGTTATATAACACATTAGCCGCCTCGATAAGGCATCTAAATGACCGTCATTTCAGACATTAGCCGCCTCCATTTGGCATCCAAATGGCTGGCATTAGACACATTAGTCGCCTCAATGTGACATGCAAGTCGCTGTCATTTGACACATTATCCTCCTCTTAATGGCTGTAATATACCGCCTTATGGCATTCAAATGTTATATGACATCCACATGAAAGTGGCTAATGGAAAATTATGGCATTTGAATGCCACTTCAAGACATATGACCGCCTTTTGGATGCCACATGAAGAAAGCTTCCATTTGGTATTTATAAAGATTCAGGAGATCCTCAAAAGCTCCGTGACAAAGCCATCTTCATTTATGTCTCTCAGGAACAGCTAAAGCAATTTGTTTTACAGTTTAACTGAATTCAAATCACTCACTGACATACCAGAAACATCTAGCATTTGCTACGCATCAATATTGCTCAAAATGTCACAAAAGAGAATCTCATCAATAAGTTCAAAGTTAGATTTCTTAATAACTCAATTCCTCAAGTATTTTACTGCCACTTAATCATTTCCAACTGAAATAAAAAAAGAAAGTATGGAAGATGTCTCTGATAGCTAATTAAATAAATCTTCTTCATGAAAGTCAATGAATTGACAGCTGCTGACATTAAAACTTTCTTTTCTGTCTTTTTCTCTTCTTTCGTCTTCATATATGGATGTAAATAACAAGGCAAATTTCTCTCTTCCTTTTTTTTGATAAGGAAAACAGTTTGAATGAGGAAAAAAAAGAAGAATAAGCGAAACTTTTTCTCGAAGGCACAATAAAAAAAAGTTTTCTTCTTCATCCACTTTGGCATACAAAAGAATGAAGCAAAAATTCCTCTTCATCACATGGCACCAGTCAAGTTAATACAAGAGTCAGTGAAACTATAAATCCCATAAGCTTCTGTTCATTTAACAACGCCAAATTACATAATTTATTATCTGTAATGGGATGAATATAAAATAATTATGTGAGATATCCTTATACAAGTATATGTGAATGTAAAGAACCGAGGGATAATAAGTGATGCAAGTTTAAGAGGCGGAGACATAATTCACATCACCAGAATGTTTATACATACATTAACTGATAAAATGAAGTGCTGGAGACGATCAACGGACATAAAAAAAAGTTTTTTTTTTGGTACAGAGAAAGCTAATTTATGATTAATTATGCACATATGTCGAAGTCAAATCCGTATAGACATGCAGACGGCAACCATAAGAATTATAACAATGACAATATACTTGCTGAGTGTGTGAGCAAGACAACTAAGCTTAATTAGTAATGCGTGTTAGGAATACAAAAAAAAGTATGAAAATAAAAAAAAAAAGAGTATTAAATGTTGATGGACTTTCTCAATCATACATCCATCACCGTCGCTGTAAAAAAAGAAAAATTCTACGTAGGAATGAGAATAATGTACTCATTCATATGTTGTACATACAATGACAGCATCAGTTTTCTATGTTGTATAAAAAAAACTCGTTGAATTTATTTACTCATTCCCTTGAGGTATTTGATGATGCTGCTAAATGAAAATCTACAGTCTCTGCCCCACTCCTTTTGGTTTATTCGTTCATTCATGCCAGCGTCATTAAAAGGAAAGCTTTTGTATTTTTTAAAGTCAATGGATGTAGGTCAAGGGATGAGAATTCTTTTGATGTTTAAAGCTAATTAATTTTAGAGTTTACGACCTTTGAGGTTAATGAATTTCTTTCCTTTTCATTCTTATTCTTATGAAAATTAATTTTTTCTTTCCTTTCTTTTCCCTTTGAGATGTAAAATTATCCAGACGGTTATACTTAAGAAGGAAAAGACACTTGAAGACTTTTTTTCGGTTTTCAGGGAAATTCGAGAATTTCTACAAGTTTTTTTAAAGCAGTGCTGTCAAATTCAAGCGAAATTGAAAATGAAAAATCAAAAGCTTTACTTCTTCAAAGTACTTATTCTTGGAAATCGCTTTGATCCTTTTCTTCTTCGGTAGCATATTTAAGAAAATGTGTGTAATTATTTTACCAGTGTTGGAGGTCCTAGTCAATTTATGTTTTAATCAAGTTGATTTATCTGAGCCTAAAACTATTTAAAATCCATACTTACTTACTTACTTCGCTGGTCGTACAGATCAGTTGTGATCCATGACCTCCCACAGGAGTCGCCTGAAGCTGGTTCTATCGCTGGCTACCACTTGACAATTTCCGATATCAAGTGCACTACTATCTCTATCGACAGCTTCCTTCCAAGAGATCTATAGCTGAGCATATAAGCGATTCTAGGCTATTGATAGGTCAATGCAGTGGTAAACAGTTTTTTGTACCTCGACACACTTCATTTATACGCCACGACCTAAACAGCACACGACATGGCATTTCTTAAAAATATTGTCATCACACAGGTTGCCCAAAACTGTGTTGACGAGTGAAGGATTTCCAAATCTTCCACTCCAACCGAGGCCTTACAGTTTAAAATGAGATCTAGAACCTCTTCTTTGATGACATTACAGTCTTCAAAGGGAGGTTATGAGCGTGAGACAAGTTTCCACTTCATATGATTTTTTGAAAAAGGATCTCCGACCGAGTCTTGAAACTATGTCACTAGATATGGGTTCTATCGATTAGGTACCGATAACTGGACCGGTGTGTTGCAATAATTAGGTACCGAATTTCTAAGCCATTACTCTACTGAGCCACTTAGACTCACTTAAAGTCACTTCGACTAGCTTAATACCACTTCGACTAACTTAATACTACTTGGACTCACTTAAAGCTACTTCGACTCTTTCATAAATTGAGAAACAGTTCATATTTTTACCAAGAAATTGTACATTTATTTAGTCTTCCCATGTTATCTCATCTAGAATTTTAAGCTGATTTCCTAACCAGCACTCTATTTATTACCACATTGAAAAATGCTTCAGACTTAAAAAAATACCCGAATGTCAGTTTAGGTGATAAAAAAAATTCCATAAAATGAGAAAAATCACAATATATCATTAATATAGAAAAGAGTGACATGAATAAATTGTTGTTATGAGTATGTTGAGGAAGAAAAAAAAAATTGAGTATGAAAAAAAAAATTAATTTTTAAGTTTTTGACATCAGAATAAAGGAACGAACGAATGGACGACAGCATATAACATTCATCGCAAAGTGATTAATTATGATGTGAAAATGGACATAAAGAGGAGTAAAAAAAAATGTTGAGGTTTAGACACCTCAAAAAGGTCAATTCCCGACAGAAAAGTCCCATATTAGCAGGGATTGAGAATAAATCCTACAAAATAAAGCTTTCATAATTATTTATTATTTAATGAATGAATATGAGAAGTTGTGTAAATACAAATAAAATTACCATTCGTTCATTTACTTCCTGATTCCATAGCGTGCTTCTACATTTAAGCCTAATGCCCCATGGGGGCATTTCATATTGTACAATAATACACATTTTCTATTGTATAAAGAAGAATTTCCTTTTCACTTATAATTCAAAAAAATTTCCCATCTGACATATATTTGCAAATGATAATTGTTTCCGGACTAGACAACTGAAAGCTCATTAAGTATATAAATAAAATTTATAGCAAAACTTGCTGACTACTCTTTCATTATTTGTGGGGCAGCAACAAAAAAAAATATCCAGTTAAACATTTCAAAAAGTTTTATAGCTAATTAAATTAAGAATATCTCTTCAAAATGTCAATTTTGTAGAGTAGTCAGATGGAATAAAACAGAGTTGGCAGGACTTTGGAGTCCGGACTTTAAAAGTCCGAAAAGTCCCAAAAGTCCGGACTTTGAAAGTCCGGACTCCACTAAAGTCCGGACTTTGAAAGTCCGGACTCCACTAAAGTCCGGACTATGAAAGTCCGGACTTTTGGGACTTTGAGACTTTGACTTTGGGACTTTGGGAATTTTTGGACATTTTTTTTCGGTTACACTGCGTAACCCGAGCTAAAAAATTGAATTTTTTGACATTTTTTTCGGTTACACTGCGTAACCCGAGCTAAAAAATTGATTTTTTTGACATTTTTTTCGGTTACACTGCGTAACCCGAGCTAAAAAATTGAATTTTTTGACATTTTTTTCGGTTACACTGCGTAACCCGAGCTAAAAAATTGAATTTTTTGACATCTTTTTCGGTTACACTGCGTAACATGACTTGAAAAAGTGGTTTTTTGGACTTTGTTACGCGACGGGTTGGACTTTGGACTTTGGACTTTGGACTTTGGACTTTGGACTTTGGACTTTGGACTTTGGACTTTGGACTTTGGACTTTGGACTTTGGACTTTGGACTTTGGACTTTGGACTTTGGACTTTGGACTTTGGACTTTGGACTTTGGACTTTGGACTTTGGACTTTGGACTTTGGACTTTGGACTTTGGACTTTGGACTTTGGACTTTGGACTTTGGACTTTGGACTTTGGACTTTGGACTTTGGACTTTGGACTTTGGACTTTGGACTTTGGACTTTGGACTTTGGACTTTGGACTTTGGACTTTGGACTTTGGACTTTGGACTTTGGACTTTGGACTTTGGACTTTGGACTTTGGACTTTGGACTTTGGACTTTGGACTTTGGACTTTGTTGCGACGGGTTACGCAGTGTAACCGAAAAAAATGTCAAAAAATTCACTTTTTTAGCTCGGGTTACGCAGTGTAACCGAAAAAAATGTCAAAAAATTCACTTTTTTAGCTCGGGTTACGCAGTGTAACCGAAAAAAATGTCAAAAAATTCACTTTTTTAGCTCGGGTTACGCAGTGTAACCGAAAAAAATGTCAAAAAATTCACTTTTTTAGCTCGGGTTACGCAGTGTAACCGAAAAAAATGTCAAAAAATTCACTTTTTTAGCTCGGGTTACGCAGTGTAACCGAAAAAAATGTCAAAAAATTCACTTTTTAGCTCGGGTTACGCAGTGTAACCGAAAAAAATGGCAAACTAGTGTATCGGGTAGAAACCCAATGCGGATATATTCACACCGTCCCATAAAAAGTCTCGCGAATAGGCCAAGCTTCGCTTGGCGAATGTTTGAGGGATCAGGCTCCAGCGGGTAGGCCAAGCTTCGCTTGGCACATGTTTGAGGGATCAAGCTCCAGCGGGTAGGCCAAGCTTCGCTTGGCACATGTTTGAGGGATCAGGCTCCAGCGGGTAGGCCAAGCTTCGCTTGGCACATTTTTGGGGAATCAGGCTCCAGCGGGTAGGACAAGCTTCGCTTGGCACATGTTTGAGGGATCAAGCTCCAGCGGGTAGGCCAAGCTTCGCTTAGCACATGCTTGAGGGATCAAGCTCCAGCGGGTAGGCCAAGCTTCGCTTGGCACATGTTTGAGGGATCAAGCTCCAGCGGGTAGGCCAAGCTTCGCTTGGCACATGTTTGAGGGATCAAGCTCCAGCGGGTAGGCCAAGCTTCGCTTGGCAAATGTTTGAGGAATCAGACTCCAGCGGGTAGGCCAAGCTTCGCTTGGCACATGTTTGGGGAATCAGGCTCCAGCGGGTAGGCCAAGCTTCGCTTGGCACATGTTTGAGGGATCAAGCTCCAGCGGGTAGGCCAAGCTTCGCTTGGCACATGTTTGAGGGATCAGGCTCCAGCGGGTAGGCCAAGCTTCGCTTGGCACATGTTTGAGGAATCAGACTCCAGCGGGTAGGCCAAGCTTCGCTTGGCACATGTTTGAGGAATCAGGCTCCAGCGGGTAGGCCAAGCTTCGCTTGGCACATGTTTGAGGGGTCAAGCTCCAGCGGGTAGGCCAAGCTTCGCTTGGCACATGTTTGAGGGATCAAGCTCCAGCGGGTAGGCCAAGCTTCGCTTGGCAAATGTTTGAGGAATCAGGCTCCAGCGGGTAGACCAAGCTTCGCTTGGCACATGTTTGAGGAATCAGGCTCCAGCGGGTAGGCCAAGCTTCGCTTGGCACATGTTTGAGGGATCAAGCTCCAGCGGGTAGGCCAAGCTTCGCTTGGCACATTTTTGAGGGATCAGGCTCCAGCGGGTAGGCCAAGCTTCGCTTGGCACATGTTTGAGGAATCAGGCTCCAGCGGGTAGGCCAAGCTTCGCTTGGCACATGTTTGAGGGATCAAGCTCCAGCGGGTAGGCCAAGCTTCGCTTGGCACATGTTTGAGGAATCAGACTCCAGCGGGTAGGCCAAGCTTCGCTTGGCACATGTTTGAGGGATCAAGCTCCAGCGGGTAGGCCAAGCGTCGCTTGGCACATGTTTGAGGGATCAAGCTCCAGCGGGTAGGCCAAGCTTAGCTTGGCAAATGTTTGAGGAATCAGACTCCAGCGGGTAGGCCAAGCTTCGCTTGGCACATGTTTGAGGAATCAGGCTCCAGCGGGTAGGCCAAGCTTCGCTTGGCACATGTTTGAGGGATCAAGCTCCAGCGGGTAGGCCAAGCTTCGCTTGGCACATTTTTGAGGGATCAGGCTCCAGCGGGTAGGCCAAGCTTCGCTTGGCACATGTTTGAGGAATCAGGCTCCAGCGGGTAGGCCAAGCTTCGCTTGGCACATGTTTGAGGGATCAAGCTCCAGCGGGTAGGCCAAGCTTCGCTTGGCACATGTTTGAGGGATCAAGCTCCAGCGGGTAGGCCAAGCTTCGCTTGGCACATGTTTGAGGAATCAGACTCCAGCGGGTAGGCCAAGCTTCGCTTGGCACATGCTTGAGGGATCAAGCTCCAGCGGGTAGGCCAAGCTTCGCTTGGCACATGTTTGAGGGATCAAGCTCCAGCGGGTAGGCCAAGCTTCGCTTGGCACATGTTTGAGGGATCAAGCTCCAGCGGGTAGGCCAAGCTTCGCTTGGCAAATGTTTGAGGAATCAGACTCCAGCGGGGAGGCCAAGCTTCGCTTGGCACATGTTTGAGGAATCAGGCTCCAGCGGGTAGGCCAAGCTTCGCTTGGCACATGTTTGAGAGATCAAGCTCCAGCGGGTAGGCCAAGCTTCGCTTGGCAAATGTTTGAGGGGTCAGGCTCCAGTAGGTAGGCCAAGCTTCGCTTGGCACATGTTTGAGGGATCAAGCTCCAGCGGGTAGGCCAAGCTTCGCTTGGCAAATGTTTGAGGAATCAGACTCCAGCGGGTAGGCCAAGCTTCGCTTGGCACATGTTTGAGGAATCAGGCTCCAGCGGGTAGGCCAAGCTTCGCTTGGCACATGTTTGAGGGATCAAGCTCCAGCGGGTAGGCCAAGCTTAGCTTGGCAAATGTTTGAGGAATCAGACTCCAGCGGGTAGGCCAAGCTTCGCTTGGCACATGTTTGAGGGATCAAGCTCCAGCGGGTAGGCCAAGCTTAGCTTGGCAAATGTTTGAGGAATCAGACTCCAGCGGGTAGGCCAAGCTTCGCTTGGCACATGTTTGAGGAATCAGGCTCCAGCGGGTAGGACAAGCTTCGCTTGGCACATGTTTGAGGGATCAAGCTCCAGTGGGTAGGCCAAGCTTCGCTTGGCACATGTTTGAGGGATCAAGCTCCAGCGGGTAGGCCAAGCTTAGCTTGGCAAATGTTTGAGGAATCAGACTCCAGCGGGTAGGCCAAGCTTCGCTTGGCACATGTTTGAGGAATCAGGCTCCAGCGGGTAGGCCAAGCTTCGCTTGGCACATGTTTGAGGGATCAGGCTCCAGCGGGTAGGCCAAGCTTCGCTTGGCACATGTTTGAGGAATCAGGCTCCAGCGGGTAGGCCAAGCTTCGCTTGGCACATGTTTGAGGGATCAGGCTCCAGCGGGTAGGCCAAGCTTCGCTTGGCACATGTTTGAGGGATCAAGCTCCAGCGGGTAGGCCAAGCTTCGCTTGGCACATTTTTGAGGGATCAGGCTCCAGCGGGTAGGCCAAGCTTCGCTTGGCACATGTTTGAGGGATCAAGCTCCAGCGGGTAGGCCAAGCTTCGCTTGGCACATGTTTGAGGGATCAAGCTCCAGCGGGTAGGCCAAGCTTCGCTTGGCACATTTTTGAGGAATCAGGCTCCAGCGGGTAGGCCAAGCTTCGCTTGGCACATGTTTGAGGGATCAAGCTCCAGTGGGTAGGCCAAGCTTCGCTTGGCACATGTTTGAGGGATCAGGCTCCAGCGGGTAGGCCAAGCTTCGCTTGGCACATGTTTGAGGGATCAAGCTCCAGCGGGTAGGCCAAGCTTCGCTTGGCTCATGTTTGAGGGATCAAGCTCCAGCGGGTAGGCCAAGCTTCGCTCGGCACATATTTAATAATTTTCATACAATGTTCAAATTTTCAAAACTCAAAGTAACCATTGATTTTGAAATTTTGTATGGGAAAGTTTTTTGCTTTTTTAGAAGCAACGGCTGTTCCTGCCATGCCCAAAATCTAATCAGTTCTTCCTTGGAATGACACCGATCGAATGCAAAAAACTAGAAGTCTCTACGATGTCTCGTTTTTGAGTTATCGTGTACATTAACTTGCTTGTTTACAGAAAGCGAATTTTTGGATTTTCTCAGCAATGCCTCAACCAATTTCAAATCTGTTTTTTGATTATGATGTGAAATTCCAGGCACAAACATATTGTAATAGAACACAACTTGTCATTATGCTTAGTTTTGTTGGAAAATCCAAAAAACTGGTTTTCCAATCTGAACAAATTCAATACATTCACACGTGAAAACGGTGTGAATATAAAAATTCACTTTTTTAGCTCGGGTTACGCAGTGTAACCGAAAAAAATGTCAAAAAAATCAATTTTTTAGCTCGGGTTACGCAGTGTAACCGAAAAAAATGTCAAAAAATTCACTTTTTTAGCTCGGGTTACGCAGTGTAACCGAAAAAAATGTCAAAAAATTCACTTTTTTAGCTCGGGTTACGCAGTGTAACCGAAAAAAATGTCAAAAAATTCACTTTTTTAGCTCGGGTTACGCAGTGTAACCGAAAAAAATGTCAAAAAATTCACTTTTTTAGCTCGGGTTACGCAGTGTAACCGAAAAAAATGTCAAAAAAATCACTTTTTTAGCTCGGGTTACGCAGTGTAACCGAAAAAAAATATTAAAATACTTTAAAAAAAAAAAAAAAATTTTTGTATGGGACTTTTCGGACTCCCAAAGTCCCAAAGTCCGGACTTTCAAAGTCCGGACTATTCTAAAGTCCGGACTCCACTAAAGTCCGGACTTTGAAAGTCCGGACTCCACTTTTTTTTTTCAAAGTCCGGACTTTGAAAGTCCGGACTTTCAAAGTCCGGACTCCACTTTAAAGTCCTGCCAACTCTGGAATAAAAAAAAAGTTTCCTTCCCTCCATTGGCGAGACAGTAAGTCTCTAGAAAGATTTTAATGATTTTACTGTCACTAAAACTTTTTTTTTTTTTATTTTTATAAATAAAATTTGCTGTCTTAATTAATTAACAGGATAAGACTCAATTAAATTGTTTCAATATAAATTGTTGAAAAGAATTTGAGTTGTAATTTCTTACGATACAACAAGAGATAAAAGATATTGTCTTCAAGATTGCAGGATCTGATGTAAAATGAATAGATTGGTGACAATAATAGAGATTGTTTTCGATATTTATTTTGCAAATTGTAAGTTTATTGTGACCTACATTAAAGTTATTATTGAAAGTTTGTTGGTGTGAAATGTGCAAACTTGCAATTTCATAGGATCTTCATTATTCTAACAGGTCCAATTCCAGCTGTCAATTTCAAGATTCAAAAATAACATTACAAATTTTAAAATTTCAATTCTCGGCTGGACAACTTGATATATTGTGCATTTCCCTACTCAAACATACTTCAAGAGGCCAATTAGACGTTTAATGTCTAGCTTATAACTGGCTCTGTGGTCAAATAATGGCATTTTCTTTGAAACGCTTCTTAAAACATGTCGTTTGTCAACCGTAGGTCTAGTTATTAACTGGACATTATTTTAAATTGTCCTTTTTGGATTCGTCAGCGAAAAGGTTGCTAAATAAATCTCAACAGACTAAAATTGAAATATTGACAAAATATAAGAACCTAATTGCAATTATTGTTAATTTATCTTAACAATATTTTAATAAAATAATTTTCCAACAATCTGCAAATTCAGCAATCTAATCATAATTCATTCATAAAAACTAATAAAACAGTGATTGGCAACCTGTGTGGCGCAGAAAATCTCAAAAATAGAATTTTTGAAATGTTCAGATTTTTTTAGGATTATTTCAAATTGTAGAGCTTGAAATCGACCATAATTTTTTGTGGGAAAGTCCACTAAAGTAAACTCAACTCAATATAAAATTCAAGTCGACTTCGAGATCTGGCTCAAAATAAAGCTAAAATATCAAGTCTTTATTTTAATTTTTAATATTAATTAAAATTAATTTAATACCAATTTAATAAATGTTTTGGGACTTTTGAGAATATTGAGCTAAATGATGAGGTTTATGCTTAATCGTTATATTAAACAAATTTACCACATTGCTGTGCCGCATGGGAATTTTTGTTTGATATGGTTTGCCGCGAAACATTTTCAAAATCCGAGTTGTACCGTAACACAAAAAAGGTTACCCACCACTGTAATAGAATTACTAATAAATTACACAGAATTTTTAATTGCCCCACAAATTGCGGTTTACACAGAAACGTTAAATAAAATATCAATAAATAATTGACTATTAACTATCTGTGGTTAATTGAGAGAATTAAACAGAAAAAAGTGTTCATCAATTAGCAATTTAATATTAATTTTTAAAACTTAAATGCAAATAAATTAATATGTGATTTGGGAAATTTTTAATTAAGTGAATTGTGTATAAAATTTCGAGTGTAGGATACAAAAAATTTGAATATAAATGAAAATTGTTAGATAGATTTTAATTAGTTGCATATTGTCTATAAAATGTTAAGACGCTTCTCATAAGGTTGGGGGTATGTTTTGAGTTTTTAATTAGAAAATTTGGTTTTTTAAAAAATTTAAGATTTTGCAAACATTTTAAATTGATTTTTACTAAAGTTGATTTTTTGATAATTTTTCAACTTAATATTTGGATTCTTAACTCTTGAATACATTTTTAATACAAATACAAACCCTAATAATTCGAATTTAATTTTTAAAATTTAACGTTTTGTTCAAAATGATGAATTCGAGTTCATACAAATCATCCAACCTTAACCAGAGAATTAAATAAATTTACCTAAATTTTTAAGACAAAATTAGAAAGAATTTTTCGGCTTAAACAGATAAAAATTGTAAACAAATAAAAATCTGTAAAAAGCATTGAATTTGTAATAAAAAAAATTAATAGAAAATGAATTTGAGTGAGATAAAAATTTACACATTCAACTAGCAAAAAATAAAATAAAATAAAATAAACATCTTGAAAGATTTATCGATCCAAGAACAACGGTGAATTATTATTTTGGAAAATATATGAAATATTTGCCAACAGGAATTAATAAAAGCTGAATGAAAAAACAAAGTTTGTAATAACCTTATATATATAGTATAGGTTTATGATCATAGTAAATAAAGGTATGATATTATTGTAATAAAAATAAATTACATTTGAAAATGTTTGTGAATTTATTTCATTGAAAATAATGAAAAATAAATCTTAATCCATAAACATTTTACAATTTGTAATTTCATGCTCATTATGTACTGATTTATTGATGAAAAAATAAAGAAAAATAAAGCAAAAAATGAATAAAAATTTAAAAAATTATTTTATTTATTTTTCTTACAGAAATGTTAGTCTGATCGACTCCCCTACACCTACCTCCCCTCTTCTCTCCTAAATAGAGTAATACAGTCTAAAAATGTCAATCAAGCACATGATGCAAATTCCTAGAAAACATTCGTCAATTTTAAACATATCATTTCATTATATATCACTAAAATTAAGATATAAAGGCAATTTATCTCTTCGATTAACATCAAATTCTCGTCACAACCTCAATCCCCAAGAACATTTCCCTTCATTTCCTTCAAACTTCTTTCCATTCATTTTTGTAACAAAATAATATTGTCAAATAGATTTATTATGACATATTATCCATAATAATTTATACAAATACCATTGCCATTCGTGTGATGCTGATGCTTTACGGATCTTTTTAAAGAATTTTCTTTTTCCTTTTCTTTGAATTGAAATTTATTTTCATCTCTCCAAAAATATATAGATGTAAGTATTGATTTATCAATGGTCTTGTCTAACTCAACGACCCCTAATAAATTTTCCAATTTTATTATTCTTCTTCATTTTCGAAATTGTGATTAAGTGACTCAAATTTGAAATGTGTCATTCGTTTTTTAAGGACATGAAGAATGAGCATATATTAAGAATACCTCGAAGTAGACGTCATATGGAGTTGACTTTTTCATACAAAAGTGAGGTCGATTTCGATTTTTGAGATGAAGTTTCATGCACCTCAAGAACTCACTTTTTACTGATTACCTGTATTCAAGTTTATTTGTGAACTATACCCAAAATAAGTATGATGATGATTCCTAACTGCACAAATGAAGAAGGCTTCGTAACCGAGCTTTTAAGACATCGTCATGTGGATGCTTTGCGTCATGTGAATCCCTCAAAGAGGCGGCTTCCAATTTGTGTTAATAAAAGAGGCTTAGTGGACCCTTCTTAATTTGTGTCGTTCGGATAATAAACCATCCAAGTATCCAAATTATCAAACGGGCTTCAAACTATTGAAGTTGATTCCAGCGACATCTTTGAGAAATTTTTGAAAACTTTCTCTAAAATCTTTAGTACTTTTCAGATCTAAACAAGGCAGAACATCAGATGTTCATTTGTTTATCAACTTTATCAGTACTAATAGTGAATTAAGAGTACAAATACTTATCTTTCCACTTGAAATTGCAATAGTAAAGTTATGAAATCAGAGAGTCTCTAACAGTAGTGCTCAGTTAGCTTCATAATTGAAACAATCGTCAAAAACATTAGTGTATTTCGTGAATATTATCAAATATTAGCAAAATTACACGTCAGTGAATTTTTTTCCGGCTTATTTAAAATTTTTGAGTACGGCCGCTTCAGGAACCAATTTTGTTAAATAAAACTTAATTAAGAAGTTCAATTAATTGATTTCAAATATTAGAATTTGTCACATCTGTGTAAATATTGGCAATTTAATTTAAAACGAGTCACAAATTATGACTGATCAACAAAAGAAAATAAACTTTATCGAGAAAACACTTCCAAAGTTGATTCTGGAGAGAAATGAGGAATTTAAGGGTCACACGATTGTCAAATGTACTGCAACACCGAATTCGCAACTTGA
Organism: Chironomus tepperi; assembly: GCF_022539635.2. NCBI lineage: Eukaryota > Metazoa > Arthropoda > Insecta > Diptera > Chironomidae > Chironomus > Chironomus tepperi. The sequence goes on from NW_027226528.1 coordinate 353,790, forward strand.
TGGATTTATGGCAGCTATTTATTCAGTAGAGTTGGTGCTGAAGAATCCAAATGAAGAGTGAGTATTTTAAGTGTTTGTAAACAATGATCCCGATCAGCACAAGTTGGTTTATCGATTCAAAATCAGGCACTAGGCTGGTGTGACTCTGATACTATGCTAGAGTCACGCGGACCTGGGTCTGGATTTTGAATTGATTTTCCCAGAAACCAACCGTCATAGAAATAGCCAAAAATTATTCTCTAGGTCGATTTGACTCTAACCTGAGGCCACAATCTAGCCTGGAGTGAGAGTCACGCTAGCCAAAGACCGGATTTTTGGCTGTTATTTCGCCGTGTTCTAGGAATCGATTTATGCTTTTCTGGAATGCAATAGGTTATTGTTTGCGTTACACCTTGGCAGTAATCGCCGACCGAAATTGCACAGGCCTAACGGTTCATAAGATTTCCATTTTTTGGCGGCACACGGCTCATCATTGTCCTTTAGTAATCATTAATTTAAATTTAATCTGAATTTGTACGTACACGATCCTTTAACAATATTCTAATACGCATATTTGTTATCTTTGTTTTTCTAAATATTTATTTACTAACAGTTTAATTTACTCATATCATAAATGACTGTTAAGTGATCCATTAATAATTTTGCGGACAAGCATATATATGAATATCATAAACGTTTATTGGCATTGATAAATAAAACACTTTAGTCAATTAATTTTGAATATAAGAGATTAGTGATGCCAAAATATATCAATTGATAATTTAATGGTATTTTTATTGAATTTTTTTGAGAATTATTGAGTCGCAATTTACTCAATATACATGTTTATGCTCAAGAACTTACTCAAAATTTATACCTTATTCATTTTTAATCCTTATCATCTTATCAAGAAGTTATCAACAACAATATTATTTTTTTTCTACTTTCAAGAATCGAAAACCACAAAATAATCGTTAAGATTATGAAAGGCGATCATGATTTTCGTGAGAAAACGAGTTCTTTTCTTCAATGTTCGAATGAAATCTACTCATACAGGAATGTAATCTCATACTTTAAAAAGTTCATAACTGAGAATCCAGTAACAACATTTAATCCAGACAAGTGGGTTCCAAGGATTTATTATGCTGACTACAAGGTCTTTGAAGAGTTAAACGACGAAGTTGAGTGTGTATTGGCTTTAGAAAACTTGACGCCACAAGGCTTTCGTTTAGGCCCACGAATTGATTTAGATGCAAAGCATTTGTCCTTGATGGTTGAACATATTGCTTCATATCATGCTGTCTCGTATGCTATGAAAATCAAAAATGATCCAATGTTTGGAGAACTTGCAAGTGGCTTAAATCCATTCGAGTTTCTCTCAGATGATGGAAAAGAGATGCAGTCTTACAATATTCTCTTTAAAATTGGACTTGAGAGAGTTTTTACGCTAGCTGAGAAAACAAAAGAGCTTCATTCAGACACCGTACTCATGGATTCGGTTCGAAAAATTAAGGAGAAAATGTACGAAAGACCTGTTGTGATCATGCAAAAATTATTGGCAAAAGATGATACATTCTGTGTCCTTTTGCATGGAGATTACAATCGTAATAATGTTTTGTTCCGTTATGATAAGCCAGAAGGATTCGATAACCCTCTGGAGCTTAGAATGTTTGATTATCAAGAGACTCGTGTAGCCACTCCAACAATTGATTTAGCATTTTTTATGTATATGAATAATATTCCAACAATTGAAGGCATCTGGGATGAATTATTGGAACTTTATCATCGAACTTATATGAAATGTTTAATCGACATTCTTAAATGTGAAGAGAATGATCCGAGATTACTGCCATACAGCTTCGAAAACTTTATCGATCATTTCACAAAACACGCTTTTTACGGTGTAATGACTTGCTTCCATTTCGTGCCGTTTATGGCGTGCTCAAGTGAAGAGTGTGAACGAATTTCTTATCTTTTCGAGACTGATATGAAAGGTGATGAATTTAGACAAATTTTGCAAGTATGTGGCGGACAAAGTCTCGATGAAAGGCTAATCAATGCGCTCGTCCACAGCCACAAGAAAGGCTACCTCAAAATATTTGATTAAATGAGAGACGCACATTATCCAATTGAATAAATAACTGTTCATGTATTAAAATTTATGAATAAAATTGTTGATTACGAATTTGAGACAACAGAGTATAAATTTCATTCATTCACTGAGACATGTGAACATTAAGGAACCAAAATTGTTTGTTTATTGATTTTTTTGTGACCAAAGCGAATTAGCTCAGTATTCCATTTATGAAATTAGTAATGATTGAAAATTCTCAGCAGTGTGTTTATTTCATACAGTTCTGTACTTGGCGGAGAAGCACAAGACGATTAAATGATTCATAATCCCGCACAAGACTGATGTGACTCTAGCATAGTGCCAGATTTAAACTAAATATAGCATCAAGTCAGTGTTACCACAGCCTGGAGTCAGATTTTTGATTGATTAACATATTTGTGCCATTTGGGTTTGTAGCTGGAATGCTTAAGCCAGCGATAGAATCAGTTTTAAATGCCATCTGATGGAGACTAATGATTACATTTTATTGATCTTTATTGCCAGCAAATTGAGTAAGTAACTAACTTTTCTACTTTGTAAATTTATATTTGAAATAGCATAGTCATCTTAAAATTTAGTTGATTGAAATAAGTACGAAGAATAATAAAATTTGAGGCAACACATTGAGTCAATGACATTCGGATGTACGAAGTAACCTAATGAATTGTTTTGAATATTAACTTCCTTCAAAAACAAAGCTTATGTAAACATGACATGCGACACCACCTATTTTTTATTGTGAAACATGACAAGCGCCATAAAAAATGTCCAAAAACACAATTCTGTAAAATATCTGCTTTAGTCTTTTTTTTATAAAGTAATCTAGAGTATTAACTGTTTTATAAATTATGTCTGCAAAAAAAATCGATTTTATTTATGAAAAGTAATTGCAAGCTTTTTTTATTTACGAATCAGCAATGTAATTTGGGTCAGAATATTGGATGTTTCTTTTTGGAAGCTTCGTAAATTCAGCAATATTTTTTCAAGTCAAATAATACTTATTTAATTGAATGTGTCCATTAATTTAGTATTTTTTGAAAGTCAAATCTAAACAAAGACACAAGACAGTTGTTAATGCATTGTTGAATTGTCTTATTAACGACAAAGTCTCGAAAAGATGAGAAGCCATGGCATTGACACTCTTCATCCGCTTTCATCCGGCCCATACAAATCTTTCATCCGGATGAAATTTTTGTATGGAGATGAAGAATCCTTTCATCCGGATGAAACGTGTGTCAATGCCTTGTGAGAAGCTTCCTGACATTATCGGCAGTTAGTGTTTTAGGCAACCTTTTTTATGTCACTTCGGTGGTAATTCATGACCGAAACATCACACAACATGCGGTTCATAATTCCGCGGTCCAAAGATTGCTTACCACTGTATTTTCAAGACAGCTGTTTCCAACTCATTTGAAGGAAAAAGATTAGATTTGCCACTCGAATAATAAAGTTTAATGGCATTGTTGACTCTATTTGTCTAGGTTTTGGATTAAATTTCTATTCTCCTCTATTTAACCTGTAATTGACTATTGAACAATTACTGTTTTTATCAATTCAATTATTTACAGTTCCTTCCTCGATTCTCCTCAATAGGTACATATTTATCATTTTAAAAATCAATACATAATTACTTTAATCTAAAGAGCTTCACAAACTTTCAGGTAATAAATAATTCAAGATAATTAAACTCTTTTCAAAAGACATTCTCAATTGACTTTATTGAGTATAGAGAAGAAAAAAAAGACTTTTTCATTAAAATATTTACTTTCCTATCAAGTTGGTATTTACTCTCTTCAAAAAAAAAAAACAAGTATTGAATGCATTCGACTCTCAGTTTTTTTATTTTCAGTTTAGTCTAGCATTTTGAAGTGTTCAGACCACATAAAATCGCCGCTTTAAAATGTCAAATGAAGAAGAAAGGAAAATAAATTTCATTCAAAATTGCTTACCGAAATTAATTCAAAGTCATAATGATGAGTTTCGGGATCAAATAATTGTAAGCTGTGATGTCAGAGGAAATGAACAATTGGATGGATTTATGTCGTCACTTTACTTTTTAAACATGAAAATGAAATATGCTGATGGAAGGTAAATTTTAAATCTGAATTTTTGAGTGGAATTATGAGAAGTGTTAAATGAACAAAATAATGTGAGAATTGATTTTAAAGTATTGCGTCTTAAGAAATCATAATTGGATGGTTAATTTGTTAACTATAGCATAAAAATTTGTACCGATTACATCATTCACGAAAAAAAATAAACAGAAAGATTTCGCGTATGTGACCACATTTGTGATAAAAGTTTCGAAGTTTTGTGAGTAATATTGTGATTGAACTTATAAATACTAAGTTTGTTTTGATGATTTGGTGAATTTTTTGGGAAATTTTTAATGTTTTTATGAATTAAAGTTAGAATTTAATGAAGAAGGCGTCCAATAAAAGAAAATGCCCATATTCACCTAAATAAGCATGCTCATGAGTAAACTTAGTCAATATAATTGAGCGTGATTACTTTTGTAAGCATACTCATGGCATTTTTCACAATGTTACAAGTTTGTTTAGAAATTAAACCCGAGTGGACACAGCTAGTCAATATCTAGTATTAGACATGATTCGACTAGCCATTTATCTTGCCAAAAATGTCTTGACAATGTAACAAGACATTAACTAGACTTTAACTAGACATATGGAAAGTTGATTTGTAGAGAAATTTTTATGAAACCATATACTTCACAAGTACAAGCAGAAATCACAGAAAGAAATTTGTATAAAACCATATACTTCACAAGTGCAATCAGAAATCACTTTTATAAGTGCAATTTGTTTCTGCACAGTTTTTTAATATATTTATATGCATTGAATGGTGTACACTTAACGACTTTTGCCAAAGTGCATTAGTTAGTTACAAAGTGACTAGCCAAAATGTTTTTATGACAGCTTCGAACGTGTAATTCTGCTTTTTCCAAAATAATTAAATTAACAAATAAATTCATATCCACACATAATTTTTTTTTTTGTCAAATTCCGTGTACGTTAAACGGTTATGGTTGACTAGACATTAACTAGACATAAGTACTGTACATATGTCTAGTTAAATGGAACGTTCCAAATATGTCATTAGTCGTCCCTATGTCAAGTTCCAAAGGCTAGTTCATTGGTAAGTAACTGGTAGTTCAAAGGCTAGTAAATGTCAAGTATTTAACTAGTTACGTGTCCACTCGGGAAATGCTTCGACATAGATTTTACTAGATTTTCAAGTTTAGAAATGCATTCGGAAGCCGGTTTCTCAGTATTTCACTAAGTTTTTAACATTGCATTTCCTTTTCATATGAGTGTCAGTGATTCAGGTGAGGGAGGGGTCCAAAAGATAACATTTCCCATTACCTAGTAAGTGAACGACCCAACCACATTATAATATTTTATTCCTCAAGAATCCTGACTCCAAAATGATCTTTGGTGACTTTATGAATAAAAATTGATAAATACGTGACTTTTTCATGTCCACAGACAATATTTTTCAAGTTTAACAAAAATATTCTAAAAGTTTTTGAATATTTACGTCTTGATTCAATTTAATTCAAATTCTTGTTTATAAATAGATGCTTTAGAATATTTTATGTGCTGATAGTGGCTGAATAGAATCTTAAGGACAGAAAAAATTGAAAACTTTTTAAATTGAATTCTCGAATTGAAAACTAATAATCTTAATTGAAGCTTAAATGAAGTTTTCCTCTTAAAGTCATGAGTTTTTGTTTACAAACAATTTTTATCGATTATTATCAATTTTGCGATAACTTCTGACTGACAATGGCTTTTGGCCCGTTCATTCATTACGTTAAGCAAATCAATGAATTTTTAATAGGGTTCAATCAAAACTTTAGGCTTGTAGCTTTGGATAAATTATAAGGCACAACCCAAAACTGCCGAATTGTTCATCTAAAATGCAGACGTGCGATTCTTGGTCAATTCATAAATTTTAAACTTTCACTGTAACAAGGTGTTAAAATGTCCATAATTCTCTAGTTTAAGCTGTCAAAATATCATAGACCACACCTCCTCCTTAAAAACCGAACGCAACAAGTAAATGACCCCTTTAATCGTACAAACATATGTCCAATCTGTAGTGACCTATTTTACTTTGCACTATTCAGCAAGATATTCACATCAACACACATGAACTCTCACTTTAAATCAACACAACAAATTTAATCTAATAATCCGAGAGAGTCACAAACTCTCATCATTTTATTTTATCAGAACCATCAAGGTCATTAATATAAAATAGTGAATGATAAGAATTTATGATTGCATTAAGTGAATTGTTTACCGCACTGCCTTAAATTCAAGTTCATCAGACATTTAATGTTGTAATTCTCAATTCGGTTCTCATGTCATTTTTCACATAAATATTCCAATTATTTATTTTTCACAATATTTATGTCGTATTGACGTTCTCAAAGAAACTCATTATCAGCTTTATTAGCTTGATTGTGTCACAATCTTTTGTCTTAATGCTTATTTTTCTTATTTCTCTTTAAAGTGGCACAAAAGTTTACAAGATGATTGTAAAAATAATGAAAGGTGATGAAAATTTCCGCAACGAGACCAATGCTGCTGCCTTATGCCTTAATGAGCTACACATATATCGAGATGTCATTCCATATTTTCAAAAATTTCTAATTGACATAAACATAAAGGCATTCGATCCACATCAATGGGTACCGAAAGTTTACTTTGCTGATGCTAAAATCATTGAGGAACTTGGAGACAATGAAGAGACAATTTTAGTGATGGAAAATTTGACACCAAAGCATTTTCGTATGGGTCCAAGAGTTGATCTTGATGAGAAACATTTGGAGCTAATGGCGAAGTTGATTGCCTCATATCACTCAGTTTCATATGCTATGAGGATCAATCAAGATCCAATGTTGGATAAGCTTGTGAAAGGATTAGTTCCATACTCATTCTTTGCATCTGATGGAAGTGTTTTAGAGGCTCAACAAATGTTTTACAAAAATGGTCTAAAAAGAGTCTTCAACTGCGTCATTAAGGACGTTAAACTTCATTCGAACAAAAAATTCATTCAGGATGTAAAAAATTTGAAAAAAGTCGCATTTGAACATCCAATGAAATTTATGCAAAGCTTTTTAGCTAAGGACGAAGTATTTTCTATAATTCTTCATGGTGACTTTAATCGCAACAATGTACTCTTTCACTACCTTGACCCTGATGGCTATGATGAACCAACTGACATAAGAATGATTGATTTCCAAGAAGTCCGGTACGGAACACCAGCCATTGATATTTCATTCTTCATGTACATGAACATGCCAGGATCACTACGTGAAGAGTATTGGGACAAGCTTCTTAAAATTTACCATAAAACACTGACTGAATGTCTAATGGAAATCCTCAACTGCTACAAAGATGATCCAAGACTCAAACCTTACAATTATGAAAATTTTATTGCTCATTTTAACAGTAATGCTCTTTATGGAGCTTGTGTCGCTATGGTTTTTATTCCAATGATGGCATGTCCAGAAGATGAATGTGCAAGAATATCAGAACTATACGATAGTGACTATTTAAGTAAGGAACTTGAAGAATTGACACTAACTTGTGGTGGACGAAATGTTGACAACAGAATTATTGAAATTTTACAGCATGCAAGCAAAAAAGGATATTTAGACATTTTAAAGTAATTATATTTATGTAGAAAGTATTCGAGTGGACTTTGCATAGCAAATGCTCGAATTAGCTAATATTAAATAAGGATAATTTAAAAAGTTACCCACAATTTTAATGAACATTTATTTCGAATTTGATACTTTTAATAAAAGCTTTTTAATGGAATTTAAAAAATGTTTTTGAATTTTGTACATATTTTAGGAATTATTGCTCATCTGTCAACAACTTTACATCATTTGAAATTTTCAGAACCTTACAAATGTTTTTTCTTTGCTGTTTTGATGTTCTCTCATTGTTTTTTGATGTTTTGTAGAAAACAATGTTTTCAAACAAAAGGATCTTGAACATTGACTGAAGGAGCAATATTTTGACCATAAACAATTTATTTCCTGGGATTGTTGGCTTATTATTGCAGTTTGATATTGTTTTGCCAGGTTTTACCCAAGTTTTGCTTTATTTATTATTTGTTTGTTGCATACAAATTGGGGTATTTTGCTGTTAGTTTGATATTGCCTTCTTAAATGGATGTTTCAACGATTGTGAGGATCTCGGAAGGTGCAGATCGTAGAAATGCCCGACTTGACTCTAGCCTGAGACCGGAATTCGTCGAATCTGTCCTAAGTTTAGAGTAACGCTGAACTAGTGTCGGATTTTCGGTCATTTCTACGCCCTGTACTTTCTTGGGGGCTGGTCGTGATTCATGAATCACAATCACCAATCCTTTCACTCTGTCACATCCAGGATATAATCTTATTTTCTCAGTTATTTATTACAAACCAAATATTCTTGGAAACAATTCAATATGCAATCTTAAGGTTAACGGAAACTCATTTAAATGTTAACAATACATATATATTTTTAAAGCATAATAAAGCTACACATGTATGATTTCATATATTAATATATCATTGAAACGAAAATACACATCCGATTCGAATAAATAAATTCGATTTAAATTTAATTTAATATTGTTGTTACTGCATTTTTTATATATAATTTATTATATAACAATACTGATTGTGTATACTTATAAAATTACATACATTCAATTAAGCAACATTTAAATCCATTGACTTAATTGAGCGTGCAATGTGATTTATCATTAAACAATTCTTTATCGTTGTTTTACTTGCATTATTTATTATTAATAATTTATTTTATTTTAATGAACTTGAATTTTATTTTATTAATTGAGCCTGATTTTATATTGTGCTGTGACTAGTTTTACCCAGTCAGCAAAAAAATCATAAAATATTTATTTGGATTTGTACAATATTTGATATGGTAATAAAGCATTACTCAGCCCACAATCGATTAACATTTATTGACGCTTAATCGATATAATTATTTATGTAATCAGCAAGAGCTGACATTTATCAAATTATTCTCATCTCGGTCAATTATTAAACAATTCATTCAAACGTAAAATTTTGAATAAATTTGCATTGTAAAATGAATTTTTGCATTTATGTAGTTCAAGTTTGTTTTGCCATGTTATTTGGGGATATTAAATAAATTTAAAGATAATTATCGAATACTGGTTGTTTGGTCTTAATGCATGTTGGTAATATGATAATTAGTTATATTGATTTTGCTTGAGTATCTGATAATAACCAAAATTGATGCTGTTTGATTGTACATGCATATATGCTTATTCGAGAAATTTTCATATTCAGTATAATTTAAATTAGAAATACTATCCTCAACTAATCCTCAAGAATGGGATGCATTTGAAATGTAAGCTCAATGTGAGGTTAAGAGTAAGACGGCCAGATGCTGTAGTTTTGCCGGGACCTTGCTGTACTTTTATTATGTGCCACAGTGTCCCAACAGAGCCCCAAAATGTCCTGATGTTTTGAATGTCGAGAATTTGCTTCAAATTTTGAGTAAATTTTGAACAATTTATTAAAATATGGCACTTAATTTGAATTCCTTATTGCTTAAATACTCAAAAAAGTTTCATTTTATTACAAAAAGTTCAGTCTATGCTCATTCTACTGTTGTATTTCATTTTTGACACTATTATGCAGTTTGTTAACAAATTAATCGAATATTAAGACTCAAAATTGTTCAAATAGACCCCCCATATTGATGACTATGGTTCCTATTGATCCATTGTGAATTGTGGGGTATTAATAAAGCAGTTGAACAGGTTTCTGTTCGAGATTAAACTCCTTTATTGCTTAAATTAGAATTATTCCAATTTTTTCCAAAATTATCCCAATTATTTGTAAAATTTAGATGGTCATCCTAGTTTAGAGGCGGGTGCGGTGCATTTCGTAGACCGAATATTCTGCAGAATTCTGTAACACAATTCTGTAGATTTCTGCAACAAAATTCTGCAGAATTCTGTAGAATTATTCCACTTATTTAATTCAGTTAAAACTTAACTTTAACCATTACGCCACCAAGACATATTATTTCATATTAAAGAGATGGCAATTTTTCATATATAAAGATATGTAAATATTTATTTGATATTATATTTTAGTTATAATACCTAAATATCAAAAAAATTTAATTTTTTTTCACATGATTAAAGAATAGATTTTTCGTAAATTTTCATTATTATATAAAAATTTTGTATGAAATTATAAATTATATAATTTTATACAAAATTCCGGAGAACCAGACTCTTGTGAATTATCTATATTATAAACATCCAATTCCATTGCTGATACAAGAACGGAAGCCATGTGAAGCCATTTTGTGTAGCCGAAAACTGAGGGGTATCAGGGGGTATGGGGGGTGTAATGTGATGCCACATGAAGCTATGTGAAGATGAAAATTCTGAAGATGGGGCGCCACGGGCGCTCCCGATACTCTAGTATAATTTAAAGTATAAAAGAAACACATAAGCTATTTATCTCTTAAGTGGGTACCCTTTAAAATAAGATTATCCCTCACCGATAGAACCCTAAAATTCCACCTGTCTTCTTTAAAATATTAAAAAATATATATATTTTAAATAATACGAATAATGCGAATATCCTATAATATTTGTATCCGTACAGAAAAAAGTATAGTTTAAATCAGAATTCCAGAATGAGTTTTGCAGAATTCTATAGAATTCTGTAGAATATTCTGGTGAATGTTGCGCGACATGCATGAAACAAAATATTATTTTAACCACAAAAATTCTGGGGAATTCTGCAGAATTCTGTAGAATTCTGTGGAATAATTCTAAAGAATACTGCAGATTTTTATTGCAGAAATATACAGAATTATTCATCAGAATTCTACATAATATTCGGTCTACCAGATGCACCGGAAGCCATTTACGCCTTGTGAGTAGAAATAAGCCGTCAAGGCAACTTTATGTCTGAGAATTGAAATCCCATTTAAAACATTTAAGCTTCCTAATCTCAATTACTGTCCTATACAAAAAAAAAGTATTTCCATATGAGCAACATTACGTTGCAAAAAAGCATTTCCAAGAATAGAATTCATTTGAAGCCTCGAAATTTAAGATTGTTAACAAAGGAAAAGAAAAGCTCTTAAAATATTAATGCCTTACAAAACATTTCAACCTTGACATTTGCATACAATAATATTTACACGAGCAATAAGAAAAAAGCATTCATATTTAATAACGATGACACATAAAAAAACGCAAAAAGGTTCACAAGAAGCGGGTTCCACTAGAAATAAATGTAAACATCATCATAAACACATTGCTGACAAAGAGAAGCGACAAAATGAAAGAAACATGCCGAAAAATGAGATTTTCTGTCACAATTCCCACGACATAATAGCATTGTGAGTGCGAATGAGGAGGAACAAAATTTCATTTTTTTTTCGACACACATCATAAAGAGAAGCGAGCTGAGCACAAAGGAAGGAAACGTGAAATAGATTGAATTTTTTCGGTTGAGCCAAAAGGAAAATATTTTTTTTTTCATCTTCCTTTCTCTCTCTCGAAGAACCTTGTACACTTTTCGATTGAAAAAATATTTACACTTATGAAAGCATCATGACTTTAGGGATATTGGGAAATTTTATCGGTTATTTGGGATTATTATTATGAAGAGATCTTTAAATTGTGTTGAAATGTTCATGCTTGAAATAAAGTTCTAAAAATTTATTGAAAATATATATTTGAATCACCTTTATCTTGTATAGTTTAGGTCTTTTTGCTGATGCTGAGAGTCACAAATTGAAGTAATATTGACAGTGACTCGAACAGCACAATGTGATTGCATGGGAACCGCCTTGTTGCCGTTTTAAACGGCATTTTGATAGCTCATTTTAAAAAATGCGATCTGCTGCATTGTGGAGCTCGGGTGATTAGTTCCTAATGATCTACTGCATACCGTAGGACGTTGATAAATTGGTTGATATTTGTTCTGATCCTAGCCCGAATAGCACAAATCGGTTAATCGATCAAAAATCCTAATTCATACCGAGATAACTCTGACTTGGTGCCTTATTCAATTTTAATTCGACCCCAGGCCAAGGTTACTTACTTACATATGTCTCTTATCATCTCTTACAATCCACAAAGTCCGATACTGTCACCATATTAACTGGGGTATCTTGTAGGCGTCTGTAGACCAAGGTTATTCAATTCAAATCCAACACCGTCCCAGAGTCACGCCCTATTGGTGCCGGATATTGGGTCAATTAACCGATTTATGCTATTTGGAAAGCTAAAACGGCTGTAAATGCATGTTTCATTTTTATCAACTAGTTCCATCATGCAGGGACTGCATGTCGATAATTACAAAAAAGCACACCCCAACCGATCAAAGTCATCGCTATTCATCACACACTTTGACACGTAACACTTTTTTCACTCTCATTCCTTTTCAATTTTACATCTAAATACGGGTAAATACTTATTCGTATCCACAATGTGTATGTTGTTTTTGCGTGAAATGTAAAATAAACGAAAAGGGTTAACCTTTTCATCATCAGCATGTCACACATCTTTAAAAGAAAATTATTCTACTTGTTATTTTTTCAGATTCTCTTAACATTTTTATTGTTTTTCTTTACACCTTTTTTATTTCTAGTTGTTTGTCTTGAAGACTGTTGGTAGGCGGATTTAAGGAGTCTGTGTTTGTTTTGGTCATTTCAAAAGGATTTTGAATCATGGGGTGGATATGAATTTTTTGAAGGGTTTTTCTAAGATTGAGTGTTCTTATTTGGTGTTAATGTGAATAAAATCCTGAAATATTGAACAAACCTTAAAGATGTAGGAAATTTTAAGGTTAATCTGCAATTTTTGTTGATGTTGACCGGCACTTAAACCTCCCACCAACTCGATAGATGAACGAATCCCTATTTTCTCAAGATTTATTTAAAATTTGACTCTTGTTAGACAAAAGAACTCCTGGAAGTTGTCGAAAGTATTGCATTTGGTATTGGCAATTGACAGGCAAAAACATACGATAGAACCAGCTCTAGGCGACATTTGAGGGAGGCCATGAACCAAAGTTGATCTTTACGGCCATCAAAGTACGAAATGTTATTCAAGAATACCTCATCAAATTAAGAACATGCTCTAGTGTTTGTAGAACAAGATTGCTTAAATTGCAATAAATTTCATTACCTAAGTAGACGAGATTTGAGCAGCAATAATTCACCGAAAATCGAATTGATTGTTATTTTGCCTTAAAAACTTTTATATGGAGACAAACAACATGATAGGTACACAAACAGTGGAATGGGAAAAAGCAATTTCAATCATTACTAGCATGTAATTTCGATGAAAAAGCAAGTACACATAAACAGCAGAAAGAAGAAAAGCAATGAGAAACTTTAACATTTTTTTATTCTCTTCCAAAAACATTTTCTTTCTTTGCTTGCTTTTGTTGCAATGTTTTCCTTCCGCCGTCATTGATTTCAGCTTCTCCTTATGCTCTCTACGTCTGATTCTCTCAACGTTGCTCTCTCTTTGCTGAATTTTCATTTCCGTTTTTCAGTCAAGTCAAGATTTTGAAACTTTTCTGCTACATTTCGATCATGTCTGATATTTAGAAGAAGGTGCAATTAAATTTATTTCTATTAGCGCTTGATTGATTTCTTATTGCACTTAAATTTGACATACATTGTATGTTTTTTCCTCTACATATTAGAAATGGACTTTGCTGTGCACGATGAATTTAATTTTTAAGTGCATTGTACAATCACATTTGATGTTTTCAGAAGCTTTCATTCTTCTTTCTCTTATAAATCTTCTTCTTATTTTGAACTTTTTCTCTTGATGTTTTCAAGTAAAGGGAAGTGAGTTGAGGTAGAAGAATGGATAAGGCGCATTTTTACCGACCAAACCCCTTTTTCGCTAAGGCATCAAAACAACGCAGTTTCGATCCATTTTAGGGCGAAAGATAAGATTTGACGCATTATATCGGTCCCGTATACCCTTTCAGCCTTCAACCTTAATAGTTTTAGATCTTCAACAAGGCACACTGTGTAGAAATGACTGAAAATCCGGCCCCAAGCTAGCTTGACTATGACTTCAAGACATTTTCGTTGAAATCTAGCTTCAAGCAAGAGCCAAAATGGTCTGGAAATTGATTTTTGGTCATTTCAACGTAGTTCTTTCCGGACATAAGTTCCTTGCAAGTCCCAAAACGACCAAATTTTCTAAAATAAAATGCTCGAGAAAATTCTTCACATAATCCATCTACTCTGTATTTTCTTACATGCTTGTAACATCCTTAGGCAAAAGAAAAGAGCAATTAAATGGATTGCTTACAATTACAGTTTCCTTTTGTCTTAGTATTATTGCATTCAATTTGCAGACCAATTGCTCATCTCTCATTCTTTTTATTCGTTCCCTTATTTTTTGATTCATTAAATTGATTTTAGTTAATGAAAAAGGCTTGAATGTTTGTTCTGTATTGATTTATGAGTATGCTGCTTGAAGCTTTTGTTGCTGTTTAATTGAAAATGAAATGAAAGAAATTTGTGCAATTTTATTGAGTGTAAATTGATGAGAATTTGTTCAAAGCTTTAAGATTCACTTTATATGCAACTTATTAAAGCCCGAACCAAGGAAACACACGACTTAAAAATAGCTGAAAATCAGGTACAGACCAGGGTAACTCTATCGTGAAATCGAATTCGATGAAATTCGGTCTTAGACTAAAGTTAAGTCAGACTGGGGCCAATTTCGAGCCATTTTCAGACTGTGATCCTTTGAGAGCCTCTGATTTATTACAGGATTCGTTTCAAATCCACCTACACCCTGTCAAAGTCACATCTGCCTATTACTAGATTAAGGTTTAATCTTTCAATTTGTGCTATTCGGAAGGGCAACTTAATGCCCAGTTGATGACCAGTTCTAACAATCTTTTGTGAATCCGGAAATATCAATTACAATTGTAAGAACTAGCGATAAGACATTTCAAGGGTATCATGAGTCATTGAACCTCCCAATTTTTGTGAGTAATCTCAAACAATATTTTTTTCATAAAATCTCTCGTTATTTTCTTCTCAGTCAAGGAATTTATTTCTTTATCAATAAACTTTTTACTCTGAATATTCAATATGCTCTCGTTTTTATAATGATCATTTCAAGTTTGACTTCAATCGAGTGTGCAAGGCTATTTGAATAAATCATAAAAAGTGATGGATAAGACTAAGTTATTGCTCTCAATTTTGTATATTCCTTGCATTTTGGGTAAGTTTTTGCTGCAAATTTGTAGTTGGAAATTCTTCAGAAATTTTTGATTGATTTCTGTTAAGCTTTGAATTACTTTAAAAGAATTAAAAGTTAATACAAATCAGAACATCCGATTTTACATTGTTAAGCATAGACCCGAGCGACACAAATGAAGAAAGCTCCGCCACAGAGCATTTAAGACTCCTTTTAGGCTTTCAAATAGACAAACCATCCATTTGGTACTATTAAAAGAAGTTTAACGGATCCTACAAAGCTCCATGGCAGATTCATTTGTGTCGCTCAGGAAGATCAAGTCAAAAAGCTCCAAATTTCTGTAATAATTCCGTTAAAAATATTTTTAGCAAACTCTCCAATTTCACCTGACATCAATGGTATAAGAGATTCGATTAAAACATACCTACCAGAGGGTATCACCTTACCAGAATTGAATTCAACCCAGATTGAGGATGGAATGAATAAAATTACCGATGCCTTAAAGCAAAAATGTTTGGAAGCTTCTGGAAGTGACACTGCTTATGATGATGTTTCGGTAAATAATATTTTTGTTGTTGTAGAAAAATTATTCAATGGAAATTTTCAAACATTTATTTAATTTATTTAGGCCGCAGCATTAACATTCAACGAGTGTGTTCAAGATCTTGTAGATTTTAGCAATATTGAAGAGGAAATTGAAAAAGCGAAGCCAACTGGGGATTTAGATATTGTTTTTGGTAAATATTGTATCAAAAAGAATCCTGTTTTAAAATGCCTCGATACATTCGCAAATGCTACAACTGTGTGCCTTAATGCTGAAGAAAAAGCTTTTAAGATAGTCTTCATGAGAATGGTCACTAGAATTTTAGACTTTGTGTGCCATAACAACGGAAATCAAATTGCACTTTTCATTTCTGAAAGTGGACCAGAATGCTTCAAATCTAAAGCTAATAATTTAGCTACATGCTTTAGAAAGAACTTTGAGAAATACAACATTATGACCTTTGATAGTCCACCTACATTCAAAATATCACGAGAAAATTGTGCTGATATTAAGAAATTTGAAAATTGTGTGGTTTCGGAATTGGAAAATTGTCGAGAAAGTACATCAGCTAATTTGGCAGAAGCAATGTTCAGATATGTCAAAAAAGAAACAGTTTGTAAAAATGCTTAGTTGTGATTAAAAATAGAAAGAAATAAAATTTCATGATAATGAGCTCAATTTAAATATTTATAGAACAATATTGAACTAGTTTGACATTACTTTGATATTTTAGTATCATGCAATACACATTCTGTTATCAGGGATCGTTTGGAAATTGCGTAACGCTTAGGGGAACACTTAGGGGATCACAATTTGGTTTATGACTCAGCTACAAAGCGTTGCGATTTAAGGAAGGAACCTTAAAAATGCATTACGTAATTTCTGAACATTTCCTATCCAAATAGGAGCTAAAATCAAGCAAACTATGTATATTAACGTCATTCTTTGTACACTGATTAGGGGAAGGAAGGGAAGTTCACAATTCGGTTCGTGATTTAACTACAATGCATTACAATGACAGGAAGTGGCCTTAAAAATGCGTTACGTAATTTCTGAACATTTCCCGATCAAAATAGTAGCCGAAATCGAGACAAACTATGTCTATTAACGTCATTCTATGTAAATCGATCAAGGAAGAAAGGGAAAGGTCTCTATTTGGTTCATGATTCACCTACAAAGCGTCACGATTTGAGGAAGTGACCTTAAAAATGCATTACATAATTTTTGAATAATTTCTCATCAAAATAGAAGCTGAAATCAGGTCAAACTATATCTATCAACGTCATTCTATGTGAATTGATCAAGGGAGGGAGGGGAAGGACACAATTCGGATCATGATTAAGCTACAAATCATTACGATAAGAGAAAAAAAGCCTTAAAAATGCGTTACCTAATTTCCAAACGTTTCCCAATCAAAATAGTAGCTAAAGTCAAGCAAACTATGAATATTTTCGTCATTATAAGTAAATCGATTGCAAAAAGTCACAAACATTCAAATAAAGGCACAAAAATTGACATCATTAAGCAACGAGAAGCAATTAAAATAAAAACATGAAGTCAACATGTTAATACAAAAATTATTCTTATCAGTTACAACGATAATCTCATCTCGTACACCAACCTTCTTTCGTCTGCTTAACACCTTTACGTGTACGACACTTTTTGGTACCGTTGTCATTGCTGTTGTTGATGATTGTTTGGTAAAAAAAATTTACACAATAAAAATGAGATTACAAAACTCAAAGAGATTATAAGGATTTACATGAGCATAAAAGAGTCATGTTGTTGAACTATCATTGACATTCCTTCCGTTCTCATCCTTTGACTTGCATTATTTAAACAACAACTAGTACTCGACTCACATGCAAATATTTTCAGATCTATGTTCTGTATAATGAAACTTCCTCGCATAAGCAACTCAATTTTCCAATGTACGCGCATTTGAATTTCTACTATGCTCTTTATAAATATGCTATGCGATGCTTTGGGGTGTGTTTTGATGTACTTAATACTTCGTTTGTTGAACGAGAAAACAGTGAAAAGGTGGAAAATGGAAAATTGTAAAGCTACGATGACATTAAATAGCTTTTCATCTTATTCTAGACTATTGCTCCTGTAAATGACATAGAATGTCTTCATGTTGCTGGTGATATTGTGTTGATTTAGATGAAAACAAGAATAATAAAGGAGTTGGGGATGAATAATAACTAGATCAGTTGTGGACAACCTGTGGATCGCGGGACAATAGTATACCGCCAAAAATCCTTGGAAATGGGATGCGTACGCCGTTTACGATTTTAGTCGAGGTTTACTACCAAGATGTACCACAAAAAGCAAAAGGTTATCTACCACTGAACAAGATAATGCTAATTAGTTTAAAGATCTGAATATTTATAAGATTTTGTATTCAAATTAAAATCTGAACAGTAAATCACAAATGCTAAGAATAAGAAGGTCATCTGTGTTTTCAGTTAAATGGCATCAATGATCAAACTGGAGTGCATTGCCAAAAACCTTGATCTTTATCAAAAAGCGTCTTGCAAACTTACTCGAGTAGCACAGCGAGTTTGGTAGGGCACTGCTATGTCACGAATTTGGCTTCAGGACATTGTAATAGCTGATTTCAAGTGCCAGAAGTTGACTCACAATTTAAATTGAGTCGAGTTGACTATTCCATACAAAATCCCGTTCGACTTGAGGCCTTTCAGATAGAAATGCGAAAACCACAAATTTCAGAAATTGAACGATATTTCTAAAACTAGTAATTAAAAGTATGACATATTATATATTTTTGGAAAGGTCTTTCTTTTAGGTATCCAAAAAAATTAGTTATAGTTTATGTAATTGTCCAGGGTTGGAACACAAGAGCTTTGAATCATGACAAAACCATACTTTTTAATCACCCTAGTTCGGCATGTTTCAATAACTTAAAAATTTTGCTGTTATGCTTTTATAATAGAACATCCAACATACTAAATTGCAGTGAAGAGATATTTTGAATACAACTCTGTACAACTGAAAAATCGGTATTTCAACTCTGCCTATTTTTACATGACATTTTCACAAAAATCAGCATAATTAATCACAGGAAACGATTTTTTGAATGATCTAAACGGATTCTGGTAGACAATTTAAAGCATAATTTTATGAGCATAAAAGTTTTTTGATTACATACATTTTGAATTTATAAAATACGTTAAATGTAATTTCTATGCATTTTTCCATTTTTACCCAAATATTATCGTAATTTAGATTTAGTTGAAATTCTTATCTAATTTATAAAAATTAAGATCATAGTAATAAAATAAACATATTAAATATGCTTTAATCAATAAATAATAATAAAAAGTGAAACATAAATGAAAACTTAAAATTACTTGAAAAAATGTGTTTAACGTATTTTATAAATTCAAAATGTATGTAATCAAAAAACTTTTATGCTCATAAAATTATGCTTTTAATTGTCTACCAGAATCCGTTTAGATCATTCAAAAAATCGTTTCCTGTGATTAATTATGCTGATTTTTGTGAAAATGTCATGTAAAAATAGGCAGAGTTGAAATACCGATTTTTCAGTTGTACAGAGTTGTATTCAAAATATCTCTTCACTGCAATTTAGTATGCTGGATGTTCTATTATAAAAGCATAACAGCAAAATTTTTGAGTTATTGGAACATGCCGAACTAGGGTGATTAAAAAGTATGGTTTTGTCATGATTCAAAGCTCTTGTGTTCCAACCCTGGATAATTTCATAAACTATAACTAATTTTTTTGGATACCTAAAAGAAAGACCTTTCCAAAAATATATAATATGTCATACTTTTAATTACTAGTTTTAGAAATATCGTTCAATTTCTGAAATTTGTGGTTTTCGCATTTCTATCTGAAAGGCCTCACTTCTAGTTCTGCTAACTTTGACCCATGTTACGACGAAAAATGTGATTCCCCGCATTCTGGTATTTCCAGCACCAATAATAACACATCTATATCCAAAACACGCTCACTACTTCCTACTACTTCCTCAATCTATTTTAAAACTCTAATATTAATTCAGGTAAAGTTTTTATCATTTTTCATTCTTATATATAATAAGATATATGGGGATATATGAAACCTCATCTCAAGATATTGAAAATACATCTATTTTGCATCCTGAATGTAATATGATTACTGATAGGATTACCGTATATTGAATACCTTTTATGTCACTTAATTTACTCTGCACAAGAAATGTATAGTATTAAGATTTTACTTCAACCTTGACATTATGAAAATTATTTCTTGTGCATGATACTCTTCATGCTTATTTTTTTTATCTATTTGTTGATAAAATATGTACATATGATACCTCGAAGCATGATGGTGGTGCTTAATGAAGGTAGATCTGAACTGTCAAGACAGTAAATTTGAAAAAATACATTTAAAATGTTCAGTATCGTGCAAAAACCATCAAATGCAGCAATGCTTTCACGAGTTTCCGTGTGGTTGAAAAGTTTATAGCACAAAAAAAATTTTTACATCCATTAAGAGAGAGCATGAAATTTCTATAGCAAGAGGCAACAATTTATGCTTATTTACCAGTCTCACGACCTTGAACAGCTGCTTGTTGGCTTCTGGTGTTGTTTTCTTCATCATTATCCAATGCCTTGTTTTAGGTATAGTTCTTCTTAATTTCAAAATGTTCTGATGCTACATGTTTGTTTAAGACCTAGAAGCGACAAGCAAAAAGTAGTAAAATACATTTAAAGATTTTTTGTTAGAATTAGTAATGACTTATTGATTGTATGTTCTGTCGCTGTTGTGTATCGAATTGTAAACATTCAAAATGTTTCTATTTTATCTGTGTGCATGATGAATGTTTAGTGTACACAATTAAGAGTTTAATGGTGTGGATTTGTTTTTGATTTTTAAATATGCTTGATATTTTGATTAATTACATTGTGAAGATGAACTGCAAGATTTAAAGTTCACTGTGTCATTACAAAAATGTAAAATTACTCAATAATATGTACAATTCCTGCATATGTATGCTCTCTGTATTATTGTCTTTCAGTCATTCAACTCTAAACCACTAATCCTGGCTATAAATCTTTCATCAAATCTAAAATCACCAAAAAAGATGCATAAATCAAGTTTTAGGTATACCATGACATAAATCGCGAAAGTTTTTGCACTTCTGACTCTGACGTGCAGTAATTCAAATGTGTTTGTCATTTTATTGACTAAAGAAAATAAAGTGCAGCTATAAATTCATTATCATCGCATACATTTACAAATTATCAACTTAAGTAAGCATCATCTACACCACTGTACAATCAACTGATTTTATAATATCTATAAGCACAAGAGAGACAAGAAGAAAACCAGAATAAACTAGTAGCCGCTGTTATAGTTGTGAATGGATGAACTAAGCGCATTTTTAATGATAATATGCCTTGGATATCTTGTCGATAATTTTCGCTATGATCAGCACCTAGGAGATCAGCATTACGCTGACACTTGCATTGCAGCAAGAAGCAAACTTTGGCTTTTATCCGTCGCTAGACATTTTCTGTGAATGGATCATTGAATCATTAATTCAATATTTAGTTCAGGCATACATTATGTTCGACAAAAATAAGATCCAGTTAACATCCAGACAGTTAATGACCGTAAAAGTAAGCTTTAGTTTATATTCAGACAAATTATGCTCCTAAGGGGCCGTTCACTTATTGCGTTACGCAAAAAAATGAATTTCTAGACCCCACCCCTCCTCCCTTCTCGTTACAAACTGTCCATGGAAAAACATTTTTTTGGTTAAGGCTGTTACAAAATCGTAGGCCCTCCTCCCCACCTAAAACGCGAACGTAATAAGTGAACGGCCCCTAACAAAAAGAAAGTTTTTATGAAAAAAAAAATCAATTTTCATTAACGGTTTTTTGAAATTCAAACTTATCGACTAATCCAATGTCAATGATGTTTTCGTTAAAGTCAGAAAAGTTAGTATAACTAAGAAATGATAATGAATTACAAAAGACCGAAATTGTTGTGTATATCTACGAATTAGCAGCTATCGAGTGCAAAAATTCCGAAGTCTCTAAGTGCATCCTCCGCGGAGTTTTTGTCTAACCAGTCAGTCAAAGTGAACCTTTAGAACGCATTGCATCTTAAGGAAAATCCGCTAAAAAATACAGAATCAAATATCGGAGTAAACAATAGTTTACTTCTCATTTTTAGTTTTTGTTTAGTCGCCAAGTTGTGAAGAGTTAAAATAAAGAGTTGAAAAATTGATAAATAAATAGATCCAATCAGTATTTGTACGTATCGTTGGCGTAAAGCAAATTGATAAGCGCAAAGAGCGAGAAATTTAATTTATCAGCGAGTTTATGGTAGAAAAAGTAAATTAAAATCCAAAAAAAGAAGAAAAATAATTTGCTATCAGCTGCAATTTCATGTGAGCGTATATTGCGTAATCGAAAATCACACACATAGACAGATTCGTTTATAGAAAAAGAGCAACAACAAAAAATTAGAGAACCGAAATTAAATTCTGTTCATTCTTCCGTTAAGTGAATAAAATAGTTTTAGGACACTCTAAATTTAGAATCATAGTGACATTAAGTGTATGGGACAGCTGTGAAAATAGCACGTAGTGATAAAAATTCATTATCTTGGACATCGCAGAAGCAATTTTAAATTTGACGCTAATTTACGTGCGGCTGTGAAGTTATTTTGGACTGTTTTTTTCCTATTTTGTTTGGTTGTGTTGCTGTCCAATTAATGGAGATCAAAAACTATATTGCCGTAAAATTGATGCCCGAATTGTTGAGGCAAAAAATTATATATATTGATGGTGCCGATGATACAGAATTCATAAATATCGATTCTGTTGATGTGAAAGAATTGAATGAAGCTTTTGCATTAACAAAACCCTATGCTGTCGATGTCAAATTGAGCCGGTATGCTGAGCGTGACGTAAAACATGAATTTCATTTAGTTGTGAAGGTCAGTAATATTTTTTTGTGTGCTGTATGTTTGGATATATTTTTTTGTTGTTGTGTGCAAAGGTATCTACGATAAAACACGAAATGAGAAATGATAAGCACAGATGATTGCGATCTCACATTTTTTCATCTCTCGCTTTATATTTTTTTCTACCTTTCATACCTTCTATTATTGTTATTTTTATTATTAAATAGATATGTTGAGATATGGGCATAGAGGGTTGAAATTCAGTTTAAAGGCAGCAGTGGTTATTGGTGAAAATAGAACGTTTTATGGTTTGGGGTATTTTAGCTTGAATTTTAAGTTTGTATAGCTTAGCTTTAATTTATTTAAAAGAACTAAACCCTAAAGGACGAAGATTATTCTCTAGAGGACTTGTTCACTTTAAATATACTAGATGAGCATGCAATGTTGCCAACACAATGACGAGGCGGCAGTATAATTAGAACTAAGTGGTAGCCAAATGGTAAATTTGATTGTTTTCGACAAGCAGCTGCCACTCGGTTCTGAGAATACTACCGTATCTTCATCGTGGTACCAGCATTTTGTTAAGTTACAATCTTGATTGTTTTCTACTAGGTCGATTTAGTTTTTGTATAGGAAAGTCAACTCAAGTCGCTTAAACTCCATATAAAACCCTAAGTCCACTTCGACCACTGTGAAAACCTGAAAATATTCCAACTTAACCAATAAATACTTGTTAAATTTTATTGGCACTTGTCCAAATTTCCCAAATATAAGTAACGCCAAAAAAGCTTATTCTCATATAAAAAAACATTCACAAAATTTGCCCAACATTCCCAAGTATTTCGATCCATATTCCCATAAACATTGTATGCTTGCTCACTATATGGCAGTAAAATAATAAATCAAAAATTCCTTAGAGGATATCATGTTGTACGGGAGGGAGGAGTTTGGCGGTTAAAAAGCCTCATAAAAAAAAAGAGTTTGAGATCAAGAAAAGGAAATATGTACTTTCATTTCGAAAGGAATTTATTACTTCACCTTAAAGTTGTTGAAAATAAAATAAATCTTAGATATCTTATATATAAATTTTATTCCTGCTGTAAATATGTATTTTATTTCATTTCAATGATAAAAGAGCTTGAACAAAAGTAGAGAGTTTGTTTTATTTACACGACATTGAAAATACGAATGCGAAAATTGAGAAAAAGAAAAGCTCAAAATTTTCTCATTCGTTTTTTGCTTCTTTTTGCATTAAGCAACAAAGTTTGAAAATTTGTCACTTCTATTTTTTTCTATTTTATTGTTATTTCAGTCATTTACGCAATGTTTTGTTTATTTTATCTACAATGGGCTGTAAAGTTTTACAATTTCTATGACAGATGTAGGTCATGGTGAGATTGAAATCCTTAAATTTACATGTTTTTGAATTAAAGCATATTTTTAATGTTTTTGGCTGGTAATTTTTAAAGAATTCTGGCCGAGCGACTCGAATGTAGCTTTTAAGGCTCTGATAAAGCTATTTTATTAACACTAAATAGAAACTGCCTCTATTTAACGTCTATAAGGTTGTCAATTTAAGATCGAAAAGCCTTCTACAATCTTATTACTCGGGCTGTTACTATGAAATATTTAAAGAAACAAGAGCTAACATTTCAATGGATTTGACAAGAAAATCTCAATGTTTTAAAGAAGTATTGCTTTAATTTGCTTTATAAATTGAATTCTCTTCTTGTTAAAACAAATAATAGTCATAGAAGCATATCCGTCAAGCACATGACGAAGAAATGGCCGAAAATAATTTTGATCGGCGTGACCCTAGCCTCAGGCTAGATCTGATAAACTCTGGCCTCACGTTAGTATCAAGTCTAGCTAAAGCTGAATTCTTGGATATTTATATGCCTTGTGTCTCTCGGGATATGTCTCTAAGAAGAAATATAGATATAAAATGAAAATTCTTTTGATTATTGATATCTATTGAAGAAAATACTTTTTCCTGTTAAATTTACAAGCTCAAAGCTATACCCACAATTTTAATTAATTTATTATCTCTTTGAATATTTCAGATTACTCCAACTGTTCCTCAGGATTTATACAATAGTTTACAATATGACGTTCTGTTTGATAGTGAAGAGACAGCATACAGAGATATTATTCCAGCTCTTGGTCGTAAAGATGATTTTCCAAAGTAAGTTTAACTTCCATAAATAATATCAAATTTAAGGTTCGTCCAAAAGTGCAGTCCTCTTAAGTGGACAAAAAACCGTTATAACTAGACATTAACTTGACTTTAATTAGTTTTAACGTATTTTAAAAAACTGCATATCTGCTACTTTGAATGAACTTTAAGTTACAGATGAAAAACTCAAGTCTGAGCATTAAAAATGCTGGAAATGCAGTTCCTTGCCGAGTCCTAATCAAAATTGATTGGGCTTTAAAACCTCTATGACTTTTATCAACTGATAGAATATAGAATCAGTTAAAATCTTCAACTTTATATCCTTAATTTAACATAATTTACTAATTGATCCTTATCCATATTCCAGGTATTACTATTCGCTCCGTGAGCAGAATAGAGCTGTTATGGTATTGGGCAACTTTAACTATGATGGATGGAAATTATCAAAATCTCGTGTTAATTTGGATTTAAATCATATTCTTGTTGCTGGTATGTTGTTGTGAAAATTAATCGTCTATGATGTGTGAATAAACAATGAGAGTGAAAAAAAAAATGCAAGAACCTACATACATGAGTATACTTTTATGTGTGCTAATGGATACATAAAAATTTGCGTTGGATTATATTTCATCATGAATATGCTCTTTTAATCCATTGAAAACACCTGTTGATAAGTGAAATAATGAAAAATATATAAGCGCACGGAGAGAACAAAATTCTTTCATATCCATTTCAACAACAGAAATTCAGAAAATGTTTCAGAATTGCGCTAGAAGTGAAATATGAAAAATAAAATATCCCGTCATGAATTAAGTAGGAAGAAAAGAGAAGAAGAAAAACCTGTGCAATATGTACATTACTATATTCCCATCCAGTGAGAGTTGAGCTCTAAATGCAATTTTGATTCCCTCCTTCTTTCCTGCTTGCATGTGCAATTTCTTTTCTGCCATCTCATTAAAATTAAGTTAAAATTTTTTTTATGCCTGCAGACTTTTCATGATGAATTAGTTTTGTGATTAAGGCGCATGAATTGGAATTAAGGTTAAATGAATTTGAAAAGTATTTTCATGAATTCTTGAGCATATAACTTTAAAATTGTTATTTTCATATTCAGAAAGGAATTCTCATTGGAATTTAGTTAAACAAATAGTCCAGACTATAAAGAATTTTTGTTAATTTTCATGTATGTAAATTCTTTTATATTATAATGAAGAATGTTTTTTGCACTTTTTATGATTCATACTGCATTGACCGGGCTACACAAATGAAGAAAATTCTGACATGGAGCACTTTAGGCTCTGTTAAAGCTCGTTTACTAATACAAAAAGAAAGCCGTCTCCGTGTTGTATTCAAATGGCTACAATAAGGCATCATCATGGAAGCACTTTCCGTTTGGTTTGACCAGCACAACTCATATGAAGAAGGCTCATACGTGGGGTTCTTAAGGCTCATACGTGGAGTTCTTAAGGCTCCACTAAAGCTAATTTGTGTATAAGATCTGTACCAAATGGAAGCTTGCTCCATACTTACTTTACTGATCTTACAGATCATTTCAAATCCGGTTTTACAAATAGATATATTTGGATATACATTACTTATGGAAGCATTTTGGGGTTCAACCAAAAGAGAAACCAAAAAAACATGATTATATTAATAAGAAATTGCATATTTTAGCAAGACTGACTGAATAATTCTTAATTTCAAATCATATTTTTAACAGTCGTTAAAAATAACTTTCAACAGCAATAACCCTGACAATAACTACTTACATACTTATTCATAAAATCACTATCAAAACTGACAAATGACAAAACATCAAAAGAATGATAGTTTCCACTTATCAGCCGACAGCCATAAAATGAATGTCATATCCAAATGAATAGTTTCCCTTTTCTGTGAAAACTTTTTTTTATGCTCAAAAAAATTTTTGAAATGAAAACTTTTTCTTCCATTTTTTTGCTACCTTATGCAACTTTCATTTGCATGGTAGATTAAAAATTTTAGCATTATGTCAGTCATGTTTCATTTTCTTTCCTTTATCCTTTCGTCTGAATGTGATATGGCAAAAAAAGGCAGGAAAATGATAGAAAAAAAGCATAACTTTTTTGTTCGCAATTATAGTGCTCATCTGTAATTATATCATGTAGAGTAAAGAAATGTTCTAAAAAAATATATTTCGTTTTTTTGGGTGGATGTAGATAGTGATGGATTTAATCATGTCTGTGTGAAGATGTAAAAACTGTTCATGAGAGTTTTTGTGACTTTTTCAATAATCCATTGTATTCTCGGAAAGAACATGACGAGGAAATGGAAGAAAATCTAGTCTCAGGCTAATGTAAAGCTAGTTCAGGCAAGAGTTGACGAAATCTGGCCTCAGACCAGTGTCAAGTCAACCTGGAGCTTGATTTTCGGTCATTTATACGCCGTGTGCTTTCCGGGATCGCTTGTCATGTAATGTGATAATCAGAGCTCTAAATCGACTCGAATTTTGTATGAAAAAGTCAACTCGACTTCATGCAAAATTCAAGTCGGCTTCCAGCATTGATGATAATCATTATGAACAATATAAACAGTCAATAAGACCAGAAAGCAAGTTAAGAATAACGAGACAAAAAGGTGATTTAAAATAAATGAACAATGCCTTAATATAGCTATCATATGTCCATATGACTATCATAATGCATATAAAAATAAAAACATACAAAGTACTTGACCTTCATCTATTGAAAATAAGGAAAAAACCTTCATTTATAGTGTACAAAACCTCATCATTAATGCATCATGTAAGATAGCATATCAAGAAGCTAAAACATATTTCCTTCAAATAAATTTCAAAAAAGGAACATAAATAATTCAATCATCGCATGTAGACTCACATTTGGCGAGCTATAAACTTTTCAATTTACGAACAATTGCTTCACTCTCGCAATATATAATGTGCAAAATAAATAAATCAAACTTATCACGTGTTCTTTATTTAAGTGTATATACTTATTTTGAGCTTTCAACGCGTGCCCTAAATCTCAACTCTAACATTGATTGACGAGTGTAACAGTGACCGAATACAAAGAATTTAATCTTATTTTTCATTTTTTTATTCTTATTTACTTTCTATGAATAAAGTTCGTGAATTGGGTAAATTTCATGGTGAATGTTACGCGTTAAAGGAATCAAATCGTGGCCTATTTCATATTATCACAAAATCATTTCGGGAGTCACGCTATGCGAAAGATTTCGATGAAATTTATGGTGCTATGTTAAAGGCCTCACCAAAGCGTGGAACACAAGCCATACGTGAGAATCATGAGCTGCGTCGAATTGTTCCAGAAGAATTTTTACAAAAAATTGAAAAATTATCTGAAGATCCTTGGAGCTATTTCAAGAAATGTGTTATACCTGTTGAACCACTTGCAACAATCATTCACGGGGATTATTTGAGAAACAACATCGCTTTCCAATATGATGAGAAGGTAAGTGTTTATCCTGCAATTATGCTCTGATATTTGAAAGAATTAGCAGCAAACTTGAATTTCCCAAACCAAAATTTACCTCTAATTTCCCAATACAGGCACCACATTCACCAATCAAAGCGATGATGTTTGATTTTCAAACGTTACGTTATGCATCACCAATGATAGATCTCGCCGTCTTTCTTGCCAACTCAACAGGTACAGATGTACGTTCTACCCACTTCTCTTTCATCTTCAAAACATATCATGAAGAAGTTATCAAGACATTAATGTTTACCTTGAAGAAATTCCGACATGAGATTGATGATATTTATAGGTATGTATAGATATAAATATAAATTTGTTGGCTCATGCAATTCCTAAGGGTGAATTTGATCCAAACTGTTTTGGAATCTGTTATGGTGCAACACTATAAATTGTTTTATTTTTATTCTCATATTCTGTTCTGGGTCTGCAATGTATTAATCATTATGTTTATTTATAAATAGCTACGATAATTTCCTACGTGAATATGCCAGAATGTCAATGTATGGATTCATTATTGCTGCACAATTTCTTCAAGTGTTGCATGATCCGGAGGAAATGGATATAGAGCAAGTTTTTGCAGAAGGAAATCGATTGGGTCCAGACTTCTTTGTTCAGGTAAATTATTGATATTTTAGTATTTTAGGCTATTTAAGGAAGGAGTTAGAATTGAGTAGTGCTTGTAATGTCGAGCCAGAGTCGGTATGCTGAAGTTTGGCTTACTTACTTACTTACTTCGCTGGTCGTACTTATCAATTGTAATCCAAGGCGTTTAAAGCAAGCTCCTTAGCAGGCTTTCGTCTGGCAATTTCCAATACCAAGTTCATTACTGCCTTCATCCACAGTTTCCTTCCAAGTGTTCTTTTGTCATCCAGATGCTCATTTAAAGCAAGATTTGTGGACTTTAAGTAAATTCCGTTTTAAAGCTAAGCTTAAACAAGAAAAAAAAAATCCATTTCAATTATTTCCTTTACTCATGTTGTGGTTGATCTTACATACATCACTGATGTCAACCTCTTAACCAACATTTGTGGTCGGTTTGAGGCTGTATGATATTTTTTGGTCATATTACTGCAAAAGTTTTTAAATCAATTAATTTACACGAGTTAATTATTTCAATCATAATTATAAATCTGATACGTCTAGACATTAATTTAAACTTTGACTTTTATCCTTGAATTTGATATTTATTGAACTAATTAAGTATGAATTTTCCACGCTAAGTATTTCAATAATCTAATTTCATATATTAACTGATAGCGATACGAAAAGTTTTTATCAAAGTTCGCATATTTCATGAAACTTTACTTCTCTTTTTTTACTTTATTTTAAAATTATATTCACAACATACAGAAAGCAATGAAAGCTGGCGGTGAAGTTGTCAACTATGAGCTTGCAGGATTAATTTATGACATGTATAAGCTTCATCAAAAGCTGGGTATAGAGTTGGAGTGAAGAGCATAATAATTAATGTACCAAGATGAAGCGAAATGGAATGAACATGCTGTTGAATTTCTTAATTAACTAAAAATATTTTTTTTTTGTCAAATGAATAAAGTCCATTGTTATTTTTGTTTTACTTATTTTACTATCGGCTAATTTTTAATTTCCATGCACGATTTTTATTAAAGTTTTTTTTTTATTTTATATTCAACAAACAGACAACAACATAACCAGACTAGTTGGAAACTGTATTACTGTATTAATCTGTTCACTGGTCACAAAATTATCCTTTCTGCTTTTCTTGTATTCAGTAAATGAAACCAGATCATTAACATTAACAATTACATCTGCTACTTGATTTTTAAACATCATTTCTGAAATTTCTATTTTAAAGTTGTTTTGGACGTCTGTCTGTCGACAATATTCAACAAAATTTAGAGTTTGTTTAGAATTTTGGTAGATTTTTGTAATTTTCAAAGCAATAAAGTCTAGTCCAAGCAATATAACGGGTCTATATGGCATTGTTCCTGGAAAGCACACGACATAGAAATTTGACTCTGGTCTAAGGACGAATTTCATCAAATCTAGTAGCATAACGGATCAATATGGCATTTTAGTGTTCCTGGAAAGCACACGACGTAGAAACTTAACCCAGGTCTAAGGACAAATTTCTCATCGTGTGCCTTCCTTGAAGATTGAAATTAATATGTAACTTATATGGCTGCCTAATAAGACAGAAATTTGAGTACGAGATTTGAAATTATTTAATTCTAATAATCGACTTTGATGCCATTAAAATCTGCAACTAGATGCGCCTCAATTCCACAACAAAGTTGTCAATTCAATCATTTAGCTACTTTAGTTTTCTCATTAGAAACAGCTATAATATGAAAACACTGATTTCCTCAGAGATTTTTCTTTATTATCTCTTAGAAATTTTCTTCAATTAATTTTCTCTTGTCATTTCAGTAAAGCTTTTGTTACTCATTCGTTTGCACAAACAAACATGATTTTCTATAGAATTGTTTTTGCATGTTAATTCAGGTATGAATGAATCTGTAACTAAATTTGCATGACATATACTGTAGTTAAGTTGTTTGACTAAATCTTTTGTAGGTTTTAATGTTAAATTTTGATGAATTTGAGAAAAATGCTTTCAGGTATGTGCAATTAGAGCAAGTTTTCTTGAGCATGTTCCTTGTCTGTTAGAGGAAGATCTAGAAGATATACTTGAGAGGCACAATACCGTTAAAATGGATCGATATCAGCAGTCACGATGCCTTAAAGGAACCCTCGCATCATACTGTTAATAAGACGAAACAACGACGCCCAGGCAAGCACTCTGTGCTACTCGGGATACACGAAATTCCAATATAAATGCATTACATGCTCTAATGATCCTGTTTCCAATTAAAACCAGCTAAAATGTCACAAAATGAGATAATTACAACTAATAATTCTTTTCAACATGTTGCCTAACTTTAAGGCGTTAATGCCATTAACACTTCGTCACTTTAAAACGTTTAACGACACGAAGAGAGAGAGCGAAAAATGAAAAAATAATTTTGAGCTTAATGTAGCGTAATATGCAGTAATTAAGTGCAACCACGATGATGTATGTGGATGCATGCCGTTTTTTTGTGCATGAAAATATATTCTCGTCTTCATAATTTGTTGTCATCATATTTCATCCGTCACATCCGCTCCAAAGTGCTTTTAATTCTTCAAATTACTCGCAATCATCCAACTGCATATAATAGTAATAATATTAAATGCTAATGCTTTGATATTCTAGCATTTGTCATGAAATATAATGAATAGGGATGAATAAGTTATGGAAAATGTTTTAATGAATTTTGAATTCACTTCTGTCATGTTTGAAAATTGTTGCGGAATAAATCATGATGCATTTCTGATGAATTTAAAGGTCAGAAATTCAAAAAGATATAGTTTATTGCTTACATCTACATTAATTGATTTTTCGGAAAGGACATGGGGTTTACAGTAGCGGCCAAAAGTATCCGGACAAACACAAAAATGACCATAACTTTTGAATGGATTGTCCAATTTTGCTCAAATTTTCACTAAAATACGTGTAATTAAGATAGAAACTTAAAAAATAACACTTTAAATCCAAAACCAGTTCAATTAAAAAATTATTTTGAAAAAATTGAAAAATGAATGGACAAAAGTATCCGGACAAAACCTAAAAATGAAACTAAATTTAAATATTAACTACTAATACGGCTTAAAGTGGGTTTATATTTAGTTTTTATATTAAATTCTTCGTAGGAAAACCTTTCGCATCAATCATTGCTTGGCGTCGTCTCGATATGGAATGCACAAGTTTAATTAAAGAAGATACGGACGTTGTACACTAGTATGCTTAATTGCTTACATTAAAACACCCTGATTTGAGGGTTTATGACCAGAAATTTGTCTCTAAACTTGCTTCTAATTAAGTTTTATCGGATTGAGGTCTGAACTTTATGATTTCCATTCTATTCCACATATTTTCTTGGTATTAAAAAATTCTTTGACGACCTTTGATTTGTAAAAGGATCATTATTCTGCTGAAATATTCAGCCACTAGGCATAATACGCTTAGAATAAGGAATAACTACCTTATTAATTATTTTCTCATCCATTTTTGTATTCATAATGCCACTAATATGATGAATCGGGCCAATACCGCCACGACTGAAGAATTCTAAAATCACTACGTTACCTCCAACAAGCTTTACTGTCGGTAGTTACTATGTTTGATCATTTCTAAGATCTTTTAATCATATTTTACACTAAATACTATCAAATTCAAATAGAATGAACTTAAATTTATCACTTTATAAAACCTTTGCCCATTATTGTACTATCGAGTTAAGATGATCCATTTAAAATTTCATTCATACACTCCGATTCTTTTATGTAACAAACAGTTTGTTGACGGGACGACGTCTAAATAATTAAGCATCATTCAATCGATGTTTTACTGCCCGTATACTAGCGTTTAATCCATAATATTCCTTAATCTCAGCATTCAATGTAACAGTGTTCTTACGTGGACAAGCAATCGATCCTTTGATCAATAACTTATCTTATCTTTCTGTTGTTTTTCTTGATCTTCCTGACTTTAGTAATACTTGATGATTGTTTCTCTCCCTAAATCGCCAAACAACAACAGCTATTGTTGACTTGTCTGTGCTAAATTGATGACAATCTCTTTGTAAACTCGTGATTGATACAAAATTTTAATTAAGGTTTTTTAACAAGAATATTCATATATTTTTGACTTGAAATGATCATTATAAATACTAAGCAGATTTCTAAGTAATCAAAAGTGTGAATCCAATAGAAGAATATGCAGAAAAAAATTTTTTTCGCCGAAAATAAGTTTTGTCCGGATACTTTTGTCCATTCATTTTTCAATTTTTTCAAAATAATTTTTTAATTGAACTGGTTTTGGATTTAAAGTGTTATTTTTTAAGTTTCTATCTTAATTACACGTATTTTAGTGAAAATTTGAGCAAAATTGGACAATCCATTCAAAAGTTATGGTCATTTTTGTGTTTGTCCGGATACTTTTGGCCGCTACTGTATGTGATAAAGCATGTAAAGTTCCAAAAGGATAGACACAGAGTCACGTGTATCGTCACACAAAAGCATCAAAATCAGTAAGATTCATCTTAATCATTCAAAAAGCTCTGTTTACATCATGCTTACTGGTACTCAACAATGCCTAACATCCTTCCAACATTACAAAGTCACTCAATATGATTTTAAATTGCCATTGTCTTTTTCAAAGAACACAAAAACAAATACTTTTCTAAGTAGGATCTAGTAGTATCCCCATAAAATAGGAAACAATGCCGTCTGTGTACGAAACTCTCTTGTGTATTAATTTAGTGAACTAAAAACCTAGAATGGAATACATTTCCGCTTATTCGACTCTTTTTCCGCACATCATAAACTGCACTGAAATTGTCAAAAGGAAAAATGCTTTCCGTCATTCATATTGGCTTTGAGCTTTGGATATGAGCACATACAATATTATGTTTTATGTTTCCTTCAAAACATTTTCTCTCAATTTTTTTTTTTTTTGATCCCATTATTGTTGTCATACCTTTGTTATCCCTATTTTCCTGCTTTGTTTTATTTGCTTGATATTTTTTGAGGGAGAACTAATGAAAATAATCCACTTTATGAGTGGTTTTAAAGTGATTTTAAAATTAGTCTTTCTGGTTGAAATGAGTCACGGGGTCATACACAACACGTCATGGGGGTATGGATGTATGAGATTTTTGTGATTTTGTATAAGTTTATATAAAAGCTTCTTAAATAAAAGCTTCCCAAATTGGCTGAAGTTACCGAAAAATAAAGCTATGTACAGACGTTCTTTAAACGCGACAATGGGCTCTCTTCCGCCCCAGCCAAGGAAGTAAGAAGTAAGTAAATGAAAGCTTCTTAATGAGAAATTTAAGAGATCGTTCGGCTTAAGGGTATTAAAGTGAGTATACAATTTTGTAGGGTTCGTCCGAAATTGCAGGCCCGCAGACAAAATACACAGGTCTGCAGTATTTGCCGAACTACAAGGCATAGCTCAAAATTGCATGCATGTACATCTAAAATGCAGGAAATGCAGATCTGCGGTTCTTTACCGAAACTTATAATTTTGTTAACGAGTCCAGAGATCGATTCATGATTTTGTTGCAAAGCGTTATGGTACGGTACGGTTAACGAGAGAAGGTTAAAGCAGCTACTTTAAGCTTAATGCCAGCTTTATGTGAACTTACCCTAAGACAAAGACAGTCCACCATTATTTATTACCTCCCAAAAACCTAAAACAGCCTGAAACTAGATGAGGTTTTTTTTCCAGCCACATAAAAACTGATGAAATAGTGTCAATGCCTTGACAATTCCAGCAAAAACTCCTCAAACTCACTAAGAATCCAATATAAAAATTCTTGTTATTGACTTCAAACATGAAATTGTTATTTGATTGATTTCATCTGATAATTGAAGAAAGAAGAAAAAATCAATTGTAAACTGTAGAAAAAAAACTCTAAATCAAAGCTTCCAGTATTTGATTCCATTCCTCATTCCAGAAGAAAATATTTTTTCCATCAAAAAGCTGCCATCATGGGAACAAAAGCAATTTATTCCTCGCATGCAATAAGCTCTGATTACAATTTTTATATTTCAACAGTTTCCAGCGAAATAGTTTAAGCTTAAATTGTTAAAATTAGTGTATTCAACTGCGTGTCCCATTTGTCTCATTAATTATGAACAATCCACAAAAAAAATTTTCATTTTCATTTCTGTCATCGATTTAATGATAAGAGCGTAGACATATTGTGTAGGAAATTTCCTCACAGTGGGTGTAAATATCGCAGCTGAAAAGACGGAATCATCGGGAAATGTTTCATTTTTTTGTCGATTTAATGAATGGGTATGGTAAGTCCTCTACATGTTTTATTGTGTCTGTGATTTATATTGAAAGTCACACAAGTTAGAAGTGAAGCAATTAAGTTTATTAATACTGTAATCAATCAATTATCCTGAATAAATGGGTGTGACAGGTTTTCATAAGGGTTATTTCCATTAGGTCTTTACCTTTTTATGGGAAAAATTCCACATTGATGTTTTTTCTATTTCCTTCTTCTTCTTTATTTTATGGAAAAAGTTTATTGTTTATTTTTTTCGTTTTCCTTTTATGGCTAAGGGTGAAATTTACTATTGGTAATTGAATTATTGATTATATATAAACTGTTGAGTGCTCCTCCTGTAATAAACATTAGAGAACAATTTTTATAGATTTTTGTTTTCAATTCAATGTTTACTTTCAATGCTGCACTAGTTAATAAATCCTTGATATCCCGAAGGATACAATTGAAGATAGCTTAGCAACTGAGCTTTTGAGGATCCGGTAAAGCTCTTTTATTGGTGCCGAATGGAAGTCGCATCTATTTAACAGCCAAATGGAAGGCGTCAGCTAAGTAAGGCTATTAACTGCCAAATAGAGGCGGCTCCGAGTAACAAAAAGCGACGAGTCGTATTTTTTTCCGTAAAAAAGGGCCAAAATTAGACATCGTGTTGCCGTCAGGGCAACTTCGCGTTTAACCGTTAACATGAATTCTTTTCATAGCAAACAATTTTTTTTCTGTCTGTGGGTGTTAATAAACCCGAGCGACACAAATAACTAATGCAAAATGGAAGCCGCCTCATTGAAGAGGCCAAAAGACGTCCATATGACTGTCAAACGGAATCACCTTCCATTTAGTATTGGTAAAAAAGCTTTAGCGAAGCCTTAAAAACTTCGAACAGAACCCTTCTCCATTTGTGTCGCTCGGGCATATCAAAAGCTCATCATAAAATTTTCCAATTTCTCTCGAGAATTTTTTTCCCCCCCATTAATGGCTGCTCTGTGAAAATGATTTTGTTTCTGGTTATTTGTAGTGTGCTTACAAGCAATAAACAACAACTGAATAAACAATAAATTTTTGATTGAAATTTTCATATTTTACGACATTATTGTTATTTGCATGGCATGAGTAATTTTCATGATTTTTTTCATTCAACTGTTGACAATCATTATGTTGTAAATATGATTAAATATCTTGACAATTGAGCTTTGATGTTCTATGTTTGTAGTATAGTATTCCTTGAGGATAAATATTGGAACAATAGTTGTTGATTCTTAATTGGTTCGATGATGAAATTGAATTTTTTTCCATTGATTAATCGAAAATTTGGGTCGTTTAAATGTGATTGTGAGATAAGGACGATTCCCATGAGGGGCAGGCTTTTGACAAGCTTTTGTATCATTCAGAAAGTTGAAAGCACACTGAAATGTCCTCCCGGTCGGCATAAATGAAGAAGGCATCGTCACGAAACTAGATTAGGGAATCATATGGGCGCAATGTGGTGTTAATAAATGAGACTTAGCTGAGCATATAGAGTTCCGTGGTGGACCTTCATGCCTGTAAAGATACAAAGGTCTATTTCTACTAATTTATAGCAAAAAATTCTTAAATTGTCACTTGTAAAAAATTCATATTCAATTTCCAAGAATAAGCAAAGCACAAACATCATTAAAAACTAAAGCTGTTCATTATAATTTTGAAATTGCTAGTTGACAAAATTTTAATTTGTTATTCCAAACACGAAATTTAATTTTCAAGCGTTAATAAAAATGAACAAACCTAAAAATTATATATTTTTATAAAAACACCAAACATTTCATTGCTTTTACGAGCATTTTCAGACTTTTTTTTATTATTGTACTAACAAAATAAATTTTCGCTCATAAACTCCAATTTTAACCCATTGACCATAAAGAAAATTAAGATTAACATGCTGTAGTGAGCCACGATAAACATAAAAAAATTACAGTCACGCGTTGAAATACTGTGGTTGAACTGGATTTTATATTTACAGTCGTTTTCTCTGATTCGACTATACATTTTTTTTTGTGTTTGACCTCCCTTCATCATTTTCATGAGGCATGCACACTGTTACAACAAACCAGGAGAGTGGCGATGAAAAATAAATGAAATATACATGTGCTTACATCAGATGACTGTAAAATTATATAAAATATTTTTTGAAAAAAGTTTCAGCTTCTAGGAAAACGAGTTGTTTACTGCTTTTATGTCTGTCAATCTCAATTGTGTATGGATTTTGAAGTTTAAATGGATTCTAGGAATTTTACATATGTAAGAAAAACATTGATCTCTATTGACAGACTGGGTGAATATTGGCAAACAGATAGGCTGAAGAAAGTATAGACATGTAGATAGAGAGATGACAATAACATATCATCGGCTGTCAAACATTCGGTTATTTGGAAAAAATCTTGGAATGTCAAAGTAATGTTGTGTTTATTTGAAAGATATTTTAATCTAGGGACCGTCTTATTTTCATGAAATGTCGAGACATTCTTGGAAAAAAAATTAAGGCATTTTAAATATTAGACAATTTTGGGGGTCTTTATGGACAAATTTGAGCCTTCTTTTTCAAAAATTCAATTGAATTACCTTAAAAATTTGCAAAAAAAGAACCGAATAAAATTGAACTCGGATTTAACGTGAGAAATCGATTTAATGACACTCTACTCCTCCATCCTCTTTTGTTTGAAGCGTAACGTAATGTGAACAGGCCCTTAGAGGAATGACCCAAAATTGTACTACAAATTTAGTGGTATGAATTTCGCAAATGTTCATAATTCATCAAAAATTTCAAAATTTGAATTTTCGACTTCGAAAAAAGAGACGACCCGACAAAGCTCTATGACATAGCCCTCAACCACATACGTACAGAATGCCCCACTACGGAGTTCTAAAGGCTCCGCTTAACCTTTTTTAGCCCTTTAAATCTCCTTGGTGGAGTCTTTTTCATTTGTACCGCTCAAAAGCAGTACTGACGAAATGCTGACCGTCCCGACAAGTATATAGCAGATGACCACCCCTCTTCCAATCCCTCAAATGTATGATTTCTCTCACTCTAGCAAATTAGCTCCATAAAATAACCCTAAAAACACTGTTCATTTTACGACAATTTTCCTACTTGTTAACTTTTTTAGGTAATTTGGTATTTTCTTGCGCTCGGTAAAGTGTACAGTTGTATATGTACTGTTGAAAACATGACCTTTTGTTGTAAAAATTACATGAAATCAATTTTGTTTGTTTATTTATGTGTGGCCATTATTTTTATTTATTCGCTACGCTGTGCGTAAAAACTTTTCTTTCTCTGTATTTTTTCCATGAAAAATTCTTTATTTCTTTTGCTAAAATCTATACATTTCCTTTTTTCTACTACACTAAAAGCATTTCTTTCTCCTTAGAACTGTAATATTATCGTACAATAGTTGAATGGCAATATCTAGATAATTTTTTTTTACTTCTACATGCCAAAGCTCGCATAAAATTTATTATCACAACAAAAATTTACCTTTTTTATGCTTAATGTGCGTAGGTATAGAAGTGAAAGGCATACAAGTTCATGGCAGGAATAAGAAATTCCCACCACAAATTAATCTAATTTCAAAGGAGAAATCACTTTGAAATCTCATAAATACACAACATCAGTCACAAAATGTACACTTTTTTTATCCTCACCTCCCCCCATCAACCAAATATGTGTGTGATGAAAATTTACCGATGTGTGTATAGCTTTTCATCAGGGTTGGAAATTACTTGAATGATTTATTGATTTTAAATAATGCTGTACTTACTTATTTACTGTAACCATGTTCCTATTTGGAACTGTGGTTACTACAATAGACTTTCCATCTGACTCTGTTGTTGGCTCTGTCGCCTAGTTTGTACTAAGTTTCAGACCGCAAGTTGATTTGACATTTTTTCATCACTTTTCAGCGTCAAATAGCTTTTGGAGCTCCTGGACGCAGTTTCCCTTTAGGATTCCAACGACAATAATGTCTTAAGGATGTCCGTTCCAGTACAAACCCTCCAAGGTGAATTTACAGCTCTCGTATCTTCAACATACTTGTGAGCAAGCTATTTGACTGTTAGGTGAAGATACCTAACAGAGGAAAATACCTCTACAACAGGCAAAGAGCATGCTCTCAAGAGCAGAATAAACATAGTTC
This sequence comes from Chironomus tepperi, assembly GCF_022539635.2. Lineage (NCBI taxonomy): Eukaryota > Metazoa > Arthropoda > Insecta > Diptera > Chironomidae > Chironomus > Chironomus tepperi. Next base: position 393,387 of record NW_027226528.1, read on the forward strand.
AATGCTCGCGAGCATGCTCATCTAGTTAAGCTCTCAAGAGCATAAGCTTTGCCTGTTAGGGATAATAATTCATTATCTGTTCTAACATCTTAAGTGGCCGAATTCCTAGTTTTCAACATTGAAATGCTACACTTAACAAGCCAAAGTATCTCAACTTCCGAAAAATCACTAGGCTGATGGTAAGACATGTTCTCGCGAGGACAAATTCAACACCAACTTTCGTGACCTGCACTTTGTTAAATGAGCTATCAAGGCACATTTGCTTCTTGATTTGTGTCGCTATAATACCTCCTTATTTAGACCATTACATCCAACGACATATACTTTCAGATAATGACTAACAGCTCTGCTTTTAATACGCTTTATTCCTTTTATAACACACATATAAAATAAAATAAAAAATAAACACTTTTTACAATGAGCAAATGATTGATGACGATAATTGAATCATGAAAAGAGAGAAATATATATAAAATAAATTTTTATGCCATAAGGCATCTTTATTAATGAATGTTTAGCGTTAACGGAATGAGGATGAAAATGAAGGAAGCAACGAGATGAAAAAAGTTCTTGAATTATGAAAATTGTCACTTGGTTGATTATTTATTTAATGTATTCACATTATAAGCAATTGAATGAGTAATAAGAGGTGGAGATTTGTTGATGTATCCAAGTATTTTATGCATTAAGTTACGCTTTAAGACGATTTAAATTGGCAGTGCGTATCTTGTGCAATCAAAGAACCTACACATCATTAAAAAAGTTATCAGCTTCTCAAGTGGGAAGACAAAGATTCATAATCAAACTTTATAAAATTTAATAATTTAAGTATATTTTTTTGGTTCGGGTCGTCGATGAAAATCTCAGAAAATAGCCTCGTTGAGTGTGAGAGAGCAAAAAAAGGCTCAGCCGAGCAAACAAGAAGACAATCTATTCAATAAAAAAGTAAAAAAGATTTTTATCATCGTATTAAGAGTCCCAAGACTTTATCAATCTTCTGTAGCATGAAAAATCATTATACCAGTGAATCCATTTTCATTCTTTAACGATGTAACAAATCACTTGCAATTTTAGCAATGATTTTTTATGTCAATTGCTTGCTGTCGAGTAAAAGTCCTAAATGAAATTTATGCGATTGTTAAGGTGAGATTTTGTCGAATTTATTTATTTAATTTAAATTCTTTGACTTATGAACTTCCTTTTTTTTAATGTAAAGATCAATTGTGCCTGTGCATGTACGATATTGGATTTATACCTACTTTAATTGAGTGAGTTTATCACCCGAGCGACACAAATGAGAAGGGCTACTTCAAAAAGCTTTTGAGCCTCCGCTAAACCTCCTTTGTTTATGGAAGCTGCTTATTTGAATGGACAGAGCCCTAAAAGTTCCCTAGCGAAGCCTTCTTCATTTGTGTCACTCGGGATAAGTCATCTACATAATCTGCTTTCATCCCCAAAGCTTGACAAGGAATTCAAATTTTCCATGGCTACGCCTTATTCATCATGAATTTCCTTAGATTCAACTCCCTCATCCCCAAAATTAATATCATTTTCCTTAGTAATTATTCAATGACATTCTTCATTATTTTCTTAATTTATTAAAAAATCAGCAAAAAACAAGAGTGAACTAAAAAGAAGAAAATAATTTTTTTCCGGACACACAAATATAAAACAAAATTTTTAACTAAAAATAAAAGCGTGGGGCGCTCATAATAGACATAATGTTATACATTCTTAGTTACTTGGATATAGTCTTGAAATTGTATATATGTCAACGTTTACCATATACAGTAATCGAATACCCTTGCAGACTATGAATATTCTCATTTTAATGAGCGTGTTTATATGTACACTCAATTAATATAATTGAACATGCTCAACTATATGAGCATACTCATGAGCATGCTCCTTATCTGTTCGGGATACTTGCTTACAATTTCCAAATTCTTTTTATGCACTAATTTAACTTTTTTTAGTGCTAAAATTTTCTAAAGTAGGTTATACTTATTTGAAATATAGTATATTTAGAATTTTATCAATTTAAATATCAAACCTATTGGAGTAAATCTGCTTGTTATAGCTTGTTGTGTAGTGGGCTTGAATTTCCAAGTAACTAAGAATGTATAACATTATGTCTATTATGAGCGCCCCACGCTTTTATTTTTAGTTAAAAATTTTGTTTTATATTTGTGTGTCCGGAAAAAAATTATTTTCTTCTTTTTAGTTCACTCTTGAATAAAAGCGTGTACTTTTTAAAAAAAGTTTTTTTTTATATAAATTTATTTTATCCTTTTTAGTCATATCAAGTAATAGATTTTTCGACCCATGTGTATTCAATTCGTTTAAGTAAATACTTAAAATATTTCGGTGACGGTTCACTTCGCTTCGCTTCGTTCGTCCGACTGTGTATAGATCACAGTAGTGCCGGACTCCACTTCGCTTCGCTTCGTTCGCCCGACTGTTATTAGGCCACAGTAGTGCCGGACTCCACTTCGCTTCGCTTCGTTCGTCCGACTGTGTATAGATCACAGTAGTGCCGGACTCCACTTCGCTTCGCTTCGTTCGTCCGACTGTTATTAGGTCACAGTGGTGTCGGACTCCACTTCGCTTCGCTTCGTTCGTCCGACTGTGTATAGATCACAGTGGTGTCGGACTCCACTTCGCTTTGCTTCGTTCGTCCGACTGTGTATAGATCACAGTAGTCCCGGACTCCACTTCGCTTCACTTCGTTCGTCCGACTGTTATTAGGTCACAGTGGTGTATAGATCACAGTACTTTGTATAGATCACAGTAGTGCCGGACTCCACTTCGCTTCACTGCGTTCGTCCGACTGTGTATAGATCACAGTAGTGCCGGACTCCACTTCGCTTCGCTTCGTTCGTCCGACTGTTATTAGGTCACAGTGGTGTCGGACTCCACTTCGCTTCGCTTCGTTCGTCCGACTGTTATTAGGTCACAGTGGTGTCGGACTCCACTTCGCTTCGCTTCGTTCGTCCGACTGTGTATAGATCACAGTAATGTCGAACTCCACTTCGCTTCGCTTCGTTCGTCCGACTGTGTATAGATCACAGTAGTTCCGGACTCCACTTCGCTTCGCTTCGTTCGTCCGACTGTTATTAGGTCACAGTGGTGTATAGATCACAGTACTGTGTATAGATCACAGTGGTGTCGGACTCCACTTCGCTTCGCTTCGTTCGTCCGACTGTATATAGATCACTGTAGTATCAGACTCCACTTCGCTTCGCTTCGTTCGTCCGACTGTAATTAGGTCACAGTGGTGTCGGATTCCACTTCGCTTCGCTTCGTTCGTCCGACTGTGTATAGATCACAGTAGTGCCGGACTCCACTTCGCTTCGCTTCGTTCGTCCGACTGTGTATAGATCACAGTAGTGCCGGACTCCACTTCGCTTCGCTTCGTTCGTCCGACTGTGTATAGATCACAGTAGTCCCGGACTCCACTTCGCTTTACTTCGTTCGTCCGACTGTTATTAGGTCACAGTGGTGTATAGATCACAGTACTGTGTATAGATCACAGTAGTGCCGGACTCCACTTCGCTTCGCTTCGTTCGTCCGACTGTGTATAGATCACAGTAGTGCCGGACTCCACTTCGCTTCGCTTCGTTCGTCCGACTGTTATTAGGTCACAGTGGTGTCGGACTCCACTTCGCTTCGCTTCGTTCGTCCGACTGTGTATAGATCACAGTAGTGTCGCACTCCACTTCGCTTCGCTTCGTTCGTTCGACTGTATATAGATCACAGATTGGGAAGATCCAGTAACATCCAGCACCATATTTGTGCAGTATAGTAAGATCCAGTAACATCCAGCACCGTATTTATACAGTTTAGGAAGATCCAGGAACATCCAGAACCATATTTATACAATATAGCAAGATCCAGTAACATCCAGCACCATATTTGTGCAGTATAGTAAGATCCAGTAACATCCAGAGCCATATTTATACAATATAGCAAGATCCAGTAACATCCAGCACCATATTTGTGCAGTATAGTAATATCCAGTAACATCCAGCACCGTATTTATACAGTTTAGGAAGATCCAGGAACATCCAGAACCATATTTATACAATATAGCAAGATCCAGTAACATCCAGCACCATATTTGTGCAGTATAGTAAGATCCAGTAACATCCAGCACCGTATTTATACAGTTTAGGAAGATCCAGTAACATCCAGAACCATATTTGTACAGTATATTAAGATCCAGTAACATCCAGAACCATATTTATACAATATAGCAAGATCCGGTAACATCCAGCACCATATTTGTGCAGTATAGTAAGATCCAGTAACATCCAGCACCATATTTGTACAGTTTAGGAAGATCCAGGAACATCCAGAACCATATTTATACAATATAGCAAGATCCAGTAACATCCAGCACCATATTTGTGCAGTATAGTAAGATCCAGTAACATCCAGCACCGTATTTATACAGTTAAGGAAGATCCAGGAACATCCAGCACCATATTTGTGTAGTATAGTAAGATCCAGTAACATCCAGCACCGTATTTATACAGTTTAGGAAGATCCAGGAACATCCAGAACCATATTTATACAATATAGCAAGATCCAGTAACATCCAGCATCATATTTGTGCAGTATAGTAAGATCCAGTAACATCCAGCACCGTATTTTTACAGTTTAGGAAGATCCAGGAACATCCAGAACCATATTTAAACGATATAGCAAGATCCAGTAACATCCAGCATCATATTTGTGCAGTATAGTAAGATCCAGTAACATCCAGCACCGTATTTTTACAGTTTAGCAAGATCCAGTAACATCCAGCACCATATTTGTGCAGTATAGTAAGATCCAGTAACATCCAGCACCGTAGTTTTACAGCTTAGGAAGATCCAGGAACATCCAGAACCATATTTATACGATATAGCAAGATCCAGTAACATCCAGCATCATATTTGTGCAGTATAGTAAGATCCAGTAACATCCAGCACCGTATTTATACAGTTTAGGAAGATCTAGTAACATCCAGAACCATATTTATACAATATAGCAAGATCCAGTAACATTCAGATACATTATGTTAAGATTCTGTTAACATCCAGTCACACTATTTCCATAATATCAAGATCTAGATTCATTATGTCCCGATTCAATATTACTGAATAAATTTTGATGGAAATTTCATTTTAATTTAACGGTATTTTAAGATTCAAACTATAACGGTTTTTTGAATTTTAAATATTCCACGAGAAAAATACTTAACTTTGTTTTTTCTCTTCCGAAAATACTTTGAACGAATACTATATTTAACATAATTAATAGCTGGTATTATTAATCAATGCACAATAAATCATAGAAACTAATTTTCAACCTTATATATGGTCTAATTCATGTACATTAGAAATATACTTAATTGACTTCGGATTTTTTCCCATCTCAAATTTTATTTAATTAAATATAGCATAATTAAGAATTCTTGAGATTTCAAAATGCCTAAATATTGTATTGTCATCGGGAATACAAATGTACAAAAATTTTGAGCTCAATAGGAGCAACAGAAGTGGTCGAAAAATCGATTCCAAGATTTGACGCATACAAACAGAGTGACTTAAATAAAAGCGTGTAAAAAAAGTCAAAAGCACAAAAAAGTTTTAACGAAATAATCCCGTAAAGAATTGCACACATTACGCCTCATCTCCAGACTCTGCTCTTTTCAGATCGAAAATAAGACAAGAAAGAAGAAATTTTTTTATTCATTTTTATTAAATTTGAATGATTAAGAATGAATCATTAAGCAGAATGAAATTAAGAAGTGTGAGAATAAAGGAAAAAGGGGAGAAAGCATCAACAAGAAGAAGTGAAGCACATTTATTTTTCATTTTTATTCATTTGTTTCTTTTTAGATTTTTTTTCTGTTCCTCCTTTTTGTTTCAATGATATTGTATGGAAAATTTATTCAGCATTGGAAGGGAGAGGAAGTGAATATGGAAGTAAATTTTGGATGTTAGTTGAGGCGCATTTATGGGGTTCCAAACAGGACACTCATCTAAATGAGTAAGCTTAAATGAACAGACTCATAAAACTACTCAATCATAATTGAGCATGCCCAATTTGCAGTACATACTCATGAACATCTCCCTTGTCTTTCTTAAAAACTCCAAAAATGCATCATATTTGATCAGATAAGCAAGGTTAAGCCTTTTTATATGACTACATTACTTATGCATGATGAGATGTGACTTAATCTCGATTATCATCTAACTGACACCTCTTCTTATTGCGATCTGTTTTAAGTTCGATTCGATATATAATGGGTTGTGGAAGCCAAATCCTGACTCGAAAATTGACTAATTGTTTATACCGTTTCATGATATCCCCTGTAAGCGCCAAATATACCGTTGGCGTCTGAGCTATGTGCCAGGATATTAACGTTAGTATAGAGCGAACGACTATCCAAACTACCTCATTTGAAACACCTTGTTTGAAACACCTTTCCTTTAAAAAGGAAACAGGTAAGTAAGTTCGATTTAGCAAGATTTATAGACTGCTTCTTAGAATCCATGTGGAAACCTAAACAACAAAAGTCACGAATCGTCCTTATAGTTACTCATTTTCCAACAATTCAGCGTAATCCAGCAAAAAGAACATAAGCAACGTCAGTGCCTAGTGAACGTCTCGAGTGTATATGAGCAACCAACAAAAAAAGTGTAATTTAGAAGAAAATGTTTTCCTTCTTTTCATATATACATGAAAAGCCGGAGCTGCGATAATGTGATTGATGACATTTTTTTCACTCACTCACCCTCCATTCCTTGTGTGCACAGAGAGAGAGTCAGAATGGGGGGAATAATTTTTTTTGATGTGACATTCTTATGAAAATTGGACATTTTTCTTTTTTTTTGCATAAAAATTTCAGGCATAATGTAAGTAGAGTAAATAAATTTCACTGTAAGTAAGTAAATTCATGAACATTATTTGGGTCATAAATAATGCCCGTACTCATATTGGGTCACATGCATATTTCATAGGCAGTGGATTAAATTTTCAGCATGAGAAAATGACAAGAAGGGGGAAAAAGAAAGCAGTTTTAACAGCTACCATTGTAGTCAAGTCACTGTTGAGGTTTAATCAAATTTTTTTCTCTTTCCTTATTCCTTATTCCTACTTACAAAATGATGGCAATGAATCTCAATCATCTCCAAGAATATGAGAAAGAGAGAGGGAAAGTTTTTCATTTTTTTCTGAATCTACATGCCGTAATTTAAAGAAAAATAAGCAGGTAAGCAGGTAGGCATAGAGTTGGAATGGGATTGTGAAATGAAATGAGTAAGAGTGAACAGTTCACACGGAGGCTTAAAACATTTTCGTATGCTTCAAATTAATGGTTTCATTTCTCAAAGTCACAGCACTGATTCAATTTTTTCCATCTCTTTTATACTTTTTTCTTTCCTTCTTTTCATGAAATGAAATTTTTCTTATGCCTACTTTACTTCAATTTATTCTGGAAATTTATCGAGTAATTTTAGTGAATTTTTCTTGTGTTTACTTTAAAAATTTCCTAGATTTTTCTTGTGTTCTTGTTTAAAATTCATGTGCTTTTTAACTTAAATTTATTAGGCTTATGTTAAGTGTGGATTGTTTTCAGACCTCAGGACATGGGGATTAAGATCCGTATCCCCAAAAAGCTCATGGAAGGAAGCTGTTGTTGGTGCATCTGAGATTGAGAATTGGCAATTATTAGTCAGCGATGGAAGCAGTTTCAAGCATCGTCTAAGTAAATAAAGGCACGAGCGATAGAACTAGTTTTAGGTGCCATATAAGGACATAAACATATAAGGAGATTTGATTATATTTGATAGATTTTTTTAAAGTTTCAAGACTTTAATACTCTAATGCACAGATAAAGCACAAAGAACTCTTGTTGCACTTTGTGATACTTTGATGCTTTATCAAATTCTCTCAATGATTCGTAACATGAGCAAGATAAGTTTCCCATCAGTCTAAGTGATTCTCTATCCAAATATCGTACAAAGATCTTCATTTTTAAGGGTGTAAATCTAATTTGAGTTATTGGATGTTGGGAAGGATAGAGAAGTCTAAATATATCTTCAACAGATCTTATATCATGCTTTGAATCTGGATTAAGATTCTATAATAATATTTGAAAATTGTATCCTCTTAATCAGTCAGTCCTATCGGAGTTGTGTGTCTGAAACACTTCGGTCCAAGTTTAAATTTAAATTTAAAATTTAATGTCAGCAATCAACAAACTTATTCAAAACAAAATAATCATAAATTAGACACCATAAATAATTAAAAAGTACAAAGTGCTCATTGAGCATAAAGATAATAATGCTTCAAAAATAAAATTTCAAAAACAAGTTAAATGAAATTTTTTAATTTTTTTTGTTAGAATCATAATTAACTAGATTACAATCTCGTCAAAAATGATGGATATAAATTCATAAATCATTTTTATTCCTAATTTTGACATTCCAACGTTTTAGTGGTCCTGGACAAATTAGAAAACTAATCAGAGCTCGAAGTCGACTCGAATTTTGTGTGGACTCGACTTTTTAATACAAAATCCGAGTCGACTACCAGCTCTGACTATAACTAATTTTTTAAGTTTTTTAATGAAAAATATTTGAATTTTTTGTATTTTCCTAATTCTTTCTGGAACGACTCATTCGAATTATTAAGTCAAACTTCAGAATTATTAAAATATGTAGATTTACATGGACTAAAAGAAAAACAAGTTCATAAATATTTAAAACAAACAATTCTTAGAAAACCTGAATGGAAAAATAATTTTTAATCCTACAAAGTATGCTCTACATTTTTTATTTCCGCATTATTATGAAAAACTCTCTAAGGATAAACTAACAATGATGTTGATCAAAGCTACAACTTTCAATCTAGACAAAAAAAAAATTACTTACGCCTCAAAAGTCTTAACAACTCAACATTTTCTGCAATTAAAATTTTTCAGTCAAGAGGAGATCAAAGCGAAATCTATTTTTTTCCATAGAACAAAGCTTTTCCTCTTCTTTTCTCTCTTTTTATTACTTAAGCTTTAACAGAATGGAATGTAAAAACAGAATATCCAAGCACCGGAAAAACAAGAGATGATGAATGTAAAGACTGCAGTCAAATTGTTTATATTTTGTCAAATTTATTCATTTATTACGGGAACAAGTTAAAAGAGAGAATTGTATCCTTAGGGACATGAATGAAAAAGGTATTACTGAATGGTTAAGTGTCCAAATGATCAAATGGCTGCCTGCATGAAGGTGGCTTTCATTTGATGGTAGTAAAACAGCTTTAGAAGAGCCTTAGATGCTCCATGACGGAGCTTTCTTGATTTGTGTAGCTCGGAATATATTAAATCAGAGTTGGAAATCTAGTGGTAGCAGCTTAACTACTCACGACTTACTTCCTTGACTGGGGTGCACATGGGCTCTTTGAAAGTCGGAAAGAACGTAATAGACAGGCTCTATCCTTCGAAAACTTCTACGATATTGGAATGTTAAGGACATTAGGTAGCAGCTTGATAAAAACTATATTATAAGGACATAAACATATTTTCTAGGGAACTCTAATTTATGCTTCTCAAAAAAATTTAGTTAATTAATGAAGACTAGCTACATAACAGACCTCTGACCCTTAATCCTTTCCTCTTGAATAAATTCATGCTCAAACAATGGTCCAGAAAAAATATTTATCATTTGCATTGCATAGTTAATTAAAAAAAGATAAAAACAAAACAACATTGACCGCAACAAACTGTTCATTCATTATATTTAACTTTCATTATTTCGTATTTATTCATCTTGTCGATAAACTCAATCGAATAGAAAAAAAAAAATCAATTAATGAGATTTTCATTCTGTTGTTTTTGTCTTTTAATTAATGAATCTCATTGGTTTATGGTTGTTTTATGTAGTTTATAAGGATAATGAACAATTAGGTGGAAATGTTTATAGAATAAGAGGGTTTTTATGAAAAGCTTGTAAGTATTGCTTGATAACTCGAGAATACTTATGATGAATGTGAAGTTTGTTTGTATTTCAGGAGTTAAAGCATTAAAGCGTAATGCATGGGCACCTTTGGCCTTGTACAAAGTGTATAAACTAATGGTAGGAATCCATTTTTGTGCCACGATACACATTGGTGGTAAACAAGACCGAAATCATATACGGCATTCAGTTAGCCGCGGCACACAGTTTGCCCACCGCCAGGAAACCTTAATCTAATCATTTTCAACTAACTAGAGGTAAAACTGGTCTCTCAAAGGTGGTGAATGCGGAACACATGGAGCCTAGTGCTTCACTTAGCCTAACACCACTAAGTACCGTCCCTACCGTCACCACCTCCCAAGCCACATAGTGGGGTTACTAGTTAATCAAGGTGCGTTGGCCCAGCAAGCCACCATCCTTAAATAAAAGCTACGAAACCTAAAGAAAGGAATCCAACTTTTTAAATCCAAAGAACTCATTAAAAAAAGCTGTCGATAGAGATAGTGTCACACTTGGAATTGGTAATTGACAAGCGGTAGCCAGCAATAAAGCCAGCTTCAGGAACCGACTGAGGGAGGCCATAGATCACACTTGATCTGTACGGCCAGCGAAGTAAGAAGTAAGTAAGTAAGAGGTAAAACTCATTATAATTATGTAAAGTTGTATTGACAACCAAAATTATTACATCCACAAATAACTTCCGACCATCCCCAACTAAATCAAATTTATATCCAAAGTGTCATTCCATTTGCAAGTAATGTTTAAATGATTAATGATAAAGTTCATCAGTTTCTTCTTTATACTTTATCAAACAGTTGTTATGTTGACTTTCTCTAATTATCTTCATTTACATCAAATCGAACATTAAAGATTTTTTCTGTTTAGATGATATAAAAATGCGAAAATTGTCTGACGTCAACAATGTAACAATGATCAATTAATTAACGTTAATGGTATAAACTTTTTTTCCCACTCATCTTTATTCCGTATTAATGAGAAACCAAATGATAGCAGTAAAAATACTTGCAGATATTGCGTATATTTTACTTTTTTTTTTCTTTCCTACCCTTCATGCATGTATTGTTGTTGACATCATTTTCTAGTTTGATTGGAAAGAAAGCAGCATAAAAGTACTTCAATCAATAATCAATCTAGTGCCAAACGTTGCATGCGGAAAAGAACTTAATTAGTTTTTCAGTATATAAAAGCAAAAGCATTAATTTTTTTTTCTATTATGTTCTTCGGTTGCCTTAATCAGTCTATTGATTATTAGTTTGTGTGTGCAATTTTTTATCGCTTATGCTTTTCTCTTCTTTTTTTGCTACACATTTTTAGGGGTGCTAAATTATCGGGGAGACTTGCAAAACGATGAAAATCTACGAGTAGACATAGGACTGTGCTTTTGAGTATGGTCTAAATATTGAGCATGCTCAATTAGGTTCTAAAATACGCCCAAAAATTTAAAAATCCTGAGCTCACAATCGAAGTTATCTACTAGACATTAAATTGCCATGAACTAGTTCTAACATATTTTTGTCCACTTTGGAGAATCTTCCTCTTAGGACCTGCCCAGTATTAAATTCAATCTAAAGTGAACTATAAGGACCTGGAAGTCAAATTGTTGAGTATTAAAATGCCCAAAATCCTTTCCGTAAATTAAATTCTAAGTATGAATCAACAATCATAGACGAAAAGTTCACATGGTCTTAATATTAATTCTATAAAATTCAAGAAAGTCAAAATCATTTTGCTAACATGAAGCTTTACTATCCTTAACTTCGACCCTTTCAATTGAAATCTCTAATAAATATTCTACACAGCTACATACGTAGCATTGTTGCTATGAAAATCATACAAAGCTCTTCTTTCCCTTCTCAAAAGGCTGCTTGTGATGATTATTTGTGGGGTAGATGTGTTCTCATATACGTGAATGAAATGAATGCATAAATGAATGAACGAACGAAGTGCATGAAGAAGATATAGAGCAAACAAAAAGCATGCATTAGCAAATAAAATATATATTCTAAAGGTAAATGTTGAAGAGGGAAAATTTTTAATTGGATTTTTTTTTTCATTTTTCCCTCGATTTTATTTTTTATATTTCGACATTTAATTTGTTTATTTAATTTTTATTTATTTCTATTTATAGAAGAGATTTTATGTCGTGATTTCAAAATTGATATGGCTGAAAATTATGTGGCGTTAGAATAGTTTTATGTGTGGAAAAGTATGTAAATAATAATAAATTTAAAAGAGGGTCATTTATGGATATTTGACTAGTTTCATTGCGGGATGTTGACAATGTGAAGTACTCCGGAAAGAAAATGGTGGAGAAATGGCTGAAAATTCAGTCAGTGTGATCCTGAGTGTGACTCAAGCTCTAGACCAGACTTGATGAGATTCAGCTTCTGGATATATTCAAGTCGGTCTCGAATCGGTGTGATTTTTTTGAAATTTAAAATATATTCTACAATCTTGAATAGAACAAATCTGTAAACTGATCGTAAAATCCGGCTCCATGTCTTGCTAGTCTGCCAATAATGCCAGAGTTATCCCTTCCTGAGAATGGATTTTGGATCGATGAACCGACTTGTAATATTCAGGCTTAATTTATTACGCTAAATTTATTAAAATTCTACACCTTGCAAACTTGACTCTGGCATGGTGCTAGATGTCATTGAGAATGGCCTGAAACCAGAGTGACGCTAGTCTAACGATGGATTATCGGCCATTTCTACACCGTGTGCCTTTCGGGTAATGTCCTATAATTTTTAAAAACATCCTTTTATTTGTAAAACCGTCGTTTGTGCTGGCATTTTTAAAGGCATCTGCATATTTCTATTTTAGAAATTTTAAAAATTTCAATACAGATTCTGAAAAAAAAGAAGAAGAAAAACACAACAAAAATTTTTATTTCCATTTATAAGTCTAGGCACTTTAAAGTGATGAATTTTTATTATGCATGAATAATTATCTTATTAAATTAATTAACTTAATTCATGCAATTTATAGTGTACAAAGGGGGGTATGAGACAATATATGCAATGAATAGGCAAAAACTACATTACAATTTTTTCCAAATGAGAATAAATAGAGAAAATATTTTGCATACGTAAAACTAAATTAGCACCAACAAAACTGCATTCTATATGTATTTTCAAGACATTTTTTTTCCTCTAACTCATATTTTATTTATTGTATGTATAAAAATTTCATATTTAAGAAAATCATTTTATTCTTTTTTTTTTGGTGAACAAGGAAAATGTAGAGCTACAATATTAGCATATATAAAAAATTCTATTATTTTATGCTTGCATTTGTCTTGCTTTTTCAACATTTTTTTCTAAGCATGCTAACTAGGAATGTTTGAGTATTTTTAAACAATTGTGGTTAAGGTGATCGGGTTTTGCATTTTTATTTGATTTCCTTATTTTTTCAATGGTGTGATACTAGACACCTCCAGACATCCTCATTCTTCCTCATTTTATTATCGATTGAATCAAGTTCTTCGAATTTTAAAACAATAATGCATTATAGCAGTGTTGTCTAGACTTGTGGCATGGCACATATTGGTGGTTATGACTCAATCCGCATAAATGGACTGGGGACGTACTAGCCGAACTAGTACCTAGCAAGCAAAGACCATACCTTCAAGACCATAGTAAGGCCAGAGCAACGCTCATGAGCATATTCATCGAGTTTATGTGTTTAAGGAAAGCTAGCTCTCGAGAACATACTCCATACCTGTTAGGTAGTGTGTCTGGGCACACAGGTTGAACAACACTGCATTATAATATTGAAAATATTCACCAATAATTATAAATTTGTCGAATAGAAAATTGAGTAATTTAAATATGAGTTAAATTTATAATTAATTTTTGCAATAATTATTTGATTTTGGAATTAAAATATTTTCATGTTCACATTGAAATTATTTGCTCATTATAATTTTCCATAAAATTCAATTAATTTCTTCTTTGCCATACATAATTGTTAAGCAATAAATAATTTTCCTCCTTACTCCACTCATCATTGAAATAAAATCGATAAAATGTAATAAAACATTATTTTTTTATTATGTGCTCAAAATTAACAATTATTGGCATGTGTCTATGTGTATGAGTAAAGCTATAAATGTGGTAAATACTATTTTGTGGGATGAACATTAAAATTCCATGCATTGATTAAACATTAGTTTAATATTGTTATATAACCAAATAATAAAATTATAATTGCTTTATCGGCAAATATTTATAGATGTAGACACATTCATTTCTAGGAATGAGAAGTAATGCATACCATCATCATTTGCCAATAGTGATTTGTGGATGAAGTTAAAATCGTTTGAATAATTGAAAAATATTCAATTGTCGTTCATAAATTATTGGGGATGTTGAAGCCATAAAATTATTCAAATTGTTACACAGAAAAGATATTTGGCATTTTTGGACATTATTAATATTGAGACTCATCAATGGGTTGTTCGACTTAGCCTCACAGGCCTGCATATTATGTATACAAGATGCTCAGGCTTGCAGTTTGGGATTTTACCTTATTGTTCGTCTAAGGCTGCTCTTTTGTATATAGTTCTACTATTTTATGAGAATTCCGTATTTTTAATGAAATTCTATGTCTAATAGACAAGACGACTAATAGGACTACTTGGCAAGCGGTAGCCAGCGATAGATCCAGCTTCAGGCGCCGACTGAGGAAGGTCATGGATCACACTTGATCTGTACGGTCAGCGAATCAAGTTAGTAAGTAACAGGCAAAGAGCATGGTGTCAAAAAGTTAGTCTGCTTAATTATACTAGTTGGACATGGTAATGAGCGTTGCTCTCAGTTTACTCTGCTCTTAAGAGCATGCTCATTGTCTGCTAGGGTCCTGGCTAGAGTGTATTAAACGAAAAAGAATCTTAAATTGGTCAGTTTCGATTTATGAAACATCCACAAGATTTCGTAGAATCACCAACAATTGACCAAAACCAAGCACATTATTTGATTTTGATTCAACATTTTTTTCAATTTTACATTAAACTCCATGGCTCTGGGTGTAGTGCAATCAGGAACAAATGAAAAATCATCAAATAAAAATGCAAAATCCGTACCAAAGAGATTAAAAGTTTCTCTCAGTGCAGTCACACAAAATCAATAAAATTTTAATTAAATGTGAACATAAATCTTCACGCATCACAATTGTAATAATTTTGTGCATTAACATATATAAAAAAAAATTATTTCTATTAAATTACAACAAGTTAAAAACATTGAATTAAAAACAAAAAAAAAAGAATCATGTACAAGGAATATGAATCTATTCAGTCAGATTATTGTTACTTTTGTTTAATCCATTCGAACTATTGTTGATATTGATTGTGGTTGAAATATTATGGTGGGATGGTTTTCCATTCATTGCCACAGTCGGCTTCATGTTTACATTTTGTGATGTCGATCCTGTTGCCTGCGAATTTCTCCGTGTTTCAATACGCTTTTGTAATGTCGTTAGTAAACCACTCAGAACATCGTGATTGGGAATTTTTTTAGCAAAGAGTAAACGCTTCACTGAGTCATCATATGTAAGCAATGCGACCATATTTTGTAGTAGAAATCCTTGGCAATATTCCATTAATTTAGATGCATTGTATACCTATATCCAGATTTGTAGTTGGCAGCGTGTAAATGAAATGTGATTGTTTAAAATTTATTGATGCATTGAAAAAGGCACAAATCGGAAGTTGAAAGGACACTCGAGACCAGTGAAACGAGAGTGTTGGAGGGATAACAATATCGAAAATGTGTCACAACTTACCTTAGCATGGATGTACATAGCAACAACATTATCAATGTCGATTATTTCAGCACAACGAGCTTCTGTATATCGTAAAAGACCTTCCAGTTGGAAAAAGCTTGCAGCTGCCATCAATTCTAGTACATCAGCATCATTACCTGATAGTTCTAAACTATGTGTTCCACCGCTATACAAATACTGCATGACCAACTGTAAATGAAATTAGATTTTTGTCAATATAAAAGCTTAATCAATATAAAATGAGACAAAAACTTTTACATAAAGATGAACTTTTAATTAATTTGCAAATTAAAAACAGCTAAATACAGGAAAATCATTCAAAGCATTTAAAATTCAAATGAGCATTGTTTGATCAAACATTAAATGACTCTGGTTGAGTGAATGATTTTTGACAAAATATTTGAAAATAACATGAAAAACAGTAAAATGATTGTTTTAACCCCGAGCGGCACAAATGAAGAAAGCTCTGCCATGGAGCTTTTGAGGTTTATTTCTACATGGCAGTCATGAAAGCCCATATCGAGTTATTAAAAGAGTTACACGAATATGTTGTTTGAGTGTGTCGCTTGAGTATGTCGCTCGAATGTGTCTCTCGAATGTATTGCTTGAGTATGTCGCTTAAGTGTGTTACTCGAGTGTGTTGCTTAAGTGTGTCGCTCGAGTGTGTTGCTCGAATGTGTCGCTTGAGTATGTCGCTTGAATATATCGCTTGAATGTGTCACTTGAGTATGTTGCTCGAATGTGTCGCTCAAGTGTGTTACTCTAATGTGTCGCCTGAGTGTGTCGGTTTAATGTGTCGCTTGAATGTGTCGCTCGAATGTGTCACTTGTGTATGTCGCTGGAATGTGGCTCTCAAGTGTGTCCCTCGAGTTTGTCGCTCGAATGTGTCTCTCAAGTGTGTTACTCGAATGCGTCGCTCGAGTGTGCCGCTCGAGAATCAGGATTATATTTGAACAAGCAGATATTCAATTTTGCAACAAATCAAGCATCTAGTATTCTTTTTTGGGGTTACATATGAGATCTATTTCGACCAGATAGTGATTTCCAACTTAATTTATCTAAAAGCTATATGAACTTTTCTTTTCAATTTCGTCTTCCATAAAAGCTATAAATCTTTGATAGTGAAGGCATAAAAGTTGTTTCACGCAAAGTTCATCGAGATAACAGGAAAAATATAAAGCATGAAAAAAACTACTCACCTCAAAGATATGATATCGTATGTCGTTGATTTGAACGGTTGGTGTTCCATTTCCTTCACTAACCTTTGAACTTAATAAGCTTTGGAGTCGTGGCGATGCAGTGACGAGAACAATTTTATGTCCATAAAAAATTTTCCCTTCCACTCTAAATGACGCGAATAAAAAAAAAGAACATACAGTGATGGAAGGAATTAGCAACAAAAAAAAGGTTCGATAATAAGAAGACTTTAATGACAGTTATAGCAATTGATGTGGAGCATGAAAAGGTTTAAAAATATTTCGCGTACATACAACAACAAAAATAGCTTACCTAAACGTTACGTCACTAAGCTCCGAATTGTTGACAAATTTCGGATCAATGCGTGACCCATTAACTGGTTGCAGGACGGACTCTTTTATGGGTTTTATTGGCTCCCAGCCAAAGCATGTACTAAAAATATCTGCCAACAGCAATGTCGTTCCTTCTTTCTGTAAACACAATTTTTTCCATGACCGGCAAATCGACACAGAAAGAGCAATGGAATTAAAAAAAAAGTTTAAAAAAACATGAAATAATCGAAGAAAAAAAGACGAAATTAAATTATGCCACGAGCTTTTTATACATTTATATCTTCTCTTTCTTCTTCTTTTACTTGACTGCTGCTCTTCCTCCTTCCACATTTTTTTTAAGCTTCCATTGGAGATGAGGGAAGTTTTTACTACATCTTATTGTTTTCTTTCTATTTTCATCCTATTTTTTTTAACGTTCCTTTCTCTCTATGACATTAAAATTTAATTAACGGAAATGAACAGCACGAACAAGTGTTCCTTTCCGTTGTACAAAAAAAATTATCTTTTTGTCCTTGTTTTAACAAACAAGATAAATCAAACGGGATTAGAAAATCGGGTCAGCTTGAATTATATGACTGATTACCTTTTATGTATCTAGACTAGGCTACATCTAGGACGGTCTGAGTGAGTGATAAATGTCATCAAAGGTGAGGATTGTCTTCGAAAACTCACTAGTGATTAAAATTTGTTGTCAAATATCTTTAAAAGCATTAATGTAAATTTCTATGGCATCATTGAGTGAACGGAACGGTACCCTCTGCAGCAAAGAACGTGAGAGCACGTACAGAGTAAGCTGAGAGCAACGCTCACTAGCATGCTCATCTAGTATGTTTAAGCAATTCTTAAGATGAACAAGCTGTCAGCAGCATACTCTCTGCATGCAATAGTATAATATTGTTAATATTGCAGAAAAAGTATAAATTCAAATGAATCCCAGATTAGGGACTCGAACCCACGTCCCCACGTTCTAAGACTTTCAGGAGTTTGTAACTACCACTTAGCCATCAGGGGTTATTTGACTAAATGGAAAAATTCCATATATAAATATTGCATCTTCTGTATCCCATCTAACTACTGTAAAATAGAAATACCGTTGATAAACCATTACAACAATCCCATTCCAGTAAACATTAACAGCTGGGAACGAGAACTAAGATGCATACAGAAACTAACGTACTTGATCCTAGTGAATGATCCCTTATGCTTACTCTAAAATACTTTATGAATTTCGAATTCAGAACTTTTTGAACATTCTGTCAAAAAATCATTGATATTCAAACTACATAAAAACTGTTCCGTCAATATTTAATAAAAAGCATATTTTTTGATATTCATTCCTAGTTTTCAATGTTCCTCTTTTGTCATAAAAATTTGTGTTGAGCACATCAGAATAATTTTTATCCTTTTTTATTCCACTCATTTCCGTTCTCAAAAAAAAATATTTTCCTTTGAGAATTTCCGAAAAGCAAAAAAGGATGAATAAGGAAGAAAAATAAAATGGCAAATGAAATTCACGAAGGCGAAATAAGATTTCAAAAGTCACGTATTGCCTTTGTTGTCCTCTGCCGCTTCAAAACAACAAAAAAAGAAATAAACAATAACAAGAAACAGTAACAGCAGCATGAAAACAAGTGTATATACTATGCATATGGATGCTGAATAGAAAAGCAGCACCAGTTATAGCAAAAAGAATGAGAAGAGATTCACCCGGAAGGTTGAGGGCATAAAGACGCACGAAAAACAAAAAAAAAATCACAAAATGTAAAATAAAATTATTCGAAACACATACTTTGCTGTATCGGAAAATGGAAAAGAGCAATGGCAAGCATTCCGTTACAAATTGTTGACTATAGTCATCGGGACAAACTTGTAGAAAATCCTGCAGCAATTGATCAATGACCGTATCCAAACGAAGCTCATGAGCAGCTGCCAGTGCATGCATCCAACAGTGTAAAGTCCAAGGAACACCCAATGCTCGTAGTTCTATTGTTATGTCTGTAAAAAAGGGATATAAACAAAAAATATTCATAAGACTGTGAAGAATAATTTCGGTATTTTCATAAATGTGTTTTTATAATAGGAAAGGATGCAAGTTATGAACAAATGTGAACGTAGGTTAAGTACTGTCTCTAGCGTGACTGTCTGGAAAATTTAATCTGTTGTTCGCTGCATAAGTTAAGATGATTAATTGAATATGCATTGGTAAGAGGTAATGTGTATGGTATTGTGGGTGATGGAATAGATATCTGGAGACTTTACTGGTTCATTTTATCTTTTGACTAAATTTTTCATGTGCTTAATTTTTGGATATCAATTTCAAATAATGGTGTCGTCTAGGATATCCAAAAAGCACAAGTTGGTTAATCGATCCAAAATCCAACACCAGGTCGGAGTATCTGTGGCATGATTCCGTATTTGAACCGAATCCAGCACTTTGGCATGTTGTCAGAGTTAACCTGAATACGGCACTCTGGAATGGTGTCGATTTAAAATCAAATCCGGTAACCTAGCAAGGAGCCTGATTTAAAACGAATCAAGCAACCTGGCAAGGACCTTGATTCAAAACGAATCCGGTACTAAGTCAGAGTCACGCTTGCTTATAGCCGAATTTTTGATCGATTAACCAATTTACACTATTCAGAATGTAGGTTCAACTTCCTAGCTAGATGCTTCAGCTGAGATTATAATTCTTAATGTTCCCTAATCGATGTTCAATGCAAATCTGGTCTGTTTTTCATGCAAATAACTTGAACAACACTCAAAATGTCTTTCAGTCTTAAAATCTTTGAATTAGGTCACTAGACTCAAATTTGATAACAAGCAGTTAAACTACTGTATACCGTTAAATATTGAAATTGAGAAGCACCATTTTTGACTTCACATCTTCATTCCATAGCAGAAACAATTATGCAAATTATTGATACTCAATTACTCAATTTAGATAAGCTGCAGTTAACGAAACGAGCAAAAATTTAGTAATTCATTGTATTGTAAAGAGTTGCTGGAGGAGAAAAAAATATCAAACCTCTATACAAAACATGCATGTATGTACACACATGGCTGGTGAATGAAGCAAGCAGAAAAATGGAAATAGGAAAAGAATGTAAAGAGGAAGGGAGAAAAAAAAATGAAAAATTGATTATTCGTGATATATTTGCATACTGGATGTAGAGAAAATAAAATAATTTTTTTTTCCTATTCCTGCTAAACTTTATACTGCATGAAAATGAAAATCTGACATAGAATCCAACATACTTGCAGTAAAAAAGCTAATGCAATGCTTTCATAATTCTGAAGCATCGACATCGGTACCAGAAAAACTTTTTTTTAAAGCATCGCAGGTTTCTCTCTTTTACTCACTGCGGAATTAATTTGAATGCATTACAGCTCACTCGAGTGAACTCCGGTGAGTTCGTGTAGTACAAAATCAACTAAAAGGAAATGACGGAAGAGATGTCTATGAGAAAATTTTATCATGAAATCAATAGTTGATTGCAAGAGGAAAGGAATTTATGCTGCACAGGATAATGAAGAATAAAAATATGGGAAATGAAAGAAAAATCTGAAATTGCATTTTCATAAATTCATAAGGCAGAGAACAATGCTTGAAGGATTAAAATTATGAATAATTTTTAGCATCTGTAGATCTTTAATGACGATTATTTTTGCTGATATATTGTAATATTTAAGGAAGTTCAGCATATGTGGGAGGACATGGATCACAATTGATCTGTACATCCAGTGAAATAAGCAAGGAAGTCAGTAGTCAAAACAACTACAGCAAATAATTAGATACTCAAAAGCCCACACTCAACCAGCCCACATTATATTCATATCTTTAAAATTATTACAGCATATACAAAAAAGAGCTTTTTCCATACCTAAATAATTATTTTCAGCCGAATGATACATGGCTTCCTGCAGCGCACGAATTTGTGTCTTACTCAACGAAGGCGGAACCTCATTTTGCCTTTCATGTGACGAACGCGTATTTCCATCGCCTTCAGCAAGCATTTCTTCTAATGACAACACATCTCTTTGCTTTTCCGGCACAAATGGATGTGACAGTAATTTTCTAAGAGTATATCTTTGTCCGTGTGATGTGGCAACAGAAATTGCACTAAAGCATCCTTGTTGTGCTTTACCCGAAAATGCCATAGAATTTTGCTTTGTTGATAGAAATGATGATGCTCCATGTGCGAGTAGAACAGACACGTTCTCAATGCATCCTGAACCGCTTGCAACTTGCAATGGCGTAAATGTACACTTTTCTTCACTCAATCGTGCGCCACCTTCCACTTTTGAGCCACGTTCTAGAAGAACTCTTAATGCTTGATAATTTCCACGACACGCTGCAAATGTTAATGCTGTCCAGTTCTGTGTCTCGGGATGAATGGCAGGGCAACTTGGATGACCGATTGTTGGAACTTCAATATTTGGATTTGCACCCGAATCAAGGAGCATTTGAATTGCTGTCTCATCATTAAGTATTGAAGCGACCATTAGTGGTGTTAGTCCTTGATGATTTAATGTATCGTATCTAGAAATATTGACAGTGATAAAATGAATAAGGTGAGAATGACGTCGATAAATTTTACAAAAAGCTGTTTTAAATTGCAGGGATGGATTGGCCTGAGGCTGTCTAAAAGTACCTCTGAAATTTATTTTTTGTGAGAGCTTAGTCAACTTAGGACGTACCAAAAAATTCAATTAAGGATTATGAAATATGAATCACGTCATGCATTGAGGTAAGACGAGCACACACAAAAAAATTTGCCAACCCCAGACGACGAACAGCTTTCATCAATAAAACGTTAATGTACTTTATGTCGAACAAAATGTCGGAGAATGGAATGGATCGCAATAATCATAAATCATTAAAAAAAAACTACATTACCTTGTCGTCGGTGGCACAAGTGACATGGCTTGAACTAATAACTCTGGTATACCTGATAACATTAATCGAAATGCTAATTCAATCGTTGCACGTCTCCCACACTCGGCATAATCATCGTTACCATTAGAATTTGATGAGTTTGATGATATTGACCCATGATTATATGGAATATTTGATGGTATTGTGTATAATTTTGCTGATGGCAATTCCTCATAACATAATATTTGACGCGATGCACAATCAACACCGGGTAAAAGTAGACGCGCCGCTTGTATAATATCATTTCTATCAATCAATGTCGAATGTCGATATTCTGTATGGGCCGATGCCACTCGAAGCCATTCAATCAATGGCGGTAATACTATGTATGCACGCTCATAGCAAAGCTCTTGAATGTTATTATTAGTAATAGCATTACTGTTTGTCGCATTAGATGCTTGGCCTGTTGTTGGATTATTACTACTACCATTTCCATTGTTGCTATTGTTATGACTGCTTACATTGTTGCCTCCATTGCCGTTGTTTGCTATACAATTTAATAAAAAGAGGATAAAGAAAAAATTTTAGTGAGAAGGAGGTTAATCAATGGCTATATGGATAAAAAAATATGAGAATATGGTGCGTATAACAGTCGACAATTGACAATATCCATGGGCTATTGTGACAAGATATATAGAACTTTCTCTCTTTCTATATCGTCCCTTCTTTTTAAGATCATGAGAGTTAAATATGACAAATGTTTTTCCAGTAGCGTGTCGAATATAACAATAAAGAAGACCGCACATGAACATAGAATCAGAATCAATGGAACGAATATGATCTTTAAATTTTTGATGAGATTATGAGAATGTTTAAGTATTTTTGAAACTTTTATGATTCATTCGAATGGAATGTCGGCAATGGACGTATCATACATACAATAATGATGATGCATCGTTTAACTTTGCTTGACTGTATTGAACTGTCTTTAAGTTTTGTATTTTATGAAGGTATGGGAATTTAAGTCATTTTGTCAAATTAACTGGTTAACAGACAATGAGCATATTCCTCTAAATGAGAGTGCTCATGAGCATTCTAAATCAATATAATTGAGCATGCTCAATATTGTGAGCAAACTCATGAGCATGCTTCTTGTCTGTTCGGGACTAAAATTAGAAGTTAATTTCAAATGACATTCAGAAATATTTTAGTTCAAGATTTCACGCATGCTTTGTACTGCGTATATCAACCATAACTAACATGTTGGGAATATTATAAAGTATTCATACCTTAGGAACCGTACACTAATTACGTAAGGCTCTTATTATGACTGGATAGGCCACACACTTCGAAAATGGAATAGTGTTGTAGTTGAGGGAGAGACACAAGCTTGCTATAATGCCCTTGGTTGGAATCCACAAGGGAAAAGCTTCTAGGTGCTCCAAGAGCAACATGGCGAAGGACAGTAATAAAGAATGATTGTTAGATGTCAAAAGTGAGAATTTATAAAAGCTTTGTGATATAACCAGCAACAGAGTCAGATGGAAAGCATTTTGTAGCAACCTAGGCTCCAAGTCGGAGCATGGTTCCAGTAAGTAAGTAAGTAAGGCTCTTAAGAGGCTTGGGTCAAGTAATTCTGTAACGCCTCAAACTATGGTTCTACGGAGGTAGGGAAGAAGGACCGAAAAATAAATTTCCCATGTTACGTAATAAGTGAACGGTCCCCTAATCTATTTCAAACCTCAAAACTCATTAAACAAACTATTTAATTTAATTTCACATTTAAATTTCCCTAAATCCGATTGTTATTCTAAACAAAAATCTTCACGGTAATTTTTAAGGTCTTTTGATCTTTACAAAAATCCTCCACGCATATACTAAATATAATGCGAGATAATACTGTATGAAGAATTGGATTTAAATATTATAAACTGCTCTCATGTCAAACATATTACACACAGTATCTGTAAGAATCTCTCATGTTCGTTGATTAATTTCAGTTTCTTTTTTTCCACTTCAACATCAGCGATCAAAAGAGAGTCTTATATACAATGAAGAGGAAGAAGACAATGAAGAAGAGAGGAGAGGAGAAAAAAAACAGATATAAGGAATACATACCTTCATTATGCTCCAGCTGTGAACATCTCATAAAATAAAAGAGTTCACGCAATGCTGCCTGTGACATAGTGATATGATTGCTACGCTTTTGGGATCGGTTAACCAAGTCTTTCAATTCTGAGAGACTTCCAACGCATGTGGTGAGTAAACATGGTTCCTGTTTATTGCTGCTATTGTTTATATTATTACTATGTTGATTATGTACAACAATTGAATTTGAATTTGAATTTGAACCACCAACTGAACTTTCACTCGTCCAACGAGGCATTGTGAGTGCACCAGAAGCAATTCTTCCGGCATTTAAATGAACAAAAGGTTGAAGAAGTCCCCATAAGTCACCGGAATTTGCAATGGCATGTTCCAATCCCATTGCTGTAAGCGTTGCTGTCGTATCGGATGGCACACATTGCAATAAAATTTCTTCCAATAAATTTTCAAATCCGGCACATAAATAAACTGCCGCATATTCATGAACCAATTTTCCCAAGCGTGCATCAATCATCCAGCGATGAAACCTTCCGACGGGCAATTGTAGACCGGCTCGTGAAGACTTTGTTTGTTTAAATGTTCCGTCACCGGATAATGCAAACATTGCTGCGGCTCGGAGACATGCTTTAATGCAGGAATCGGCAAGAATTGGACATAAAACAATTTTAAAGGCACCGGCAACTTCATGTTTAGAACATAAACCCAATACACTCGAAAGTCTTTGAATTTCTCTTGATATCCGCACTAAGGCACGAGTTAATAAATATCCAAGTCGAGGAACTGCCTCTGCTGAAATTCTGTCGGAAAATTCTTTACATCTTCCGGTTCTAATAACACGCATAAGACAATACTGACTCCATGGTGGATGTTGTAATTCAACTAATCGATTATGTGAATCAACCCATACAAATTCATCGGCACTTGTAACATTTGTATTGACTGTCTCTAATGACGAATATCGTCCTAGTCGTCTAGCCGGTTCTGAACTTTCCGAACCAGCACTTAAACTACTGTACGTGCTTGTACTTGTTTGTGATCTCAATGTTAGTTGCTGTATTGCCGTTTTAATATCCTCTAATCCACTTCCGCTCCATGGATTTTTTGTTGGTACGGCACGATGTCGAGGCTTTCCTGTACTCGCCCTTGAACGTCCATTACGGCTTGTAACACCCGCTGCTAATCGACTATCTTCAGGAACTGAACCCAATTGTCCATTTCCAGTTTTATTACTTCCGGGTGAACTACTACCATGACCGCCTGTATCTGACATCGATGCATGACCAGATGATCGATTCTCATCGGAGGAACTATCTTGCTGTATTTGCTTATGAAATACTTGAAATTCTTGAGGATTATTATTGTTATTATTGCTTCCACTACTAATATTTCCATTATGATGATGACTTCTTGTTACATTCACATTCATAGATGTTTTTGGTTTCATAGGATGAAGTTGTTGTTGTTGCTGATGCTGTTGTTGTTGCTGGTGGTGCTGTGGTGACGGATGTTGCACTTGATTATTATGTTGTAAGTGTTGTGGATTCCCAGTACTAACAGATTGATGATGTTGTTGCTGCTGTAACATGCCACTGCTATTGTTACTCATTTGTGGTTGTTGAGAATGAAATTGATGAGGCACGGGAGGATGATTTATTGGACCATTGTGAGACGGTGATGATAAAAACTGTATTGTTGTTGGTTTTGTTGGTTGTGGGGCTGGCAAATTTGCAGGATTTTGTGCGTGAAAATGTTTGGGCTTGTCGTCCACAATATCGGCGCCATTTGTTGTGACAATATCAATTTTGCTTATATTACTATTGCCATGGCCATTTGATGATGAGCTATGTCCATTATGAATAGACATTCCGGCGGATGTTGGAACAAATACTTTTCCGGCAAGACTTGAGCTTATTAAAGCTGGTTGTGCTTTTACTGGTGTGCTTTGAGCAGTTATTCCTCGCGTTGGTCCAAGCACAGCACGTTGTGGAATTGGTTTATAATTCGGATGTACAATTGTCGCATTTGATGGCGTTGCTTGTGTAAGCGTAGGAGGTGATGCCAACATTCTCGGTCCAATGTCACGCTCAGGAATCATCATAGATGTTGTGGATGTGCAATGTACACGAGACGGTGATCCAAAATGATGGACGGGCGATTTTATGTCATTCACATTATGCCTTGCATTTATCGGTGACGTTGGCAATCCAACTGAATTTTCATTCTGCTTGTTTTCATTTCCTCCCAACGGCCTCAAACTGATTTCCTTTGCCATTTTTGGCGCAATAGTTGTCACAGGCTGTTGATTTTGCATTTTTCCTTCTCCTTTCTTTTCCAGCTGCTGTTGCTTACTATTTGTAATATTTTCAAATAAATTGCGTCTATTGTTTTTCTGTGATTCAGCATGGATTAAATGATGTGATGAATTCGTATGTCCATTAGCAGAAACGTTTACTGTTTTCATTAATTTCGCTTTATTCAACTTTGTATCGGCTGCTTTTGCTGTTGATGACGATGACGGCAGCAAATCTTTGACACCATTTGAGGTTTTAAAAGGCCTTCATTGAACAGCAGCAGTTTTTTGTTTCATTTGATTTGGGAATCATTTTGCATGCAAATAAAAATTCATCAAGAAAAAAAAAGAAAGAAATCAAATTAAAAGTTTGTCAATTTCAAAACAAGAAGTAGAAGAGAAAATTTGTCAAGCGAGAAAATTTTAATTAAAAATTGTTTCCGAGGAATATTGAATGATAAAAAAATAATAATAAAAATGAAGTATACTATATATAGAGCGTTATTGTTTGGATGGAGACTGTATTGAGAATAATAAACAATAATGTTCGTTGTTAAATAAGTTCAGATTTTTTTTCAATGGATGCGAATCAGTTGTGGAACAGCAGTGTTGTTGAATTATGAAGAGCATGTGTTATTATAATGTTCGTTCATAATTGCAGTCTTGGATGAAACTGCAGCATGGGACAAACCCTGTACCAAAGTATAAAGTGCAGCCCAAAACTGCAGTCCTATGTATATAAAATGCAGGTCTGCAGTTCTTTTGCAAATCATGTATTATTATTACGTTTTATTGACAGTTTGGCATTTGACCATGGGCGTATTCATGAAGCGGGTGAATTTGGTCGTCCTTCCCCCCATTTTGTATGAAATTCTAAATTTTACATACCCTGAACTTTCTTTTTAAGCCAGTGGCTTATCATCTGGCTTATCTTAATAACGAGTAGTGGTTTCTTCTTAGTAAAGAAATGTAAACAAATGAAGAAAAATCGAAAATTTTCATGGAAATTTTAAAAAAACTGTTAATTCTTTCTTTTGATTGTCAATGTCCAAATTTGGTCCAAATATGTCTTTTAAAAACGATTAAATTATTTTGTCTAGTTTAATTAATGGCATTTTGGCAGTGGCTTATTAACGGATTCAAAAATTTTTCCAGAGTCAAATTTCTTTACTAAGCCAGTGGCTTAGTAGCCGGTAGTGGCTTATAACGTAAATTCAGGGTAACATAATGCTGCTATAGATCAATGATGAGTAACCTGTAAACTAGTGTGCCATCAAAAATTCTCTAAAACATAATGATAGCCTTGTGCGGTTTCGGTCTGGGTTTAACACCAAGATTTACAATGAAAAATAAAAGCTTGTCCACCACTGCTATAGATGGTACATATAGCAGAATTCTTGGAAAGAAACTGTCGTTAAAGACAGTATTGGATTTGATAATGGAAATCGGCAGACAGAAGCAGCGATAAAACCATTTCAGTCGCCATTTAAGAAAGGTCATGTACCACAATTGATCTGTATGGCCAGAAAAAAAGTAAGGAATTGCATAAAGGCCAACTCAATTGCATCTGACCCATAACACCTTTAAAACAACACTGCACATTTCAATGTTTTGTTTCAAAAAAATTTGTAAAAAAACAGATGGTACCAAAAATCATTTTTAAAAGTAGTGCCATCAAAAATATTTTAAACCACAATTTTTATCATCAAAATCGCTCAAATGGAACGAGTTAGTGGTGTCTCCATTCACCCGAAACAGCAAAAAAAAATCATTATATTTGGAAACATGATTAATTATTGTGACACAATTTAAAACCAACAATTGTTCAAATGTTTTCATTGGTTTTAGTGGTTTTTCATGTATATACAATATTGAATGTCCTTGCATACTCAGCAACATAACATGCATGAACAACAAAAATAAAATAATTTTTTTAGGCTTTTGTTTTATTCTCTCTTTTACTCTATTTTCGTCAGATTTTATGCATACATAAAATATTTTCAATAAAATTCGCATACAGATTTTTTTTTGCATTTCACTTCTTATTATTTTATTAACAGCACGTTCCACAATGTGTATTTTTTTATTTTTGGAATATATTTGTGTGTGAACATCAAAAAAATATTCGAAATTGATATTTTGACTTGAAAAATATTTAATCCACGCGCTCATTGGTATTTGTGTAATTTGATATTTATTTGTTGTTATTTTAGAGGATGATCGAGTGATTTGATACTTTTTTCTTAATTTCAGTATATCCAATTTTGTGATGTCTCTCAGAAAAAGGTTTAAATAGACCAAAATAGATGAAATTCTTAAGAATTTTTTTGTCTACTTTTTTGCATATTTCATTTATATTTAAAAAGAAAAAGAGATTTGCTGCCTCAGTGGGCATAGAGTATTTGCCAGTATCAAAAGTGATTATTCAGGCTTGAAACAATTTTTTTTTTCGTTGTTTCGAAATAATAAGAAGGGTCATGAAATGAAACAAGAAAAGAAATTATGACGTAAATCGTTTCCATGACCTATACAAAGTAAAAAGATTTTGCTCTGGTGAATTACTTTAAGGATTTTTTGATATCGCAATGGGTATTACAAGCTGGCATTGAGGAAATTTTTATTTGAATTGTTATTCAATACGGTGCGCATAGTTTTAGATTTGAAAGCAATATGTGGAGTATGTGAGTTGCATAAAATTTTTGTTCGATCCCTTCAAAATTTATTCAGAGAATTTTTTCGTTTGATTTTCGAGGTGTAGGCACTCGATATAAGATTCATATCTTGGTGGCAAGTTAATGTCCAGTTGATGACTAGTTTTAACGTCCACTCGGCCATTTAGTTATGTTTGATCTCAATTTTCACAAGTTGACCTTTTTATGAATCCTTCTCAATATTTAAAGTGTTCAAATTTTGGAGAATTGGGGAAGCTGAAGTCTGACTCCTAAGCTGAATAAACGTCAAGTGGGTACCTTCTCGAGTTAATCCCTTATATCGCTAAATTAACCATTGATGACTAAACTATTCGCCGTAAAAAGTACGCTCAAGAATAGAGTAAAATCCGATTCAAAACCCTATGTCTAAAAGGTGGCATCCCCACAATCAAGTATGGGATGGTAAGGCTTGAAATTTGGCACTTCCAAAATCAAAGAAAGGAATTTAAAGTAATCACTTAAACAGTTAATACTCCTTAAATATTTCACATTAATCCCATTTATATCCCACTTCAAAATGTCATACCCTTCCCTATAATCCATCCGATACATCACAAACCATCCGAAGTGTCAAAGACTTTTTTTTTTCATTTCTTAAATATCACAAGCAGATTGAGTTTTTATAAAGAATTTCAATTCACATGATCAATGCTCCCATTTTTGAATGATTGAATGTTCAAACAATAATTTACATGCTTGTTACATTTACCGAATGTCCATTTAATCAATCAAATATGACTTTCATTTGTATTATTATTTTCTTTTCATTCATTTCGGATAAGCTTATGAGTCTTAACTATTTCGTTATGGAATAATCTACATGTGCATTGGTTATGTAGTAATCTACATGGATATTTGAGTCTCTCAGTAAGAAGTCTGTAACAATGTTGCATAACAGAACTAGACAAGTGCTTATTCAAGTCTTAAAATTTTGGAATTTATGCTAAAACTTTTAAGGCATGAAAATGATCTCATGCTAATAAAAAAGTCGATCATATTAAATAACAATATAAGAATTAATACAATAAAGTATATCATGTGCTTATCACAGTCATTTCAATCTTTAAAGGTAATTTATACGTGAATGACTACTAAAAATACATGAAATTTGCCATTGACTGTCAAAATCGTTAAATTTCACGAGATGATCATCATTGGAGTTGTTATGGTGCAAGTGATAAACTTGAATGTAAATGTAAATTGCGTACGATTATTGGCACTTTTTTTTCATCGTTGTCAGTCTCGTAGGTGATAAAGACTTTATTTTTTCACATTTAATGCACGTCTCAGCTGTCAAAATTTCTTCTCTGAACCCATAACGACTGCTTATTAATGTATTAAATTTATAATCATATGACCTAAAATTTACATCTTTAATTCCCATTTCATGCCTTATTATGAATAATTGTTGAGATTTGCCGCTTCTTTGTATTTAATCTGAAATGTTTTGACTATATGAAAGTTATAGGTCAATAAAAAAACTTTATATTGTTTTATAATGATAATATAACATTAATCCTCAAAGATATTTGGATGCATAATTGGTAGCTTTTTTCCGTTATCATTATCGTGGTTTGATGTTACTGTTTATGAGCTATATGGATATGAAGATGCACGGTTTGTCATTAAGTTAATGGAATGGACTTATGGATTTAGTGTTGATTTTAGGAAAAATTTTGGTTTTAGTCTAGTTCAGAAGTGGACAACCTTTAAATCTTCAGGGCAAATCTTGCGGGTATGCCAAAGCCAAAACGCTACACGGCATACGGTTCATGGTATTTTGAAACTTTTCTGGCGACACAGCAGTGAGCCACGGCACACAGGTTACCCATCCCTGCTCTACTTAGTGCCTAATAGACTATTTGAACCCCTAACAGGTAAAGCGACCGCTGTTAGGTACCGTAGTGATGTTTCTGTACCCCGAAGGCATACTCTTAGTCTGTTAAGGAATGTAAGACATGTTTAATCCTAAGAATGTTTGACTGAAGTGAAAACTTGTTCAAATCAGTACAATCATCCCTAAAATAACATGAAAATATTTTTATATCCCTAAATCTGAATCACTTCACAATTTTAAGGCATCCTTTTATTCCAAGTCCTTGACATTTCAAATGACTTTCGAAAAAATCCTCAAGTAGCCTCTTCCCGTCTCAAAATCAATCTAAACACTCCTAATATTCCCAAAACAAATCACTTCATCCACCTGACTGAAACCATCATCAAAATTTAGTTTTGAATTCTTGCTCACCGTTTTTGGCTACATGAATTATTTAATTTCAACTTCTGTCTCAGTTTGATGATAAATCAACCTTCAAATTAATCTCGACAAATAGATTTTAAAAATTCTTAACCTCCGTTGAAGCATTAAACAGCATAAAACAAAACTGAAGAGAATTGAAAGGTTGATAGAAATTTTTTATATTTTTCTTGTTGTTTTGTTTTATACCTTCATTCATAATTTATTGACGCAGGTTGAAAATTGACTTTGAAATGATGATAAAGAAAGTACAAATTGAGATATTTTCGATGCTGCAGGATGGATTGTCGATTAAAAGTTGAGAATTTGGAAGATTTTTGAAACTTTGAAATTTTTGAGCTTAAATTAGATTCTCGTCTGACTCCCAGTAGGTGCCGCAGTAAATTATTCACTAATCTGTCACATAAACGTCGAAGCATCGGCAGCCTTTCATATTTCCTTCATAAAATATTGTTACATTGTAAAATGTGACACTTAATTTTAATTCATCAACAAAACATTTTGTATCAATAAATGCAAATGAGGCAAAAATATTCCTATAAAATTCATATTTTATTACATCTTTTACACGTTATTTTTAAACGAAATTCCAATGTCCGATTTATTCAAGAGAAATTCATCAAGAAGCGAAATGGAATGATATTTGGAAATATGGATATATATGTAACATACTTTTAAATTCTCTCACATTTCTACATTTTTTTGACCAGTTTCTGACTCATGAATGAAAGACAAGGACCGGAACTTGAAACTGTTATAGAAAGCAAATTATCCTATTATTTTTAAGCATAATATTTATTTTGAGAAATTAATAAATTATAGGTATTTAAGAAGGTGATAATTCACTAAACGAACTCCACATGAGGCTGAATAAATTACGTATATAAGCTTAAGACTCATGGCAAATAATTATTTGATTAACATTATTGATTGAGTAGTTATTTTCTTCCTATTTACGATGATTGACGTGTTTTATAGTCACTGAATAGTTTAGATTCTAAAACCTCGAATGTATCATATTTCATAATACTTTATAGTCATAACTTCATTTACAAACCAGATTCTCTTAGCTCTAATTTTAAGAGAATTTTATTGAATTTTTATTTATGCTAATTTTGGAAGAGAAATTTGAGAAGACATTGGCACAGTTTTAGAGATATTTTATTCAAGATTTCCAGCATTTCTTAAAGGTCGTTTGTAAATGATTAAGATTTTATTAATTGTTACTAGCGCCACAACTAAGGAAGGCTCTATGGAGCTGTTAAGACACTTGCAAAGTTCGTTTTTTAACAGCAAATGGAAGCCGCCTACATGTAAAGACAAATGACAGCCGATTCTATTTTAGTCGCTTTTTTCATTCAAAATTCTAGTCAACTTCGAGTTCTAATAATAGTTCTAGATAGAGGTGTGCAGGAAATGGAGTTTCGACCAAGAGGCAGGAGAGTTTTAGGGGTCAAGCCCCTCACCTGTTCCATTTTTCCATTCTCTTGAAAACTCTTCAATTTCATAGAATTTATTGTCATAAAATCTTTAAACATTCCTTAATTTTTGTGACTCGTAAAAAATTCAAAAAACCCAAAAACTTGCCCAAAACTATTTAGGCTACGCCTCTGTCAAAAGTATCAATCAAAATCATTTTTCAAACTCTTTTGAACAATTTTTTACGCAATTTTTTTCCCGTTAGAATTCACAAAAATTTTCGATAACTTTTCTATTAGCCAATGCCAATGTCTTTTTAATGCTTTTATCACATAAATTCCATACTTAATTCTTATTTATTTTATTGCATATTCTTCAATTTCACTATAATTCTCACCAGATTATTTTCAACACAAATTATCAAATTATTAAATATTTAAGTATTCAAACTTATGTTCTTGAAATTAAATTAAAAGATAATTTTTTAAGAGTCAATTTAATGAGCACATATAAAATATCCTGGATTTTAACTTTTTGTCTTTTTTTGTCAAGAGAATAATAAAATGCCAAAGTCACACGGGTGAATGAGATAGAGTTAAGTGCACTTTTAGAGAATATTCAGTTACAGCTTTTTGAGTAAATAGAAACATTCCGTACACTATTCGAGTATCATTGAGCTTTAATTGAGAAAAAAACATTTTCATTATTTAGCAAAACCAATAAAACACTTTTAATATCGTTTCATGAGATCAGCATTCACTGGTTCCAGTTGTGGACAAACTTTTTCTGTCGTGAGGCACTTTTTTGAGTCTGAATATTTTTGGTGATTTTTTCACACCTTAAAAACAGAGCTCGAAGTCGACTTGAATTTTGTATGGAAAAGTCGACTTAAGTCGACAAGACTGCATGTAAAATTCAAGTCGACATCGATCTCTGCTCAAAAATTTAGCGACACAAAGCTTCCCCAACACTGTCTCTTATAAGATTTAGTTCTATTTAATAGGCCAAGAGTACGAAGCAAAATTCCACAATTCTTAATACCTTCATTCTATATCACAGTTAAATTCAACTCAATTGTGTTTAATTCACAATTGTTCTCAACACACGTCGCCGTTAATTGAGCATTATTTAATTGATATTCAATGATTATGTTAGCGAAATGAATTTTTAAGTATCTTTTAATTGCCACATGTAAACGCGTAATGCGAAACCACTTTTATTTTATGAGTAAATCATAAAAATTCCTTAATACAGCATAACTTGCTCTCGTTTATTTTTTTCTTCATTTTGTTTCTCAATATTTTTTTATATTTTTTTATATTCTGTCAAAAAATAAACCACAATAAATTATTATTTTGAATATCACACAAATATTGCAACTTTTTTTACTGTTGTATATGCACACACATAATAAATTATTGACTTTTTTTTTTAGTTCCACACAGCAAATGACTCTCTGAATCATTGCAATAAAATTCTTACGTTATTCCTTTGTAATGTTATACATATGAACATAATGTAACGTAAGTAAATAACTTTGTCTCCCTTTCTAAATGCTTAAAAAAAAACTTCTTATTTTTTGCGCTCTCTATCACACACTCGACAACTTAATGTGTCGTTGTCGTCGTCAACAACTTTACGTCTTTGTCGTAGAAAGGTATATCAAATCACATATAACGCGAGAAAACGGTGAAGAAACAGAAGAAACATTAATTACCTATAAAAATTTTTATGTAAATTTGAGAACTTTTTTATTTTTTGCTCTTTTCTTTTCAATTTTTTGACACTTTTTGTTGTCACTTTTGGCTATTTTACAGTGTATATCATCTCACTTAACTATTATGCAATTTTTAAAGCTATTCAATTCACAAAATTTCACGAAATTTCAATAAATTTGTTAAAATATTTGAGGATAAAAATTTTTTTCAGTCGTTTCTTGATGAAATTTTAAGAAATACTTGAAGCACAGTGGAATTGGTGTTTGTGTAAAATCACTGGTCCATAACACTGGAATATAAGTAAGCAAGAAAGGAATGAAATAAGAAAGTTGAGATTGAGATGTATGCGAGAGAGAGAAACAAGTGAGTTGAAAGACCAGGTAAATATTCAAGTTTTTTTTTGTTGTTTCTTACTAGACTGCTTTATCGATGATTAAATTGCGCGCGCATTTTAGGATCTATTTGTGGATGATTGGAAGGATCTTGGACATTTTTGGGATCTTTACAAAATTCCAAATTCAATTTTAATTTCAAAATTAATTTTAAATCTTTAAATCGCTCAAAAGAGTCATCAAAACTTCAAATTCTTATAAGAATCTGCTTATCCTCTCAGCCTAAGTCTCCCTCTCAGAACCAATTCCTCTCTTTCACCAAGCACTTAACCATTGGAATAATTTGGCATTTTGCCTCTCCTCCACTCTTCCGTCATTTATTTTATTTTTTTCATTTCGACGACTTATAAAAATAAATAAATGCAGACACATACACAGCACAGTTTGCCTATAGATATGTGAGAATATGTTTAACGACAAATACTTTATAATATTATTTTTATTTTTTTTTTTATTCTCTTGAATATGAAGAAAGAAAGAATAACAATAGTATGACTCTCAACGAGTCTCTGACTGGGGATTGTTGTTGTTGTTGTTCATCGTCACAATCAAAAGGCGAGTTCAAAGAATGGCATTTTCAATGCTCATACACGAAGTTTATAGTAAAGCAAAAGCAACTGGTTGATGTATACATAAACAAACGCTTCCAAGCATAAATACCAATTATTCCAGGATGAAATGCTATTCCAATGTACGGAAAAAAAAATTGTTTTTTTTTTTATTTTTTGTTATTTCTCTTTCATGTGTGACATGATTTTTTTCTCCTTTTATGATATGACACAATATTTTTGCACGAAATAAAAAAAATATTAGAATGAAAAATTGGATGTGCTAAAAAGTCTTGAACTTCGAACATGTATATGCCATGTCAATGAACATTGGCAGCAAGGAAAAAAAAAATTAGAGTAGCATATAAAATGCAATGTTATAACATCAATATATTATATTATATTATGTATATACTCTATGAATTATGATACATTGTTGTGTTAAAATTTAGAAAAAAAAAACTTTATCTCATACATCCCATCTACTATTCTCACATGTTCACGTTAAGTAAAAATCATATATGCTACATGCTGCATCTATCTGTCTCACAGCATCATCTATCGAATAAGCTCATATCGGAATATACGAGCGATAGATAGTTAGATAGATTTAATGTATTTGCCAACATCTATAACAGATAACTGACATTGCAGGCATTCGTAGATGAAGCATATACAGCATTTTTTTTTTCTCCTTCTATATGTATGATATAGAGTCAAGAGAGATGGAAAAACAAGGAAAATGTGTTTTAAGGGAAATACAACAGAGTACAATCATTTGCAGATGTGGCAATTGAAGCGCATTATTCATGGAATTCTTAATTTTGCAGATTATTGCTTACGAGAGTAACCATCAATTGTTTTAAAATGATAGTTCTGTCTGAAATCAGTTGGCAGACGTTTTAATTAGAGCTCATAATTCTAAACATCTACTGACATTTACCAATGAAATTGAAAAACCATGTATG
The DNA here is from genome assembly GCF_022539635.2 of Chironomus tepperi. NCBI lineage: Eukaryota > Metazoa > Arthropoda > Insecta > Diptera > Chironomidae > Chironomus > Chironomus tepperi. Next base: position 430,013 of record NW_027226528.1, read on the forward strand.
GACAGGAACATGAGTATAGCAGAAGTAGCAGAGGGGAAGGTGAGAAGGGCTGCATCATTAGGCTGATTTTGTAAAGATGCACAAATAAATTCTTATATGGACATGCATTTAATTTGAAAGAGATTGAAATATGTAAAGCAAGTCCTGTAAACCAAAACCTCCTGTTACACTACATTACTGATAAAAGTGCGATGAGGTATCTGTTATCAGGTAGTAATACGGATTTGAGCTTTAGTGGTGTATAAAAGGGTTAAGATTTACTTGTTATGCTTGAGTTTGAACAATATTTAATGCACTTCCGAACAGCACAGTGCGACGAATCGCATTTATTGCCATAAAATGGGTGTGGATCAGGCGTCAAGAGCCGTCAGGGCTTCTTCGCAACATTCATTAATACGACGCCTTAGTAATGCCATAACCAACACGATATGCTTGTCATGAAGATTATCTCAGGTTGTATCATGACAGTCAGTCACACTATTGTTCATATACTTAATTTATTATTTTTTTCAGTATGAAAAAGTGCACCAAAAAGCTTTTTACGAGAAAAGAGAAATAAAAAATTATTTTTCATTCAATGCGAAAAAGAAATAGTCGGAAGCAATTAAATCACTTCCTTATTAAAGATAAGTAGAAAAGAGAGAAAATTGTAACTGACTTATTGTTTCATTATATTCCCTTTAGTTTGTCTATAACATTGGCAATAATCATATCAACGTTATTGAGGTTGGGAATTGTATCTGGAAGCAGAAGGGAATGATGGAGATAGAGAAATTTATTTCATTAATTTTTGAGTTAATTTCTCAGATTTTATGTCATTATTGAAGATTGTGAATTGATTGGAAATAAGAATCACTGTTGCTGTATTTTTAAGACCAACATCGTTTCTCAATTAAATAATCAATTCAATTGTTCAGTTAGGGATGGGAAATGAATGAAAAATTATCGAGTTTATAGCTTTTTTTACGACTCAGTCTAGTTTGAGTTGAGAAAAATGTAGTTTTATTTCCTTATTTGTGTTTGTTTATGGATGTAGGAAATGCAAATGACTTTGATGTTGAATGAGTAATTATTTGTAATATTATGCATCATAGGGGATTTAATTACTCAATATATATATGCATAATTAACGAAATTCTAATTTATAAGGATATTTACAGCAATGATTTTGAAACAAAAATCATAAAATTTCCTAAATTTCCTCAAAACTCATAATAAACTCCAAATGAGACTTAATTTATGTGTTTAAAAAGTTTAGCATATCTCTTTTATTACCCAGTCATGCCTGAGTAAACGAAAATAAAGAAATTTTGTGTAGTGTCTTAACGGCTGCTAAAAAAATTTTGTTATATCTAACATGCGATGCGATAATTACGAACTTTTACAGTCGACAAAAAATTTCCTTCAATAAAAAGCAGACAAGCCAAGCTTTAAACATTGCTAACGCGTGGACGTTATCGTTGCTTAAAAAAGCTTTGTGTTGGTAATTGCGTTTAAAAATTCATTAGAATTTTACAAACAATGAATAATTGAAAAAGTCATGTCAATTTGTACAAAACTTGTCTTTTTCTGCCTTGATACTTAAAAATTTATGTTTTAAAACACTTTTTTCGCTGAATTTAATAAAATGTGATGTTCAAATTTAATTTCTCATTCTAACTTAATCACGCAGTTTTTATTATATTGCTTAATATTCTGATAAGCTTTTAAGTATATGGATTTAGACTAATTTCAAGCAATTTTTTAAAGTTATACTTTTTTTGAGGAATTCATCGCAAAGGATTTAAAATAGAAATAATTAGAATTTTTTATGGTTAGAAAAAGAACTGCAGGTTTGCATTTCCAGCATTTTAGATGCACAGATGTGATATTTTCGATTGAACCTTATAGTTCCTCCATTGTGGAATTTGATTGGTTCCCCAGCAGGAAAAAAGCGTGCTCTCAAAAGCAGCGTAAGACGAAAACAACGCTCACATTTAGGCTCATCTAGCAAATTTCAGGAAAACAAGCTATTGAGCTATAGAGCATATTCTTTGTCTATTAAGGATTATATCAAAGAAACTAGAATTCTTATGAAGCAGCGCGTTGAAGCTTTGGAATAACACGGAAGAACGATGATCTCAGTGCTATTTTACTATGGACAAACCTAACATCACATTATATTCTATTCTTGCACTTCACGGAAGCAGGAGTTAAATTTTTGGGATTTCGGGTATTTCAATTTAAATAGTTCAAGTCTCTTTGCACAATTCTGAACATGTCATAGCTTTTAACAAGCAAAATTTGAGAGTAAAAATAGATAATATAATCTACAATTTTGCAGGATTAGAATAGCCGAAATCTAACTGCGAAGCTACATATCCACATTGTCATAAATAAATAAGTAACTATTTCATAAGAACCTTTCATCAAAAAATAATTAAATCCTGTTAAATACTAACTAAACATCATTTAATAGACAGTAAAAGATTGAAAGATATTAAATTAAACTGTCGAAAATAAACAAAAAAAAAAATATTGTCCAGCACAAATTGAAAACATTAATTTCAAACTGTCAATAAAGTATCAAATTGCACTCAATTTTCCTCATCCAATTTGATATTATTTATGGAGTTTGAAATTGCGTGAAGCATAGACTAGTTCTACTCTTTCATACACTACTATTTCAACATATTTGATTGCATTTTTTGTTGTATTTTATATCTCTTAAACATTTTGTGGAGTAGATACGCATCTCGATCTATTTCCCTTTCATTTCAGTGAATAACATATATGATAGCCGGACATTCAATCTAAATCGAATTTTTCGAGTTTGTTGAATTCAGAAATTAATAAACTTTTTGCTCCTGTCCTCCCATTCTACTTCCATATTATTTCATACAATTCTGAAATTGAATTTCGAAACTTACCTACTTCTCCATTCCTGTACAAAACTCCAATCGTAAAAGTATCCTTCATCTGGCTCACTGAAAATATCGTCATCATCATCGTTGCTGTTGCTATCATTCGAATATATTTCATCGACATCATCAATTTCCTCCTCATGTGAAAAATTTAGTTCATGAATTGATGATGTCTCGTTACTCGTGTCACATTTTCTCATTTTTGTCGTTGTCTTCTTTTTTGGCAGTGATGCTATCAAGCTCACCAATTCAGAAGCTCTCTTAAAGTTCTGTTCAATTTTTAATTTTATGACATTGTTCTCGTCGATACTTTCGATAAAAGATGGTAAAAGTTTAGAACTTTTCTCATTTATATCTTTACTCTGTACCGGAATGTGACCACAATCGTTCGATGCTGGTGGTTGATTTATTTGTAATCGCATGTTCGGCTTCTCGGGTACGACGGGCTTTGTAAAAAATTTATTCTGTAATGGTATTCTCGCTTGTGACTGTGAAGCATTGCTATCGGCAAATTTATTAGTAAACTTGGACTTCTCTTCAAGTACGGTCTTCAATTGTGCCATAAAATCCTTACCCGATGCTTTCGATTGCATTTCATTTGCCAATCGATTCGCATGATCGACATTATTATTGTTATTGGATTGTGAGCCATTGATTTTATTATTACAAATATTATTGTAAGCATCACTGAAATAGATGACGACTTTGTGTTTGTTGCCATTGCCATCAGTTTTATTGATATTATCGACATTGTTGCCACCCTTTGTGATGGCAAGATTTGAACTACTTTGATATTTCATCGGGTTCTTAAACTTTAAATCCTGCTTTGGCTGTGCTGCTAAATCGTATGAACTTCGTGCCTTTTTCATCTTTTTAAAATTTCACTTTAATCAACTGACTTTGATCCTTTTTTTTCTATTTTGATCAGCGCTCTATTTTTATGTTAATGGAAATTCTTTTCTATTATCTCACTGTGCTGTTTTTTTAAGCTCGATGGCTATACAATTACACTCACAGGCACTAAGGGTTCTATCATTTTCTCCCTTCAATTTTCATTCGTTTTATCACTTTTTTATTTTTATTTTTTGATTAAAATAAATTTTGTGCTTAATTTTCCAAAAAAGCTTAATTCTTTCACATTACATGTTTATGGCCATACTCTATGCCATTCATAGTTATCGAATCTCTTTTCTTTATTATTATTTTTTTAACTATAACAAACCGCCTCGAATCATCTTCAAATGATTACTGAATGAATGGATCTCTTTTTTGTTACTACTTGTGGATGAAAAAAACACTTTTTTTGTATTTTTTTTCGCTACTTCATAAAGAAATTGAAAAATGAAATTTTGAAGCATAATTTTCATCTCGAGAAATATCTCGCATTTTGGAGTGTATGGTGCGAAAATAATTACAATCTTTTTCTATTGTTTTAAATTACTACGATATTATATTCAATTGTTCGTAAGTATTTCACTTCTTAAGGTTTACGTCTACTGGCATCATGCACATTTGTCTTTGTAACTTCTTTTTTATATTCTTCTTACTCGTTTTTTTTTTATTTCTTTTTTCGCTTCCACTTTTGTTTATTTTTTGGTATTACAACCTGCACTGCTTCTGCTCTTCGTCATACACGACGATAAAAAAAAGTCAGTGGTGGTATCAAAATCGTCTGTATTATCCTTAATTTTAGCATTTACTATAATAATTTAGTAATTTAGAATCAGTTCAAATAGATCCAAAATCTAGCAGCAGACAAGCATGACTCTGATTTCTTTTGCCGATTTGGAGAATAACCATCGTGACTTATATCGAATCTGGCACCAAATCAGAGCCACATTTGCCGAAAAACCAGATTTTTTTCGATTAACCAATTCTTGGACAGACACTGAGTCAAATAAAATTTAAATGTGTAAAGATGTATATTCTTTAAAGGCACACGGCTTAGAAAAGGCAAAAATGAGGATCCAGATCAGCGTGAGTTTGACGTGGGACTGTATTTTACTGAATCCAGAGTCATGCTGGCCTTGGGGCACATTTTTCGCCTTTTCTACGTCGTGTGCCTTTCCGGATTGAAAACATTCCAGAGCTATTTCAATTGAAGAAGCTGATTCTAATTTACATGTCAGACCATAAGCATACTCACCTAAATGAACGTGCTCATGTGTATACTTACCTAATCAATCGAGTATCAATCAATATAATTGAGCATTTTCAACCTTGTAAGGAAGTTCTTAGTCTGTTCGGGATACATTAGTCAATCTTACATCCATCCATGAATGCGTCGTTCATTATAATAATATGTATTCTATAGCAAAGTTTGCCTAAAGCAAATTTCAAACCAGACAATCACAACACGTGCAACAACTCTGCAAAAATAGCAACAAAAAAAATCTGAATGAGTCGAGTCTGGGGGCTCGGAATCTTTCACATAATTAACAATTTTAACATCTTTACATGATGCGACGTACAGCAAAAAAATTAAAGAAATGAAATTTAAGAAAATAAAAAAAAAAAACTTTCTTCTGATGACGACAAAAACGACAACGATGACGGTGGACGAAGAAGACACAAAAAAAAATAAAATTTATGCGCAACTTGAAAGTTCAATTAAAGATGAAAGAAATAATTTGAAATAAAAATAAAATAATGCTTAAAATTTCTAAATGGGGAGAAAAATCAGGCAAACGAAGATGATTTTTTGTGCTTAAAAAAAATACATTCCGGAATGTTGTAAAGTGAACAAAGTTTCATGAAATGACTTTTAACATGATGATTCAATTATGCATTTTCGCAAAAATGTCTCAAAAAAAGTCTATGATGACTTTCTTTATTTTTAATGTCTTTATGGAGTAGATGGATGGTAAAAGACAGGAAGAGACGAGGAGGAAATTTACTTTTATAAAGTTTCTTAATGTCAAGTTTTCCTTTTCATTTCTATGATTTTCTTTTTGGTATTAAATTCTAGTTGAAAGTTCAAAGCAAGTTGAAAAGCTTTCTTCATTCAGTCTCCTTCAATTGGAAGCGTTTTGTTACAAGCCATTGTTGAGAAATTTGTTTTTTTGTGAATGAAGAATTAAATTTACTATGGAAACGAGACGAAGACGAAAAAATACCTTTAATCAAGTCCTATTGTGCTTGATATCCATGGAATTCATATTTTGTAATATTATTTTTCATTATTTTGTTGATAAATCGCTTTAAATAAAAGCTTTTCACTGACCATTTAACAGTTTTTGTTCAAAATTAATTGTAGTTTAAATATGAAAAAATTATATTTATGCAAAATTAAAGTTTGTGGAAATGCGTAAAACTTATTACGTCTTTAATAGCCAGAGCTCGAAGTTGATATGGTTTAAGTCACTTTAAGTCGATTCAACTCATCTCGACTCAAATGATTTCTACTCAACTAGACTTAAATGAAGTCGACTCGACTTTATTCAAATCAAATCTCCTTGAATAGAGTCAAATGAAGACGACTCGACCCAAACGAAGTCGACTCGACTCAAAACATTTCAACACGACTCGATTCAAATAAATGGACTCGATACCACTCGACAAAAATTGACTTTAAATCGATTTCACCAAAAAGTGTCGATTCGAATCGATTTATTTTAGTCAACTCAATTCAACTTCCAGCTCTGGTAACAGTCATCACAACATAACTATAATTCTAATGTAAAATACTAAATTCAATTTCGAATACATAATGACATAAATCTATTTAATTTATTCATAAAATAAAGACACAAATCACATTATGAGCGAAGGACTTCAATCGAACTTTGACCATATATTTCAACATAAGCCATAATAAGTTATGAGTAGGATTGAAACTGATTTAATTTTATTGTATTTTAATGAAAATTAAATCAATTAAACTATAATAAAATTTGGAACACTTCATATTATTATATAGGTTGAGCTATAAAGCTATAAAGGATTCCTAACTCAATTATTATTTTTTATATAAAGCATTAAAAAATCCAAAATTAAGTTATCAAAACAGACATCTTTATCGTTGTGACATTTGAAGTATTTTTTTAGTATAATGAGGAGAGAAAATTAAAAGTTTACATGAAAAGGCTTTCAGCTATTAGAAATTACAAAGTTTTAATGAATGTCAAAAAAAGTTGGAAATATTTATGACAAAAAAAAGTAAACAATATGTAATGTCTGTTTTTTGTATAAAACCATTTCATTAATACTGGGAAATTTCTTCAATTTTGAATATCTTGTTTAATATTTGATGGCTTTTTCAGGTTTATATGTGATTGTTAATTATAATTATTAGATAGGCAAATTTTAGGAAAAAAAGAAGCATTTTTTAAATGAGAAATTATTTCTGAAATTTCCCCAAACATGACAAATTTGAACCTCATTAAAGTTTTCCATGTATGAATTCTAGTTTCTGTCACATTTTTGAATGCTTGTTAACTAAGCTCTTTAAAAGCAGAGTTGGTAAAAACCAAGTTTTGCTGTCTACCAGTCCACCTTCTGTAGGTTGCCACCTTCCACCTTTGACTCCTTTGGAAGATCCGGTTAAAAATTCATAATTTCTCAAAAGTTTACCGGTATCGGTGAAAGCTCGTTAAGGACCATCTGCAGAAGGCAGCAAGTTTATCAGCGGAAGATGGCAACCTGCTTAATAAGTCATCGGCGGAAGGTGACAACCTGCTGAAAGGATCACCTGCGGAAACTGTGATTTAGTATGATTTGGCGTGATTTTGCCGATTATTTCTACCCGCATATCAACTTTGCTTAAAAATTGTCGATTTTTCGATTAATTTGTCAATTTCTAAACATCATTAATCACATGGACGCCAAATATAGATGGATTTTATTAGATGTTTATAAAAGAGGTTTACCGGATCTTTTAGAGTTCCATGACTAAGTCTTCTTCAACTATGTGTCGCTTGAGGTAGCCTCCATTACATTTCAGACATCCAGACAAAATATCACCAATTCATCTCAAAATGCAGCATTGAAAATTAAAAGAAAAATATGCAAAAGGAAGAGATGAACAAAAATCTTTTTCTTCCTCTTCATTACAATAAGATAAAAGCAAAAAAAATGAAAAATTTAAATTTTCTTTCATTTTTTTAAGATTATAGAGAAGAAAAAAACTTTTTTAACAAAACTCATACTTATAAAGCCCCAAAATGCCTTGAAGGAGAATTTTTCAATGATTGCAAAAAAAAAAAGACAAAAAATAATTTTGGTAATGTGGGATGAGAAGTCATGAGAGGAAAGAAGGAACATGGAAAAGATGAAAAGTTTGGGATTCAAAAAAAAAAAAAAAGTTATTGTTAAAGCGGAAAATGTTCATGGTAAAGAGGAAGGCATCGACTTGTCTTGACTAAAGATGTCCCGAGCAGTAAAAAAAAAGGGAAAGAAAATTGGTTCATTAAAATGCTATTTTGGCTGCGAAATGTTCTTTTCTTCATTTTATGAAAATGATATCTTAATTTGTCCTTACAAACTTTCCATGCTAAAAATTTATTCTTTTTTAAACATTCTTTATTTGTCAGACCCTGTCATTTGTACGGCTATAACCTCTAACAAGAAATGGGGATTGTTTGTATAATATGTAACGCTTAATGTTACACTGGAACAGTAACAAGAGAGTAGAGTAGTATGAAGCATTCGGAAACTACTTAACGGTACTTACATGGTCATGTAGATCAACTAGGAGTTTGGGGAAACTGAATAAATGTCAAGCATATACCTTCTCGTGGTATTCTCTGATAGCCACTAAAACACCGCTAGCGTCCCAGCTAAGTGCAGGGAAACGTATGGTAAAGGATAAAGTAAAAACCTAACTAAGACCCCTATTTTGAAGGGTAACAAGCCCACAATCATGCTAGAGATGGTAAGATTTATAACCGACTATGTCCGAAATTAACTTGTACAAAGAAGGCAGTATAAGGTAAAAAAGGATTTGATATTAAATGCAATCCAAATCCTCTCTTATTGAGCGATTGAAGTTGGTTCTATTATGAGTTGCATCTGCTAATCACCAATACCAGGTGTAACTTTGAAGAATACGAAATGATGAAAATTGCACTTTTGGACCACTTTCTTCCCACCATAACGTTTTGTAACAAAGCCATGAGAATTTGGAATCCGTAATAAAAAATACAGAGTGCTACTCATCCCCATCCCCCCTTAAGCATTACGTAACTTCCGAATATTCCGTCTAGAATGTTTAAAACCTTTTTAATTTTTCTAACAATTTTACGACAATACTCGACACGAAAAGCAAGTAAATATGCCAAAAAAAGCTATTTTTAACATCACCAAACATCAAAACTTGCCCAAACTCAAATTGTAGCCAAAATAATTTCAATATTTTCCTTGCTCTTCAAAAAAAACGGCAGTCAAAAGAGCAATAAAATTTATCATCCATTCAATTCGGTTCATTGACTTTCAAATTACATGAAAGTGAAATGTGTTTTAAAAACGATTTGCATTTGAAGTCTTAAAAGTTTTTTTCCAGTTCTCGTTTGTTTTTTTGTGAATGAGATAGCAATGAGAAAGATAAGAATTGAAATGTAAAATTATGATGTGCATTTAAAAAATAATAAAAATAAAAGATGAATAAGAAGATGAAAGTTTTTTTCGAGAATTGCAAAAAGTCATTTGAATTGTAGATGTATAATAGTTAAGCAGACAGACTGACTTCATTAAAATAATGTTAAATATGGGTAATGTTAAAGAGTTTAATGACGAGGAATTCATATTTCATTATTCATCATCAAAAAAGTTTGCAGTTTTTCTGCTCATTTACGGATGCGAAAATGTAAATAATTTATGAAAAATTACTATAAACTGTCTTCACAATCTGCTGAGGGCTTTTGAAAAATTTCAGGATTTTGTTTTAATTTGTTGAGTGTTTCAGGAAAGCATATTACGCAGAAATGGACGAAAATCGAAACCAGGCTAACGCGGCTCTGACCTTACACTTGATTCGTTGAAATCCTTCCTCACGCCTTCGTTAATTGGGCTTGTGACCGGATTTTTGACCATTTTTACGCTGTATGCCTTCAGGGGTTAATGTTTATGTGATTCTTAAGTTATGTGGTATTTTTTACTTTTTAACCAAGCAATGAACTGCAAGAAAGTTTAAACAGTGTCTGCTGCAATTTAAAATCACGCTTCATAAAAAGTTCTATTTTAATTAGCTTAAACATCTGGATATGCAATTCTGAATAGTACAAGCCGCATAATCGATCCAATATCCAGCATCAGACCAATGTGACTTTGGCATTGTCATAGATTTAAACACCAATTCAGCACCAAGTCAGAGTGACTTCAGTCTGAGGATTGATTTTATACCGATTAATCCATTTGTGAGCAATCTTTTATTTTTTACGGTACAAATTGATGGTAAGCTCCGACAGATACCGCAAACAGCATGTAGTTCATGGCATTTTAAATTTTTAATATTTGTGCTATTTGGGTAAGTTTAATAAAATATAAAATGTTATGTTTTTTAGGTAAATTGCTTAGTTTGTCAAGCAAGTTTATTTAAAATAATTAAAAATATACTCGACCAGATTCGATGAAATCTGATTTTAATTAAGTTGACCTAATGTCGGATTCTGGTCCATTTGTACGACGTGTACCTTCCATCACATAAAAGAATTAAAATTAAAAATCACTCAAGAACTTAAAAAATCACAAAATTATTCACTCCTCGGAAATAACCGACACAATTGTGTCACTGTTTCCTAGACTTAAAAACTGTATCACTAGTATTATTACGCATTCTCATGTTAACAGTATCACTTGTATACACGACAAACCACTAACAACTGAGAGAGAGAGAGCAAAACTTAAAGAATTATTATACATAAATAGCAGCATCATCATCTTCTACAACATCCATAGAATCTTTTTCCTCTATTTAATGTTTCTAGCAATTACCGGCAACAAGACTTCCGACCCTTACATAAAAAAACTTAACTATAGAAGTAGAATAAATATGTAAAGAAATAACAGAATATAATGTTCAAACTTTGAATGTTAAAAGCAGCAACATGTAGGTGCTTGTAGTTATTTAAGTAGCTTACCTCTATTTCTTCTACTCTCTCTGGCTCTTTTGAAGAGAAAAATACTTTCCTCATTTTAATAATTGATGGACGGAAATTCTTTCTTCTTCTTTCTTTGTCGGTTCGTTATTTTATTTTTTTGCATGATACATTTTTTGAGGGTTTCAAACAAGTGGAGACCTACTGACATGGAAATAAGCTGTGAATGATTACTTTTGAGATTTATTTTTTGTCTGCTTTAAAGTCGTACAAATTCGTACAAAGGTTACTACTTTAATTTTTTTAATTATTTATTTATTGATGTCGAAGTGCTTATAATTTTGAATCAATAATTAAATATTTGGGAATGAACATTTAAAATAGGAATTGATTTATAATTAATCATCAAATGTTTACATTTAATTTGTATTAAAAGCTATAATTGAGTAATTAAAATGTGCCAAAAATGTATCCAATTTTATTCAAACAAGTTTTTATCATTCCCGTGAAGCCAGAGTTGCGAAGGCCGATGTCGGCGGCCGAGAGAATCGGCCAGTCGTTCGCCGTTTTTATCGGCCATCGTTTTTTATCGCTCGCCGTTTTTTATCGGCCGCCATTTTGAAAAAATAAACGGCCCGCCGTTTTTATCGCTCGCCGTTTTTATCGGCCGCCGTTTTTTATCGGCCGCCGTTTTGAAAAATAAACGGCCCGCCGTTTTTATCGCTCGCCGTTTTGAAAAAATAAACGGCCCGCCATTTTTATCGCTCACCATTTTTTATTGGCTAACGTTTTTTAAAAATTACAAAAGTCCTCGTGTTATTGATCGAGCGACTTAAACGCATTTTTATCCCAGCAATCAGTAATTGATTAATAAGTTACTTTAAAATGGTTTAAAATCTACAAAACGAGATTCAGTAGGATCAAAGTCACTTCCTAACTCACAAAACGAGATCCGATAAAATCCAGTTCACTTTCCGGTCCACAAAACGAGATTCAGTAGGATCCAGGTCACTTCCAATTCTTAAAAACAAGATCCTGTAGGAATCAGATCACTTCCAGACTTAAAATATAAGATCCAGTAGGATCCAGTTTACTTTCAAACCTAAAACCAAGATCCAGTAGGATCCATATAACATCCAGACCCTTAAAAACATGATCCAGTAGGATCCAGTACACTTTCAGACCTAAATAACAAGATCCAGTAAGATTTAAGTCACTTCAAACTTTGATTGTAAACTGTAAAAACATCGAAAACATTGAAAAACACTGAAAAACAATGAAAATTCGTGTTATTGTTTTTGTTTGTTGTTGTTTATGAAAATGAAAAATTGTTAATTATAGCATATATGCGTTGATTTGAAACTTTTAAACGCCGTTTTTTATCGGCCGCCGTTTTGAAAAAATAAACGGCCCGCCGTTTTTATCGTTCGCCGTTTTTATCGGCCGCCGTTTTTTATCGGCCACCATTTTGAAAAAATAAACGGCTCACCGTTTTTATCGCTCGCCGTTTTTATCGGCCGCCGTTTTTTATCGGCCGCCGTTTTAAAAAACAATCGGCCCGCCGTTTTCATCGCTCGCCGATTTTGGCCGGCCGATAAAATCAGGCCGTTTCGCAACTCTGCGTGAAGCACAAATGAATGGCTCTGTCACCGAGCTTTTAAGGCTTCGCCAAATTTCTGTTTCTCAATCAATGTAAAATTACGACTGAATAGGGCATATCAGAGCTCGAACTCGGATTTTGCATGGAGTCGATTCAACTTGAGTCGACTTATTCATACAAAATCCGAGTCGACGTCGAACTCTACTTACTTACTTACTGCAACCATGATTCTATGTGAAGCTTAGGCTACAACAGAAGGCTTTCCATCTGCCTCTGTTGCTGGCTCTATCACCTAGTTTGTTCAAATTCTCTGTCCGCACGTTGAGCTGGCATTTTTTCTTGAGCTGACGTCGAGCTCTGTGTTAAACACTTCAGAAGCATAATACAACAGAAAGTATCAATGTGGGTGTAGAAAAACAACTTTGTTTTGCCGCCCTAGGATTTAATCCTTCTTGGAAAGAGGATGTTGATAAAGACAAAGTTGCACTTTGTATTAGCAATTGGCAGAGGACAGTCAGCGATATAGCCAATAGAAAGAGGCCATGGATCACAGCTGATCTGTACAGCCAACGAAGTAAAGTAAGTAAGGATGGAATCCACGAGAGATAAGACGCCATAGAGTTCCAAAGCTAAGATGGCATAGGACGGCTCTAAAATCTAGCAATCAAGTCAGATGAAAAGCTTTTTGAAGAAACCAGAATAGGCCCCACCATCGAAGCATAATACCCTTAAGTAAGGCAAATTATTTTGTTATCAACAAATGGCCCTAAGAAGGAAGGTGACCTTTTCAGCTCGTGAAAGTTCAAAGAACTCTTGGAAGGAGGCTGTCGATAGAGATAGTATTGCACTTGGTATCGGAAATTGGAAAGTGGAAGCCAACGATAAAGCCAGCTTCAGGCGACTCCTGTGGGAGGTCATGGATTACAACTGATCTGTTCTAACAACAAAACACATCATGTTCATGCTTTCATGGTACAAAAATACCACTACGATACTTAAAAGCTGTCTCTTTGATTGCAAGGGTGAATGATGAGTTTGCCGTCATTTTCTATATTTGCATGCTAGCCGAGCTGTTCTGCTTTTATTGTCTATTTTCATATTTTTCACTATCGGCCTAAAAATTTAATATAATGTAATAATGACAGCGCACATTAAATTTAATATCATCATCAAATATAATCCTATTTACCATCCATTAAAGTTTTAAATATTTTAATACTATGGTTTATAAGTAACAGCCATGACCATTGTTTGCCACAAAATATAAATCATCTCTCTGACCTCTAAAATATTATTTTCATTTTCTTGACCTTGTTTGTAGAAGCTCGACGAAATGGAAAAATGAAAAATAAGCCGATAAAATTTTGTTGATGCCTTATGGTTTGAAAATTTGGAGATCAATGTTTGACCTTCATTTATGCTGAACAAATAAAACTTTGAGCATAGGCTTTTGTTGCTCATTTTTTGTGCTTTTACAATTCAAATTCATGCTATTGGCTTTGTATTTTCATATTGGATGTAATGAATCCTAATTTTATTATTTATTCCATTTGTTAGCATAATGATGTATCAAGCACATCAAAAATTACATCAATTTGTTATCAAGAATTCAATTTTATTGGATAATGTATGATTACATTTAAAGCATTGAATAAATTTCATTTATATGCTACATTATAATGTAAGTACATAATGCTATTGACTAAAAATATTGCATCCACCCAGCAAACACAGTGTCTCGTTCTATTTCTGACAGACAAAAAATTGAATTTTCAATCACGTTATGAAGCTTCTTTTATTCAATTCAGTTGGTTATGTATGAAAAACCATTTTTCAAAAAATATACAAAGCCATTGGATGCAAATCGGAATTTCGACAAAGGATATTTCCGAGAAGGCAAGTTTATATTAAGATAAAAATAAAATTTACTTAGGAATGAACTTACTTATTTATGACGTACATGGTGATGACGTTTTGAACTTTTTGGATCAGATGGGATACGCATCTATTTCTGTTTGTTGCTTGATAGGTTTTTATAGAAGCTCTACAAGGAAATGCTTTGGAACCCGAGAAACACAAATGTCTGTTATATGTCACATGACATCCACGTGGATGCAGCTAATGCGTCATATGACAGCTATTTGGATGCCACACATGACATCCACGTGGATGCAGCTAATGCGTCATATGACAGCTATTTGGATGCCACACATGACATTCACGTGGATGCAGCTAATGCGTCATATGACAGCTATTTGGATGCCACACATGACATCCACGTGGATGCAGGTAATGCGTCATATGACACCTATTTGAATGCCACACATGACATTTACGTGGATGCAGCTAATGCGTCATATGACAGCTATTTTGATGCCACATCGAAATAGCTCCCATTTGGTGACATTAAAAGAGGTTTAGCGGAGACCTAGAAGCTCCGTGGTTGAGCCTGCTTCATTTTTGCTGCTTGGAGAAGCCCCGAAAAGACTATGAATCGTCTATCTTTCACATGTGATTCAAAACAAGCATCTGAAAAGAAATCCAACGTGGTCATCTGAAAATAGCAATCTTTAACACGGAAATCAAATAAACATTTGCCATTTCATGCCGTTTCACCTTGGCAAAAAAACAGAATTCCTAATTACCAAAGCAAAACAAAACGATAAAGACGGTGAGTGCCAGCAACGACAGTTAATTAGAAAACGAAAAAGAAATTAAATTTCATCACAATTATCATTGTCATCAAAAATGATGATCTTTTATTCATTTTGATTAAAAAACAAAAGCCTTCAGAACTGCCTTTCACTCATGAACAGAGACTGAAGCATTTTAATGTGCTTAATTCAATTCAATTCAAATATTATAATTTGACATTTTCATAATTTATCATCATTCATTTAACCACATTCGGAATGAAAGTGAAACGAATAAAATAATAATAATGTTTATTAGTTCTATAACACCAAGCTGCTTGTCTCATAGCATTTTAGGTGAGAAAAATAAATGCTTTAAAGAGCAAAAGAAGATGTGCTTTATAGTCGTGAGAAATTATGCAAACAAACATTTTTGGCATAAAGATGAAGAAACAAGCGAGTACAAAAAAACAGTGAAGATTCAAGTTCATTGAGATAAGACGTGGAGAGAAGAAAAATAGCAGTAGCTAACAACAGCGGTAAACAATTTCAATTTCTTCTGTTTTAAGTGAAAGTAATTTCATCTTTAGAGTACTCTTCACTTACAGAAACATCAAGAAGAAAAGAAACAAAAAAAAACACAATGTAACAATCTTTGAGTATCTTGTGTTTGTCTAGTGAGAATAATCTTCTTCATTATTGTATCATATCTAAGATAAATGAACGAGAGGAAGAGAGAGAATAAGTTGGAAAATTTATTACCGGTGTGAATTAAAAGCAGTGGTGCATTTTCGATGCAATTTAGGATTTTTTAATGAAAATGAATTTATCATATTCGGTGCAGAGCCCAGGCAGCACAAATCAGCAAACTACACTCGAATGGACATTAATACGTTATAATTAATTAATGACAAGTTAATGTCCAGTGTATGACCATTTCTAACGTGTTTTTGCCCATTCGGGCATTTTTCACTATAAAAATGAATGGATATCAGCCGTCATGGTGTTCTCTAAGGCAGAATTTCATGTTAAAATACCACTACGGTACCTAAAAGCTGTCTTTTTGCTTGTTAGGGGACATGAGCGCAACTTTACGTCTTACTGTTGGTACAGCGACGTAGTGGTGGCTTAGTGCAGGGCTGTAGTCAATGACGTCTTTGAGAATTCGATCCTCTCTCTAATTAGAAAATTGTTCTTAAAATACTGATTGGGAAAACTAGTAAATGTTAATGATGTGTATAGGTAGGACGGCTATCTGCTGTATTTTTACCGGGAAACTGCTTTTTGTAAGTTTCTAATCTAATTTAAATAGTTCTTTGAATATTAATACTCAAAATTGTTAAAATCAATCCCAATAGTGCCAAAATTAAAATTGTTCCGATTTTTTCAAAAAATGTCCCGATATTTTGCGAAAATTCTCTGGCCACCCTACCTAAGTGTGATTAGATCATATAGGAAGTGAATTTTTGAGTCGACAAAGTGAGTTGCAGCCAAGACATTCTGCTACATGCAACTGCATTATTCAACTTAAAAGCACACACAAAAATCTGGGAATTTATTTCCTAGCAGTTTTCATTCACCCAAGAGTGCATGTCAAAAGTTCATTTCCCTTACCTTTATGCAAACCAAAAAAAAATCTCAACGCTAAAATTATTTCACTTATATTAAGATAATACATAATGTAAGATAATAGAATTTTTTTTTAAGATGTGTGATGTATATGAGAAACTTTTACTTTTCATCATTAACATCATCTTCATTTTCTCACATGAAATCATTTTCTCATCTTACGATACTTAGCACTCTGTATCAATCTTATTATATTATATTATTACGTATTGTATGGATTATGAAACACGAAGATGATAGCACATGCCTTTTTTGGTGTTTTTTACATTCATGGATTATCCTAATAAAAAAATGTCTAATGTATTAAGCGCCGAATGTACATGTAATTGGAGGTTCATTTCATTTTATAAACACGGCTGCTAATGAATTTTGTATGAAAATTTTATTCAAATTTAATTGATTTCGACACGCTACCCCTTTGGCTTATGGTATCACATGAACAGCCGAAACAACAACGACAGAATTTCTATTTTTTTTAAACAAAAAAGACATAATGTGCTGAGTGAAATTGTCTGTTGTTGACAGTTTGTCTAATAATTTTGACTGCTTACTGTTGTTGGTTGATATTTATTATGAGAAAAGTTTTGATTTATTCTTACTGACAAGTCTGGAATTCGAAGTTATGTCCTCGTTTTAAAGTGCCTATGAAGTTAATCTTTCAATATTATATCGCTTTTCTTTGGCCTGGAAAGTACCCAGAAGAGACGACGAACATGTTCATGAGTATATCTACATTATTGAGCATGCTAAATTATATTGAGTGATTATACTCATGAGCACGTTCATTTAGGTGAGTATGCTCATTGTCCTATAGGGCACATGGCGTAGAATTGGCTGAAAATCCGATCCCAGTACGACATGACTCTGGTTTGATGTCGAATTTCATCGAATCCGACTTGAAGCTAATGTTGCGCCAACGTGGAGCCGGATTTTCAGCCTATGCCATGACATGTGCTTCAAGGGTTTAATTTATTGTTATAATTTGATAATCCCTTTCAAAATGAGCCGGCCGTGTGCATTTCGGTTGAAATATGTTGATATAAATGATAATCCCTAGCAAAATGATCCCCTAACAACATCCACACCTCACAAAAGGAACTACAAAAATATAAAAGTTCACTTAAATTGTTGAAACAATTTGAATAAAACTTGTCCAATTTTTCATTTTTTTTTTCTCTCTATTTTTTTTCACCTAAGCTCATGCTCATAAAAAATTCTAGTAATTAATTTATCGCACAAATGCCGGTGTTAGAACGAAAAATTTCCAACACAAAATTCTACATGAACAATATTTTTTTTGGCAACATCAGATACGACCGAAGAGAAAAATTGAACAATTATATGTCACGGAATATAAAATGGCAAACAGGAACCCAATTAAAGCAGAAGAGATTTTTACCAAAAAACTTCGACTATGTGCGAGTAGCAAATGCAAAAAATGCAAATATGGTATATACGAAAAATTCTCGAGCATCACCAATGTCTCTTACTCTTGACATTCATTATTTAATTAAGTGTAACAACGAGTTCATAAAATATAAATGTACGAATGATACAGAAATGTGAACAAGATAAGCGATATTGTTGCTACTGCTGTGCTCCATTTATGCAGTTTCGAATGAACCAATTTCATATATATTTTATGTTCGAATTCATTTTATGACGATACTTTATTTATAGAATTTAAAGCAACATTGCACAGAGAATTTTTTGTAAGTGAAACTTCTCGCGTACACAGAATTGGCGACAATCGTGTCCCAATTTCCTCCTTTCGATCTCATTTCTTTTTACAAAGCGAGGCACACACCACTGAGTATTGAATCTCTGCATACAACTCTTTTTTTTTTGTTGTTTAATGCTCGAGTGCTTTCAGTCATAAACACACGTACATATAGGTATCAAGTCAGAAGATGAAAAAAAAAAGACACAAAAATTTGTCTCCGATTTCATCGCACGCGAGAGATGCGAACAGAACGAGAAGGAGGAGAATGTAGTAAGTAAATATTCAGCATACCCAAAATCATTTTACCGTTAAAAAATTGCGTAAAAGGCAAAACAGAAAGAGAAGGAACAAAAAAAAATATGTGTAAGCGAAGAACATTGAAGCATATATAAGAAATCACTTTGGTTTTGGGCTTTTGTTACCATTGAAAAATTATATCTGTGGAATTGCAGAAAAAATATATATATCAGAAATGAATAATCATCGTAGGAATTTCCATATGTGTACATGAAGGTAAGTAAGGCAATGAAATTTTTATGAAAAAAAAAAAAGTTTGAAGCATTCTTATTGTTGGCAGTGTTGTTAAAGTTGATCAGATGCTGGAAATGAATTTCTTCCTACTTCCTTACTTACTTCGCTGGTCATATAGATCAATTGCAATCCATGAGCTTCCTTAGACTTCTTCTAAAGCTGAGTATGTCGCTGACTTCCGTCTGATATATTCCTGAGAAAAATTTAATTCTTGATAGCATCTCTCCGTGCGTTTTTGGGCCTTTCTTGCGCTTTTTTACCATCAACAAAATGATTTTCCTACAGTCTATAATTACTAACATCAAGAGCGTATTCAGATAAGAGCTTCCCTCAGTTTTGCAACAAAATATTCATTTTAAAGCTTTTTCATGAAAATTACTCAGAAAGTCTCTCAATTCTTGTAATCTAACCTTTCATTCCTTTGAATTTTGTGAAAACTTTTGGTTATGCTCCTGCTTAGCAGACAATGAACGTTTTTTTATAAGGATTATCAGACTCGAGAATTTTTCATATTTCTGAAACTTTTGATCGAAAAGCTAGTCTAATTTTGCTTGTGTCTCTTAAACATTATCCTTATTGGTATAGATCAAAAGGCTAACTTTAATTGCGTCACACTAATGCCGCGTGAATAGCATATGTAACTTCTTATTACTAAGATTGACTAACGTTTCGGTTTCTACTAGGATATTCAATGAATTTTCGAGAATGATTTTTTTTGAAAATTCCATGATTCGGTCGAGTCTTATCATCTAGAAGAGCCGCGAAAAATAAGAAGTTGCCCACCACTGGACTAAAATATCAACGCTGTTTGATGTTTTTGTACAAGAAATTATAACATTGTGATACAAAAAAAAGTAAAGAAATTCTTCTTCCATCATCAGACAATTTCATTCGTTTTTTCCCTTTTTCTGATTTATTATGACATTTGCGAGAGGCTGTACATTTCGTTTATGACAATACGAGAACCCACGCTTAAATTATTTCATTTTTTTTTTTTGCCAGTTTCTCTTACGTGCGTAATTCTGTTTACTTTTCATCTTTATCATCCTTACAACAACAACAAACCGTGGCAATGCCAAACATTCATTCACAGAGCAGAATGAAGCAGGATATATGTTGGATAGAATCTTCAAGGAGAATAAAAAAAAATTCGTGCTTGTTAAAGATGATATTTTTTTTTCTTATATTCTCTGATGGCAACAATAGCATAAATAAATGGATAAGCTGTATGAATATCAAATATTATTCTTCAATGTATTCCTTACTCTAAAAGTTTAAAAAGAAAATATTTGCTTGCCTTATTTCGTCAAAAATTTTGAGCTTTAATTTTCGAGAAAAATTATTCACTTCACTTGCTTAAAAAAGTAATGAGTGAAATTTTTTTAATGCCTGAGGAGATGTCAGAATTTAAACATTTTAATGACATTTTTTTGTGTGGCAAAAATTTTCGAAACGTGGGTTTTATTTTAAGTAAATTATGTGCAACATATGGAAATAAGTAAATTATTCTGCTTTGTAATATGATGTACGGTGTGGGTTGACTGACAAAAACTATACATTTTCATAACTAAAATTAGATTCACTTAAAATTGAATCAAATATTCTTCGAAATTCAATATTCTAGTGTCAAATACATTAATTTTGATTGAATGGGATATGTAACTTCTTGTTACTAAGTTTGACTGAAGTTTGGGTTTCGATGAATTTTCGAGAATGAAATCGGGACTGGGATCGTGACAGAGACTACAAGGAATTTTTCAAATTTTAAGCTTCGACAAATCTCGTGACTAGGGTTTTTAATCTCGGTACCCAATAACGGGCTCGATTTCCCAGTACCGTAATCCCGGGATTGAGATTTTGGACCGGTATTCAAATTCCTACTCGTATATTTTCCGAGTTCTACAAAGGTTCGCTCACAGAGATTTTAAAGCTCTCGTTGACTCCTTTTGTTAACCCGAAATGGAAGCCATCTCCATGTAGATACCACATAGTGACAGCTCCCATTTGTTTTTGAAGCTTAACAGCGAAGACTTGTTTAAATGTGGCACTCGGATACCATTTTCTACTCCTTAACTTTTACAATTTACACAAAGCAAAATAATTGATGCCTACCTTCTTAGAGATGGTAAAAGAGCTCATGGACGACCAAAGCACTCTTGGAAGGATACTGTTGATAAAGACAGGACTGCACATAGCATTAGAAATTGGAAGTGGAACCCAGTTACTTTATCAATCAGAGTCAAGTTTAGGCTCCATCTGAAAAATACCATGGACCACAATTGATCTGTAGGACCAGCGAATAAATCATCAAATCATGATATTCTCATGCAGAACAGTCGATTTTTAAATCCAGATGACACTTGTTAGATTACAATTTTGAAAGAAAAAGATGAGTCAAAAATTACAAAAAATTTGTCAAAGTCTAATCCATCTTTCACAAATTTTACATGCTCATGTATGATTTTTATGTTCTTAATTTTTAATATCCATTAAATTCCTAATAATTTTCATCAACATGAAGACATTTTCAAGGATTTTTTTTTCTATGGGTTGATACGTCAACAAACAGAAAGCTTATACACGAGCAGATTAACGCATTTTACTTTCGAAGAAAATTGAGATGAAAAGTTTGATAATTAAGAAAATTCATTGTTTTTTCTCATTCATTGCAAACATTTAAAAGTTAACGCATTAATGATAATTTTTGTTAGCATCTGCTTAATTTCAATTAAAATATTTTTGTACTCATTACTCAATGAAAATGTTCATTACAACCACGAACAGCATTGTTTGCCGAATCAATCAAGGAAATAATTCTCGAGTCGAGTAGGATGAGGATTAAATGTCATGTACCAAATTTTCTCCATCTTAGCAACAATAAACATTGTCAAAGCCTAATATTAAGCACCAAATTCTTACCATTTGGTAACAAGCAATCGCTTTTTGATGGGTACTGATTCTCATTTGTATTAAGTACGTATTTAAGCTATCAAAATGTCATTACTACCATTTTTTTTGCTGCCACATCCATTTTATTAGATTACTGTCGTAAATCCTTTACAAATCATATGAAAACGAGAAAAAACAAATTCATATGACCTCGTTATGTCTCGTATGCCTGCTGACGAGAAAAAATTGTCAAATTTTTTTTTTACAGTAATACAGTGAAATATAGGCCAAACGGAGATTTATTCTAAACACAGATTGTTCATTTGTTTTACTGTGACTTTTGTGCAAAAAAATATTTAAATCTTTTAATGTATTTGAGTTTTTGTCATCAGAATTGAAGGGCACATTTTGTGTAACATATTTGTGGATTAACATTTTTTGAGGGAGAATTAAATGATATTTTGCTACAAATTGTTGGGTGTGATTGAATTGTCTGGTTTGGACCTACGTATCCTGATAGACAGATAGGAATGTGGATCAGTCAAAGTACTTTAAAGACTCCCCTGAACCTCTTTTATTAACAACAAACGAAAGATGCCTAAATTGGGCGTCTATATGGCTTACATTTATTGTTAATTAAAGAAAATAAGCGGAGCCTTAAGAGCCTTATTGGATACCACGCTACAGCCTAGGAGATTGAATAAGCTTTTAATATATTGTTTAAAGTACTTACTCCCGGGACAACTTCGGTCTCCAGTGGTGTAAATAGTAAAAACAGGAAGGACAACGGGAAGATCAAACACTTGACATTTAGTCAGCCACCGAGTCAGATCGACAACCTCCCCAATTTCCTATGCAAAGCATTGTGTTTCATTTTAATCAGTAAATTCTCAGTTTTTTTTTTCGGTCAAAATTAGGGTTTTCAATACCGGTATTGATTTGTATGAAATACCGGTATTCAATACCGGTATTACATACATTTTGATACCGGTATTGAAAACCATAGGTCAAATGGAATTACTCCAAAATAGTTATAGTCATTTATATAAAAAATTGACCGTCTACCGACTCAAATGCAGGGCAAAATTAACTGACAGGAAAAATAAAATCAAATTCAAAATTCCTCATCAATTTTCAAAATTTGCGAATCTTGAGTGGATCCATAGTAATCGATACAATTAATATTAATATTATTACCAGATTAATACAATCGTTGATTCAAAATTAAGTATCATGACTTTTATTGCTCATTAAAAAAAGCGCTAAAGTCATTTTGTGTCTGATTCCACACTTTAAATTTTTGTTTATATTTAAATGGCACTTTCTTGTACATATATACAGCCTGATAATCCCTTATGTATAAATTTTAAATCAAGAAGAAACTCATAAATGAAATTATAATATGCTTTTTTAATCGTTCATTTGAGAGATCGCATAAATATACACGTTTTTGTATAATTTTTTATGTAAAACAGAGAAGGAGAAGATATAATAATAATGTAAAAGTTGTAAATTCATTTACGAGCCGAACGAAAAAGTTTTTCTTTTTTGTTGGAACAAAAAAATGTTGTGAGGAGTCGTTAGCATGTTAGGTAATACTGTATATGGCCTCGTAGATTTCTGGCAAGGACGTATATCCCAGGCTGAGAAACTCCGAGGTAGTACCGCGATATTCATACAAATACCGCGAAATGCCGCAAATACCGCGGTATTTCATACAAATACCGCCGATACCGCTTAGTTTCTCAGCCTGGCGTACATCTTAGCAAGCAAAAATCATGCTCTCAAGAGCAGGGTTAGCTGACAAAACAGTCGTAGTGATGCTCAACTAGTATATTTAAGTAGGGAAGCTCGTGAATGCATGATCCTTGCTTGTTATGGATAATTTGTATGAAATATTTGAAACTTCTTCTTCTCCTTACACTGATAAAAATAATTTAATATTTTGTATTAGATTTGTATGAGAAAATCTAATACAAAATATTAGATTTGCCTCAAATACAAAAATATTAAATTTTAATACATTTTTATTAATTTTTTGAGGAAAAATTTAAAAAGAAAAAAACCGTTGTGTTCATTCCAAATTTAATATAATCGTATTAAAATTTAATATTCGCATATTAAATTTCTTTAATGTTTTAAATCTGAAAAATCCGTTAAAAATCATTAAATCTAATATTTGTTTTATTTGATTCTAATAAAATTTTATTAAAATTTATTTAAATTTATATTGAACATGTTTTTTTATCGATGCTTATCGGTGCTTGCTAAAGTTTCCATTGCGTAATGATATAATAATTAAAAGACTTCATGTCGATTTTTCCAGCTGTAAAATTTGCATAGAATTATTATAATGAACTTTTATAAATAATTAAATTTTATTACCATTAAATAGTGGAATCAGTGCTCCAAATCCAAATTAATTTAGAATTTCCTCTAGTTTTCCATCTTTCTTCATCGAGCATCTACTTCAGATCGGTTCATATTTATTTACTAAAAAGAAAATTTTCATTAGCACATGAATTTATAAAAATTTTAATCGAATATTATCTATGGTTAGATCTTCAGTTTTATTGAACTGTATATTAATTGTAAGCTCTTTATAAGCTTTAATTTCACTAAAATACTAATTTGATAGTATATATTATTATATTTTAATTCTTAAGTCTGAAATTGTAATGACACTTCACATTTTTTTTACTAATAGAAATATATTAAAATTTAATACTAAAATATTAAACTTTAATAAAAGTTTTAATACTAAAGTATTAAATTTTAATATTGTAAAATATTGAATAGTAAAATATTAAATTTTAATACTAAAATATTAAATTTTAATAAAATAGTATTAAAATTCAATAGAAAATTTTAAAACATTTGGATTTCAAACAAAAAACCAATAAAAAACTATTAGAATCTAATAAAAAATATTAGAAAATAGCTTAATACAAATCTAATATGAAAATATTACAATTATTTTTATCAGTGTATGAGGCTTCTTATCTCCTCTGCTGTTGCCCTCGTCACTGCTTCATCGATGATCCTTTAAATAAGGTCTTTAAGTCTCACTTTGAAGATGGCAAAATATCACGAGGAGGGCCAAATAATTCATAGAAGGGAGCTGTTGACAGACGGAGTATTTAAATTGGTATTGAATATTGGCAAGCAGGAGCCAACGATAGGACCAGTTCCAGGCTTGTTCTGAGAGAGATCATGGATCACAATTGCTCTGCACCGCCAGCAATGTAAGTAAGTAAGTAGTTAAAACTTCGTTGTAAATCAAAAATTACTTAATCTAAAAGTGGGGCTTCTTAATCATTACAGCATATCCGAATAATCCATTAAAAAGCACAACGAAAAAAAGCATAACGAGATTGGCCGAGATGGGTGGTTTTTTTGTTGAAAGTTTTTTGTTTCCCTCCTCATCGTGCTATAAAAAGTTAATTTTATTACAAGACTGAACTTGATATAAAAATTCACCATAATTTCAATAAATGTATAAAGCTTTTCATCTTTTTTTATGAAAAAAATAATAATTTTTATGTTGCTTTAAAAAATAGTTTAAAACTAGTTCATAAATGTATTCTATCCACCGCACATTTGTTTAATATGAATTCTGATAAATTTATACATTCATAATATGGTCGGGGAAGAGAGAAAAAAAAATGCTGAAGAGAATTATTCGCAATTCGCTTCCATAACAGATGCGTTTGATTTATTACATTTTCATATTTCATAATAACATTTTTTTTCTCACTCGTTGCCTCACTTTACTATGGCTTTTTTCGGATATTCATAAAAATAAAGTGAAATTATTACCACAAAATGTGTTTTGATGGGGCATGAGGAATCTCCACTTTTTTTTTTTTTTTTTTTTGAAAATGTTGATTCCTTTTTTTGTCAGGCAAAGTCAGATTTTTAGAGAAAAAAAATTATTTTTATGACTTCCGCGAGGATCTTTGAGAATTTATTTTATATGTCTTGAATTTGCATCAAAATGCCATCAGAATATATTAACTTGAATCTGAATATAAGGAGATTAGATGTGTATTGCTTGAATAAGAGTTATATTTATGAGATATGCTAAATCATTGTCATCATAAATGCTGGATATAATTCAGAATAAAAGTCAATTGTAAATTTTGTTAAGCTTATAAAATTTTCTGGTTTAAAAATCACAAAAAAGTTCTGGTTTAATTTTCTGTTTTTATGAATTGTGCATCAAAATAGAGCATACAACTCAGAAAGTTGTATCAGAAGTTATTTAGGTCATTGAGGTTCAGAGTTGTGCTGAAGATTTTCTAGGCTAATGGCTGTTCAAAAAGTGAGGGCGAGCCAGATTACCGTACTCAGTAGACTTCTAGTTTACTGTAATATTAGTGCAATTTGGAACCACTCCTCCTCCGTTGTTGTCATTACTGCCTGCAGCCTATAAATAAATGTTTCGGAAGGCGTTTCCAGTATATATCATGGTCGCATTTAGAGAGAAGGAGAGGAGTTTTGATGATCCTCAATTTTTCGGGAAAAAATTCTTCAATTTGCAAGGTTTTTGTAAAAAAAACCAAAAAGTGCTCAACCTTCCTTAAATTTGGGCGATACTTACTTATAAAAAAATCCAAGTCTCGAATCTCGAATCTATGATTGCAGGTTAAGTGTTAATAATTAAGTTCCGAAATACTAAAACCGCAGAGCCACTACGACTCAACCAGAAATGTATAATCCACAGAAGAAAGATACTTGTGAAAGCAAATATGTCTTGGCCACTATCCGGCAAACATAATCGAATTATAAGATTCTGCGGAAAGTAATATTATTTTTCCATCCATTCTTACGCAATTCCTGTGTATGGCTCCTTTAACCTTGTATCCCGATTATAATTATTTCATAAATTAATATTTTATTCATTTGAAAGTTAATTTTAATCGCATAACTTTTCAACTTTACTGAATTTCTTTGAAATTCCAAAATGTAAATGCTAAACTTTTGTTTCTTTCCGATAGAATGAGAATTGTGCAAATGTTGAAGTACATACTTTTTGTTAAAATATAAATAAGGCTCGGAAACAGTATATTCGTGGAAATGTGTGTAAATAAATATTTACTTTATGTTTTATCCTGTTTTATATTTACTTGATATTTACTCAGAATGTGTTGTAAGTAATTAAATTTCGTAATAATTGTTATTATTGTTGAGGCTTTTCTTAAAAGCTGTGGAATTTTAAAGACGCGGGGAAATTAAATTTTTGAAATTCCTAGGCATTTGAATATAATAGCTGGAAGTCGACTCTAATTCTATATGTTGTCAAGTCGACTCATGTTAACATTTCCATACGAAATCCGAGTCGACATCGAGCTTCGCAATCTACCATCAACTTACACTTCCACATAAATGCTGAACAAATAGTTAAAGACCTTTTTGACGGGCATGCAGAAAAGTTTAGCAGCGTTATGGCCATTTGCTCATAATTTTCAATTATTCATTCAAGTGCACAATTCTCATTCTCGATTGTACTTAACTTTATTATTATAGCAATTTTGTCTAGTATATCATAAATAAACTGACAACAATAAGAAAATGGATGTTTGCATGCAATGATAAACATGCTAACTTTTTTATATCACAGAATAAATAAGCTCATGTCAGGAAAAATTGATTTCTTCACTGATAAAAATAATTGTAATATTTTCATATTAGATTTGTATTAAGCTATTTTCTAATATTTTTTATTAGATTCTAATAGTTTTTTATTGGTTTTTTGTTTGAAATCCAAATGTTTTAAAATTTTCTATTGAATTTTAATACTATTTTATTAAAATTTAATATTTTAGTATTAAAATTTAATATTTTACTATTCAATATTTTACAATATTAAAATTTAATACTTTAGTATTAAAACTTTTATTAAAGTTTAATATTTTAGTATTAAATTTTAATATATTTCTATTAGTAAAAAAAAATGTGAAGTGTCATTACAATTTCAGACTTAAGAATTAAAATATAATAATATATACTATCAAATTAGTATTTTAGTGAAATTAAAGCTTATAAAGAGCTTACAATTAATATACAGTTCAATAAAACTGAAGATCTAACCATAGATAATATTCGATTAAAATTTTTATAAATTCATGTGCTAATGAAAATTTTCTTTTAGTAAATAAATATGAACCGATCTGAAGTAGATGCTCGATGAAGAAAGATGGAAAACTAGAGGAAATTCTAAATTAATTTGGATTTGGAGCACTGATTCCACTATTTAATGGTAATAAAATTTAATTATTTATAAAAGTTCATTATAATAATTCTATGCAAATTTTACAGCTGGAAAAATCGACATGAAGTCTTTTAATTATTATATCATTACGCAATGGAAACTTTAGCAAGCACCGATAAGCATCGATAAAAAAACATGTTCAATATAAATTTAAATAAATTTTAATAAAATTTTATTAGAATCAAATAAAACAAATATTAGATTTAATGATTTTTAACGGATTTTTCAGATTTAAAACATTAAAGAAATTTAATATGCGAATATTAAATTTTAATACGATTATATTAAATTTGGAATGAACACAACGGTTTTTTTCTTTTTAAATTTTTCCTCAAAAAATTAATAAAAATGTATTAAAATTTAATATTTTTGTATTTGAGGCAAATCTAATATTTTGTATTAGATTTTCTCATACAAATCTAATACAAAATATTAAATTATTTTTATCAGTGTTTATTGCATCAGATTATAGGATAAAAATGGAATTGTTTGTATACAGGAGGAATTAAAGCTTTGATAGTAAACTTGAGATTGAAGAGAAAATTCCAAAAGTTCTTAAGAAAAACCGACAAAGGAGTGTTCAGGAATGGGTGTGGGGTTTGAGGATCAACCTTCTGACTACCAAAGACATAAAAATGAAGAATTTTACTTTCGAATGACTCCAAGACAAAGAAGCTTCAATAAAAAGGAACAATAACACTAAGATTAAAACGATTCCATTAAAAATGAAATAAATGGAAGAAAAAACTATTAGAATTGAGGAACAACAAAAGACATTTTTCTTTATCATCCTTATTCTCCTTATGAGTAAATTTCAACAGTGCATGGTGACGACAGTGACGATGCTGATGTGCATGATAGAATGGATAAAATTTCACACTGCTTTTTCTTCTATTCTTTATTAAAAAAATGACACGATGTTCAATGTGCTGATACCCAAGGAAGAAAAACCTTTAATCATTATGAAAGCAATGTTTTGTTCACGTCATTCTCATACAAAAATCCCTTTTCCCTGTGCAGTTTTTACTTCATAAAAATTTTTCTATACTGTTTTTGTCGGTATTTATCCTACCGACTTTTTTGAGAGATGTGATTGTGAGTTTTTAATGGGAATTTTTAAAGCGCATTTTGAGATTTAATTCAGTTTTTTTTGGAACAGGCACAGAGGTCAATTTTAGGTATTGTAGTGTTATTTATGAAGCATGAAAACATGCACTTAGCTTGTTAGGGTATTTTTGAATTACATCAATAATTTTTATTAAATGTGCATTTAAAGGACTAGATATACATAGACACATAGTTTTCAATACATGTCGCAACAGAAATTAATCCAGAATGAATGGCAAGTAAATGCCTATTTGATGACTAATTCTAACGTATTCTAGTCCACTCAGGTTGCATAAATTTTTGTAAGTTAAGTACCAAGAAAATTAAAGAAATCTGACAAATTAAAAACCTGACCTACTGTTGAGGATATACCACAACAGCGCTATTTGGACATTGTTGGTTTTATCGAGGACATAGGCATTTTGTTGAGAATTTCTGATGGTACATCAGATCATCGATCGCAGTGCCGTTGCTATAAGAAAATTCTACATTATGTTCTATTCTAAAAACCAAACAGTCATTAGAACTTCGTCCAATAAGACGATCCCTCCCAATACTTTACAATATTACATTCAATACACTTTATCACATTTTTTAAATCAAAATTTCTAAACAACTAGGATTATTAATGTCCATTTCCTGCATTATTCAAGTATTTATACGAGCACTTGATGCACTTTTGCCAATTCATAATTTAATCTAACTCATAAATCTCCAGTGAATACAAGAGAGCCATTTAAAAATTTCAAAAAATATTATTTTCTCACTTTTCTAGACACCTGTCAACCAGACAGACTATACAAGGAAGTGTACTTTAGATAACAGTCCTTTAAAACTCCCTAAAGCACAAAAAATAGCTAACTTTTGTATGTAAATCGAATATATGTAAAAATAAAGTGACTCTCCATTGAGCACATGCATAAAAAAAATATCTCAACATACACATTGTGTATGATGAAAAGTTGTGTGTCAAAACAAATCTCTTGTAATTTTTCACGACCACACTCAGATGGATGTTATGAAAAGGAATGAGAATGTACAATGGATGGGGTAGGTGGAAAGAGGGACTATGTATATTTCTACTCTAACATAAAATGATGAAACCATTTTTCATACTTTTATGTTGAACGTTGAACTGGTTGGCTGATTCAGATGAGTTTGAGTGAGTGGAGCTGGAAAATAAGGAACAAAAAAACAAGGAATTAGAAGAAAAAATATCCATTCTTATTCTTACATCATAATTTCATATATATGTACGAATATATTGCAACAAGGGAGTTCAAGTCATATGTAATATGTTGCCATAAATTATGGTATAAGGACTTTTATGTGTGAACAGTAAGTACATGGTAGCTCCGATACTTAGATGCTGAATTGCAGTTGATTACAGAAAATGTGACACACCAGAAGTCGTTCTGAACGAGATAAATGAGAATAAGTTTAAAAAGGATTTCTTCCAAAAGTGAATTTTTATATTTTTTTTGTTGGATATGAAAAAGAAGAAGATTAATTTGGCATCTTGAAGTTTTTAATGGAAGAATATTCAGATGAGGCAACAAAAGACATGGCTAAAATAGTCAAAATTGGGTGAATTAACCTTGCTGGTCATTAGATGCATTTAAGCGGCAAATTGATAGGAAAAATCCAAAAATACTCAACATTTGTACTAAAATTTCAAAAATTCAAACATTCTAACCCAATTTCATCAATCCAGCAATATCCAACAAAGCAAATATTTTAATAAAAACAGCATCAAAATTTGTTTCATTTTCAAAACAGTTCAACTATAAAGCAACTTTTTTTCGAAAATTTCTCTTTCAATTTAACATTTTTCCACTTGAAGTATGAATTCATTCACAAAAGGAAGAAAAGAAAAACGTGATTTTGATGTGATGAGCGTAAAAAACAGGCAAAGACATTTGAATTTTTTCTCTCTCTTTTTTTTATTTTGAAGCGGCGTTTAAAAAGGTTTCATCAATCACGAGATGAAAGAGAACATTTTTGTGAAAGGGTTGGAATTTGAGATTTGGAAATGGATTTATCACTGATAAGGATTGTTGGTGTTTTTACTAAGCTGTATGAAAATTGTTGCAACAAAATTGTTTTCGGTTCTTCGGATTTTTTTGTTTGTGAAATGAATTTTTAGCAGAATGTGGCCTAAAATGGCATGTAGAATTACAATTTTGATACAAAATCTAATCCCTAACAGCACAATGTGATGAATTGCATTTTTCGCAGAGAACGTGGGTCAAAATTAGCCGTTACAGTGCCGTCAGGGTAACTATATGTTTGATCATTTATACGATGACGTAGCAGCCGTGTTCTAGCATACACGTTGAGCCATTCTGATGAACAAGTCGCATTAGTCTCAATTCTCGAACAGACAAAGAGCATGCTCTTGACTAAAAAGTTGAGACTGCTCAATTGTATTGACTGAATGTACTCATTATGATGGTCGTTTAAGCGAGTATGCTCATTTTCTGTAGGGTTTTTATAGTTTGTCAATTACTTTTAGAGAGAATGTTTAGGCTTTGATATATTAAAGTGGTTGGTTTACTAAAGAACCCACTTGCAGTACCCTTGCTTAGTACCCCAACTTAATACACAACCCCCTTCAAAAATTCATAAACTCATAACCATCTAAAAAATTTTAAGTTCTTTTCATCAAGTGACAAAGCATCACCAGCAGCAATAACATCACAATCATCAACCATCTCCACCCACCGTGAGCACATTCAATCCTCATCTCTGGCTTTTCTTTATTTCTGGATATGAAAAATGATTCATTTAATTTGATATATGAATGTTTTTCATTCAACTATAAAAGATTTGATTATGCTTCAGTCAGCAAATAGTTGATGTAGAAATCTTTCTCTTTCTTTCTCTTCTATCTTTGACTGTCTATGTATGTTTCCATATGAAAGATGAAATGCAGTAATTTCAATAATATGAAAAAAAATCCATTGTGCAATAAATCGCATATAAAGTAGCAGAAATAGTGAAAAAAAAAGAAAGAAGAAAATGAAATTTTTCGTAATAAATTGCATGCAATTTCAATTTTTCCTACATAAATATTATTAGATAAAATAGTTTTGCAACAGAAAGATGAAAAATAACGTTTAGAGTACATGAACTTTTGTTATGAAGCTATTCAATTCATAATCAATAGAAGATAATACGTATGTATGAGATATACAGAAAATAATAAAGCATATGCCATTGATTGGTCAATTATTCATACAGATTATGTAGGAGGAACAAAAATGTCTTTGCCAATCTATGCTTTAAGAATTTTGAATATTTGAACCTAGTCCAAAAATTGTCACAGCATTTAAAAAATATTTTAAAGAACATCATCAATTTTTAGGTGAATTTGTAAAGGTCAGACGCTTATACTTAACATGAAGGAAGTATTGATGCAGAAAATTCCTAAATATTAATACTTTACTCAATAGAATCATTGGTTTTGTTAACTTTCTTAATAAAGCTTGTATGAATATCGATGCCCGAGCTGTCCCGAGTGACACAAATGAAGAAGACTCTGCCACAGAGGCTTTAAGGCTCCATCATACCTGTTTTATTAACACTACTAAATTAGGCAGCATTATGGACGCCAAATAAAAGAAACTTTCATTTGGTGTCAATAAAAGAGATTTATCGAAGCCTTAAGAACTCCGTGACGTAGCCTTCTCCATTTATGTCGCTCGGGAAGCTAACATATAGCAAAAGATCCATCAATCTTCTTACAATTTCTAAGAATTCTTTCAAAGAACTTTATTATTCCTTTCAATAATTAGGCTTCTTCCGGAACTATAAAATATACGCAAACTTTGAAAGATTCCAAACAAAAAAATCTCTTCCTTTAACATTACATAATCCATATTTAGAGTAAACGCGTGTGTGTGCTTCAATATCCGCTACAAATGTTTATCCCTCGTCTGTTTATTCACACAAGGCTGATTAAATCAAGGAAGTCTATTGAATCGAGAAAATGTAAGTATAAGTCGTAAGAAGTTTAAACATAGACACTAAAAGTATCCTTATGAACATGAATGATGAATCTTTACATTTTAGTTCCAGTACAACATAATACATAAGTAAATTATTATTTTACCGGAATAATTTGAATCGTGACGGTAATGTTTAATAGCTAATCAAAACTATGTTCAGCAATATATTAACTACATGTATGTGAATTGTGGGAGGTCTTAAACGAAGTAAAAGTTAAACAATAATATCAAAATGAACGAGAAACTATGAACAAAAAAGCTTTTTATTATTTTACGATCTTTTTTTCTCTCTTCTTATTATTCTAGCCATTATTAATATAAATAAGGTATAACTATTTGCTGCTGTAAATATATTATTTGTATGTGGCAGTGCAAGTCGTAAACGAAGTCGTTACCTTTTACTCTTATTTCTAGCGATAATAAATATTTCAATTCATCCCACTCTTCTCATCCTTCATCTAGGATAGGGATTCAGGGATAATTGCTCGAAGTTGACTTGAATTTTGTATGAAGACGAGTCAGCTCAAGTCGACTTTTCCATACAAAATCAACTTCGATCTCTGATCAAAAGTGAGGCAATCGAGGCCTCAATTCCCTTTTTGATTGTTTTTTGTAATTTTTTAGGCCATATATCTTACATCGCTGGCAGGAAAGATCAATTAAAACCCATGACGTCTCATATGTATCGCCTAAAGCAAGCTCAATCGCTTGCTACCACTTGCCAATTCCCGTTTTAAAGTGCAATACTATCTCGATCGACAGCATCTTTCAATAAGTTTTTTGACCGTCTATGTGATATTAAGTGATCATCCGCAAAGTTAGACTTGTAGACCAACTTATTAGGCAATACTCAATTCAAATTCATTCTGCACCCCTAACAGATAAAGAGATCGCTTTTAGGTACCGTATTGATTAATATGAAAATCTCCTTATTGCCTGTTAGGGTACTGCTCACTAAGCATCAAATTAAAGTCTTACTAATTGAAGAAATATCAACAAATACTTGTTCAATCCTTGAAAACTTCAATCAAATCCAGAGCTCAAAATCTACTTGGATTCAAACTCACCAGCATGCTAATCTAGTAGATTTAAGGTGAGCAAGCTTTCTCGATAGTATGCTCTTGGCTTGTTAAGGTCGAGTTGGCTTCGACCTCCGTTTAAAGCTATTCGATTAAAGAAGCACTTTTTGATCAAGTCATTACCACATTACACCATAATGAATTCACCATTTACAGCAAAAAGAAAAAGCCCCTAACATGAATCAGGAAAAAGAGCTTTTTCCCATGTAATCGTTTACTAATGTGCGGCACATTGAAGGCAATTTCCTATTAAAGAAATAAAATAATAACGATGATGTTCGAACGCATGTTATAACTAAATAAGATGTGATGAAGGTTATAAATTTTAATAAACCATGTTTCATTCACATATAAATACGCGCATGATTTTGCAAGTAATACATGTATATCTGCCATGACTATATGACAAATTTATTTTCATGAAAATTGTTATTTTTACTTCACTAAGTCGATTTAACGTATGTCGCGGTTAAATCATTGTTTACACGCACGAAATTTTCATCTATACTGCTTCACTTATTTCGTGCCGAATTATGCGTGATAAAAGCATAAAAAATTATTTACGCATCAAGTAATAAGAAATATGAATATGTTATATGGGGGTGGAGAATGAGTACAAACAATGCATCATAATTCAAGCACATTTTCACAAAAATTTATTTATTCATTCTATAATTGAAAGTAAATATTGTATTAACAATATATCCGCGTGCTTTTATCAAATCGTTTTATAGCTTTTGTGGCTTCCATTTCTAAAACTCGTTCTACTTCTTCCTTTTTTCCCATTCTTTATTATCTTATTATTTTTTTTTTGTGCATAGGAAACAAAATTTTCAAGAAGATAAATTTTTTATTGCTAACATTAAACAGCGAAGCATCCTCGTTTGTCATTCAAATAAGTGCGAAGTTAAAGAATAAGAAAGAATTTACAACACCACAAAAAAATATTAAATATCTTGATAAGAAATGGAAATTTTTCACTCCATAATGTCGATGGAAAGAGGTTCTTTGAGGAAGTTTAAGCAGACATTACTTTAAAAGTTAAATATCAATTGCTAAAGTTTGGTTTTAAATTTGATTTAATGGATTTTGATCTTGAAGAATTCTTTAGTACATTAACAGTCTTCAATATTGCTTGAATTCTATTTATTGAAGTAAGTGAAAATATCGATCGAGATTGTACCCGAGCGACACAAATGAAGAAGGCTCCGTCATTAAGTCAAAGCCTCTGCATTAACACCAAATGCAAATTGCCTAAATTTGTCGTCATCAAAAGAGGTTTAATGGAATCTTTAAAAATCCGTGACGGAGCCTTCTTCCTTTGTGTCCCTTGGGATACCATCCTCGAGTAACATAAGTTGGCACCAATCCGACGTGACTCTTTCACGGCGCTGGCTTTAGATCGAATCCGGAACCAAACCAGAAACACGCTGTTTGATTCAGGATTGCTAGTGTAGACTAGCAAGAAGACTTAGACACTTATTTACTGGATCCATGCTCAGATGTGGAGCCTAGCAAAAACCTTTCATCTGACTCCATTAATGGCCAAATCACATTGTTTTATTACATGGAAATGACATCAAGTCAGAGTCACACCGATAGTTCCATGATGTTAAGCATTGATAACAAGGCTACTCCCAAAATGTTCTATTACTCGCAGACATATCTACATAATTACAATTCTACCTGTTTAATGTTGACACTAAAAACCGTTTTTCATAAAACACAAAATTCAGACGTTCTGCTTTGTCATTTTCATTTTCATAAACCGCCAATGACTATCATGATTTTCAGCAGTTGATGCAAAAGCCTAAATGTTTACCAAAAGTTTTTTTCGCTGATCTTTGTAGCATGTGAAAATGTAGATACGATGTATACGGGGATGTTTGTACAGAAATTCGTAGTTCAACATAAATGAGGAATGTCGTTATATATTTTCAGTACATTTAATAAACGCACTATACCATATTTTTATTGCCGACATACATAAAATGTTTGAGGAACCCGGAAAGCACATGGGATAGGAATTTCTGAAAATCCGGCATAATGTCAACGTGATTGTGGCTACAGGTCAGATTCGATGAAATCAGATCCCAAGCTAGAGTCAAGTCTACTTGAAGCTGGATTTTCAGTCATTTGTTCTCGTTTTTCCTTCCAGTTAACTGCTCAAAATGCTAAATTGAAGCTTAATTATTATGTCAAATTTTCATTACAACTCAAGTAAAACTGCCCAATTTGCTAAAAACAAGCATCAAAACTCATCAAAAAAGGATCTTTCAGCCTCAATGTTGGCATAACATGCACAAAGCATATAACACATAAAGCGTGTAATAATTTTTCCATAATGATGGAGAGCATTGGTATGGTAACGATAAGAGACAGAATGAAAGAAAGAATGATTGATAGAGCAACGGAAAAGTAAGTTTAAATGAATGGGAAATGAGCAGAAAGGAAATATGCCGAAAAAGAGAAGAAAATAAAATGAAATTATTTCTTCTCCTCTTTTTATTTATGTGACCGTAACGACCAAAAAGTTCGGAGACCATAACATTGATATGTCGTCGTTTATGTTGCTGTTTGCTTTCAAGACTACATACACATAGTAATCATAAAAAAATACCGTCATCATTGAACACAGCCATTGTTGAGTAGAGAGAGAAGCGTGTCGTAATGAAATTTGTACGATTTTTATTATTTTTATAATTCTCATTTGGCCATGAAGCCAGCATGCGATTTCCTTTGGCGACTCATTAAATGTGCCCCTTCTTGCCTTTTCTTTTTTTTTGCTACCCATTTACTCTTCGTTACTAGTTTTCTCTACTGTTACTCATTCGCGATTATTTTTCTTTCCTTTTTCCTCATTTACGAGACGTAGGAAGAATTTATTTTGGAAATGGAAGTGTAACTATGGTTGTTAAATGGCAAATGAGCTTCAATTTCTCGTTGCTCAAGGGATGGAGACTTTTTAAGGCCAGAAATTATTTAATGGTGAACAATACGAGAGGTTATGGTTCCAGAATAGCACAAATTGGTTACTTACTTATTTACTTTGATAGTCGTACAGATCGATTGTGATATTCGGCACTATGTCTTAGTCTCACCTACCTGGTGATGAACTTTGGATTGTTAAACTAACTATTATGAACAATAAGTACTGTATTGGACAAACTATAAGGTACAGCCGAAAACTACAGGGCTGCGCATCTAAAATGTAGGAAATGCAGAGCTGCGTTGTAAGCCGAACCCTAAAAAATATCAAACCCCCACCCTTAAAAGCGTTAAAGTAAGTGAATGACCCCATCTATAATTAACAGCATGCATATGTACAAACATGCTGAATGTCAAGCAGAATCACCCTCCCTTGTTCATTTATTTTACCACTCAGTACACATACATTTTTATGAGTAATAACCGTTGTGAAATCAGCTACAGAAAGTCTAGAAAAAAAACAGTAAGTGAAGAATGAGGAAGAGGAAAATAGCAGTTCTGTAAATGTGACATAATGACCGGTTGACTAGTTCGTGTAAGATTGTTAAGATGGCACCAAATAGGAACTAAGAAGTTGGGAAAAGAAAATTATAATTGATTACAACATTGTGATAATGTGCAAATGTTGTGATCCTCTTGAACTTGCTTGTCCTTCCATCTTTTATTATTATTAATAATAATATTGTTTGCTGTTTCCTTGGTTTCTCTTTTACTATCGACCAAGTGGTTGACTGACGTAATAAGATTGTTATTCTTTTTTGGGAGAAATATTTATAAATGTACAGTGGGAGTTGTGACTATTTATAGTCTAATGATACATCCTCATTCATCATCAAGTACTTTGAAAAAACAGCACAAACAATTTAGACCTATTTAAATTACTAGTCGTGATGAAATATTAGGGACACGCCACCGAAATATTGGTGGCCACCAAACCCTAACACACTAAAAATGTCATAATGTGTTTTGTGTTAAAGGTGGAAAAATTTATTAAATAATTTTCTTTTGTTTCCTAATTAGCATATTGTAGTGAGTGAGGTAGCCATGTGACTTTTATTGAATCAAAATTTGAATTAAACACTGGTTACACAGGCTGGAGGGTTCAAAATGTTGTAGTATTTTAGGAGAATATCAAAATATTTTTTAAAATATATAGCAATAAATCATATAACTGCAAATTTAGTATCAAATTCGCAAGATTGCATACCCGGAAAGCACACAGCGTAGACAGGACAAAAATACAGCTCCATACTGACTTGATTTTAATCTGGCTTGGGTACAGAGTCACATTGACCTGAGATTGCTTATTATGCAACGCCTTTAAAGAGAATTCGAAATTGGTACATCTGAAGCAATGAAAGTGAAGATTTCGTTACGGAAGGGAAATGGGATCAGAAAGTCGATTATTCATATTACGTAATAAGCCTTTTAATGCAAAAGTAAACCAAATTTTCCTCTTTAAACATACACAAGTACTCCAACCAGTGCTTCAACTCATTATTTCATCCCCACCCTATTCTCTTTATAATTAATTCCACTATTCATAATTTACAGACTTAATAGACCTAAAACAGCTTACATTTTTGGCGAAATGTATATGATATCTTAATGTGCTTATGATATTCTTTTTTTGCTGCTTCTGCATGAAAGAAATTGAATTTCTAAGAATTGGCATTGAATGAACAAATGTATGACTTTCTTCTTTTTATGTCATTTCTTTCGCATTTTTTCCTTTTTATACTTTTGAGGTAATTGATTTTTCCTTTCCTTATTCACATTTGTGCTATTCATCTTAAAAGCTGTTAGCAATGGCTTTTATGGTACTACGCATAATTCTCATCGTCAAAATTGTCATGCTACGCGAAATATTACATACATTTTGATATGATAATTCAAATTCTATGTCGTATATTTTAAGGAGATGTGATATATCCTATGGGGCATAAATTGTTGCTGTTGATGGATAGTTTTCGTAGGTTTTTGGGACAAGCAAGGAAGGTGTCTGAAATGTTCATTTCTTAGCAGTCAATGAGCATACTCACCTAAATGAGAGTGTATATGAGTATATTCAATCACTGTCCATGAGCATGTTCAATTTTGTAAGCATACTCATGTCTGTTCGGGATTTGGGGAATTCTGGTCGCTCATGATTCGAATTATAGTCTAGGTTATAACGGTCTATCCCGAACTGGCAGAAGGTTTCAATGGGCCATCGCAATGGGCACCCCAGCCAAGGAAGTAAGTAAGTAAGTGTACCGGTCTATGACAAGATATTTTCGATAATCTTTCCAAGTCAGCGATCATTTAAGTTTATGATCACATCCTCAAATCTTCACCATGTCCAACAAGTCATAATATGAACACAAGATACACAGTCCCAAAAAAATCACCTTAAATTATATACACGCATGAATGTAAGGCATTGAAAAGAAGGATATAGCAGTAGAAAGTAAATAAGTATAGAACGAAATATTGGTTCATAAAACAAATTTATTGCGTTATGGAAAGCATGGAGGCAAGAGAAAAAAAAATCTTACATGAAAATAACAGATACATTGAGAAATTGTGAACAGAAGGAAGTGAAAGTGGTAAAGAGAGCAGCAAAGACGCAAAAAAGAAAAAAAAATAATATTTTATAGCCGTTTTTTTGGAGGGAAAATGGAGTCTGTTTGTCTGTTTCTTTCACATTCTCGCAGTTAATAATATATTCTACATGCTTTTCTGAATCCAAATTTATGGTTATGATCACATTGGTTGTGCTAGAGCATCATACAGCACATTCTCATATATTTGTAATAACATAGAGAGAAAAAAATATCATTTACGAAAAAAAAAGACCAAGCAAGTCGTAATGCTGTTGATAAGACTCAAGAAAGCTCTTAGAACTTTCATGTAAGATAAATTTTATATTGATTTCTATAAACATCATGGAACTGCTTCTTCTTTTTATATTATTTTATTTTTTTTCAACCACAGCAAAACTTTCTCTTTCATTCGCCCCCAAAACACATCAATTTTGACAACTTTAATGATGTTTGATAGAAAAGAAGGGAAAAGAATTAGTGGAAATAAAAGTAAAGAGAAACTTTTGCGGTCCATTGCTGCTATTTTTCTCCTTTCCAGTATTAAGAAGAAATGACTTGCAAACTTTCATTTTTTAAAGACTCCTTATCGCTTTACTTGAATATTGGATCTAAAGCTAATATTATTTACGTCTTGTGTTGCTTAAAAAACTTTTTATTATAAACCACAAAAATGTTTTCTTTTTTCTCCCGTTTTCATGGAAGTGAACTTATTCGTGAGAAAATACGATTGTGGGCTGTAGATGGCGGAATTCTTGTTTGAAGAAATTGAAAAAAAAAGCGCTAACGTCAAAAAATTTATTTTTAGATCCTTGTAAAATTTATTTTAATGCTTTTTCGCTCAGCAAAATTAGTTACATATTTTGTGTTGTATCATGTCTCGCAGGGGGTAATGTATTTCCATTTTTAATGAGATACGCAAATAAATGAACATCAAGTTGAGTAGATCATTCTGCATCAGAGGATGTCAGGGTTGTTAACATGCAATTTATCTGGAATTGGATGGATTACGTCAAATCATGACAATTTGCTGATCAGACGTAATCTAGACCACTTGTGTTAGACTTGAATGCTTGTTGAGGGTCTTGATACCGATACAGGTGGAGATGTCCAGAAATTCAGATTGACTAGACACTTGTACCCAGAAGATGACATTGGACGACTTTTTCATTAACCTATGAGCATTTACTCTTGTGGTGTCAGAGCAGAGTGGAATCTGGGGTATTGAGTCGTATATAGGCGAATCTGCCAGTTCGAGAGTGAGTCTCGAGTGGTCGAGTGGCTAGGCAATATACCGGAAATCTATGCCACTCTTCTGTGCGTATGTGGGTTCTTTTCTCATCAGATACCCATCTCTCAATAATTGTATAGAGCGGAGCTAGAAGTTGACTCATATTTTGTATGGAAAAGTGGACTCGACTCCATACAAAACTAAAGCAGACTTCGCACTGATTCTTATATAAAAAGCTGCAGGGAATGCTGTCGATATGACATCGTTCAATGCTCACAACATCACAACTCTTTATCCTCAGGTTCATATAAACTTAAATGTTGTTGATCTAAATTTACAATCAGATAACAACGCTGGAAAGCATCATACGAAATGAAATGAGATGTATTTTCGAGCAGGTCATCAAAAAAAAAAAAGCCTCATAGCAGAGAGCTTCATAAATTTACTATTCTATTATTGCTGCCAGAAGCTATTTGTTTCTCTCAATCACGGTAAAATATGATGATGTCTGTTTTTCCACCATAATCATAATATAAATTTCCCTACAAGTTTATACAGAGTCACGACAATAACATCTCAATCATTGACTCTGTGACATTTGTTTCTATTTTCTATACTGACGGGTTGTTTTATGTATAACTATATGTATATATACATTCACAGATTCTTCCTCAACCTTCACACTGAGTTCACTTTTTCATTGATCAATTTTCACCTTTCATTCTTCATTTCACACTATGAGCATTTTGAAGAAGGCAATCAATTTTATTTTCATAATGGATTGCCAGTAATCGAATACTCTCGTCGCATATTATGTGACACTTTGATTGATTTGACCTAATTTTACTGAGTAAGTTTGTTAACAATTCTATCAGTGCTTTTTTTTGTATAAATATATATACAGTTACACATGTGTAGACACATTTACGGCAGGTGATGTGGAAATTGTGAATACAAAACGAAATAGAAAGTTAAAAAGGGTGCTGTAAGCTAGACGGAACTCTGATTAATGTTAAGAGTTTTATTTCAACTGTCTAAAATATTTTAAAATTATAAGCTCAATAATTACGTCAATTACTATATAAATAGGCACTCTTCTATACTTTTCCGATTTCCACCAATCAAATGTCAGCACTAAGTCCTTCATTCAAGTTCTTCATCCATTTTCCCAGCTATATATTTCTTTACATTTAACCGAACATGTCGCTTCCGACTTTTTGATTTATGTCGTTCCATAAAAGGTACAAAATGAAACACGTGGTGTACAACAGCATCGAAT
Organism: Chironomus tepperi; assembly: GCF_022539635.2. NCBI lineage: Eukaryota > Metazoa > Arthropoda > Insecta > Diptera > Chironomidae > Chironomus > Chironomus tepperi. The sequence continues at coordinate 472,504 of NW_027226528.1, forward strand.
TTCCTTTAACTATGGCAGCCACTTTGTCTATCTATATTCATGCAGAAGTTTCGTTTCCCTCCGTTTTTTTCTAGTTATACCTTGTGTACTTGCCCGCAAGGCTAATATCCAGTCTCACATGTGTTACAAAATTATAACAGAGCTAAAGATAGGAACGTAACGATAGTGATATATTCATCATATTGTAAGGCTGTTTCGATATATGTAACAAAAAATTGTTATAGAAAAACGTATGGTAAGAATGGTAAAAAAAAGTTGGAACGTGATTGTAAATAAAAGTCAAAAAGCTTTGTGAACTCTGTTAGATATGGAATGTAAATGATATAAATTTGATGCTGTTTTGAATATCCGGTGAAAAAATCAATGCTTGTTTATATTCCCGGATGGCACATAGTGTAGAAATAGCCGAAAATCTGGTCACAAGTCGACTAGTAATGAGTATCTGGAGTGTCTGGACTCAGGTTGAATTAATTAGGTTCTTTAGGAATTCAACAAATCGGGGTTGAGACCATAGTCACACTGACATGAAGCCAGATTTTCGGCTAATTCTGGACCATCTGATTTTCGGGTATACTACGTCAGCTGTAGACTCTACAGCAGTGGTGGGTAACCTATGTATAACCTCTTATTGAAAATGTCATGAATCGCATAATGTATCGAGTTTCGATCGAAGATCACCTCCAAGGTATGCTTTAAAAAATAAAAGGTTGCCCACCACTGCTGTAGAGAGACTGGTAAAGAGTCTGACTAAAACGAGATGCATCCATTCAACCCTTCAAAAATCCCAGACTACACCCTCGTTAACAATTATGTAAAGTAATTTTACCATGAACGACATTGAAACATACAAGACAGTATCTATAATTAATACTTATTAATCTAATCAACATACGACATACATATTCAATAGAAGGGCATGTCACTAGAAATTAATACATTAATCGGCTTAATAAAAATGAAGAACTTCCAAAAAAACAAAAAATTCAATTCAGTTCATACAAGTGAGTAATGAAATATTCATTTAACAAGAACAATGACTTCGACAACAGCAATAACAATAAGCAAATTGATAACTAAAGCGTTAGTACGTCCTGAATTGTGTGTGAGAGACGAAAAACCCGAAAGAATGCAAAGTCATTGCACAGAAATTATTAGAACATCTTATGAATTTATTATGAAGAAAAATGGGGATGTGTGTGAATATGAATTTATTGTAATCCTGTAAATATAGTACAATGATACTCGATTGAATCATTTATGGAAAATCATCATGATGTGCATTAATTATTTGTCGTAACTACCCCTTTCCTTTTACTTCTTCATCCTGACGTGCCACCTACGCATATCTTACATGAATAGAACATTGTTTTTATTATTATATATTCTTACTCTGTCACGTAATATTTATGTGTTCAGCAAATACTTGTACGCACATATTAAGTTTTCATATCACGCTTGATAATGAACTGTCTTATTCAATAATGTCTCATATATGTATGTATTGTTCCCACTTCACATTCCTTATTCATAAATTCACTTATAAGTTATGACACGCCTCATGAAAATTAAAATTTAATTGCTTTCAAAGTGTTTAAAGATGTGAGTATGTATGGAATATTAAGGTTTATTAGTTTTATTATTATGAGGCAAAAAATGAACCCCTTTTTTAACCCTTTTTCATGCATTACGATGAAATATTTCATCGATGTCGTTCAACTATCAGATGATAAATAGATCGTCATGATGATATGAAAACTTCTTTGTTGTTGTTTAATATTCTCGATTTTCTATCGTCCGCTTTTCCATCCATAAAGCATACTTTTCATTCTTTTGTACAGCATACAAGAAAAAAAGGTAAGGTGCAAGAATGAAAAGGAATTTATCTCATCATTTTATGACCCTCGAAATCCATCAAATTATTTTTTTTTGTGAAGCATGTGCATTAAAGTAGAGAATATAAATTGAGTACATTTTATTCTCTACCGTGAAATGTTGTATATATGCATATGATTGATTGGTTTTGTCTGCATGTCAGACATTCGATTAATTTTAATATTTTATTTTTATTTACTTTCAATTCTATAGTCTCCTGTATTATGGAAGATGACTTATAGATGGATTAAAATCATATGATGCAATCGATAGTCATTTTTCATTTTTCCTGCATTATATGCTGTTGTTTAAGCATCTAGATTGGTTATCCCGATGATATAAATGAAGAAATCTCCGTGACGGAGAATTTAAGACTCCACTAGCTTGATGTTAAAGGATAAAAGAGGTTAGCTTAGTTACTGGAATGATCCGACTAAGAGCCTAGGCTGCTACAAAATGCTTTCCATCTAACTCTATTGCTGGCCAAATTCTCAGTTTTGAGGTAAAAGAGGTTAAGTAGAGCCTTAAAAGCTCCATGACGAACCCTCCATCATTTGTGTCGCTCGGGTATAAAACAAAGCTAAATTAAGCCAGAACAAGTTCACTTGAGTCCAAAATAAAATGAAGATTGTGAGCCAATTTTTCAAGTACATCTGATAATAACAAGAAGAGAATAATCCTTGACGACAACGGCCATGACAAAGGTATTATAAGCCAAATCATTCAGTAAGAGAGTCTGTGAAAACAATTAAAATTTTTAATGGAAACCGCTTCTTAGGTAAAATATTATGATTTTCGAAGAAGGCTGTCATTCAGTTCTTGATGATGTTACGATTTAAATAATTGAGTATTTGAATGAAGAATACACACAGTTTAACCCTTTTCAATGAATTTTTGAATGCTCCGGCGTGTTTTTGATTAGTTTATATTTAAAATGGTTAAAATCTTTAATTAGACGTACTTATACTTCCTTACTTACTTCACTGATCATGCAGATCAATTGCGATTTATGACATCTCTTAGACGTCTTCTAAAGTGGGTGGCTTCCGTTAGGATATTACTGATACCAAATGCAATGCTATGCATATCTATCGACAACTATACTTCATGAGCCTTCCTCACGTTCTTTTAGATTCTATAAAATTTGAAGTAAATACCTTATTTAATTGGGCTGTCACAGGTCTGATATTCAGCATCATGTGCCTTAAATGCATTCTTTTTAAGGATATTCATTTTAAATTTTAATGTAAAATTCACAAAAATTCTTTCAAATGCGCTTTAATAAATTTAAACAATTTCAATTATTCAGCAATTCAATTTACTTGTTCAACTCTTTTGAAATTCCACGAATAATTTGCTCAGTAAACATTCCTGCATAGATAAAAACATTCCATGCTGCATTGACATTTATTTGATACTCCTCACAGTAAGCTCATGTATTTTCCTGCTCTCTAGTTTAACTTTATATTTTATTTTACAAAACACATAAAAATGTTTTTTTGTTCTTCTTGCATTTGTAAATAAATGTGCACAAGCATTTAGAATTGTTGGTCGTCTGGTTTACGAGTTATTTTTTTATTCATAGACAGTTTTTAGAGACGAGAATTTAAATGGTGAAATTGGGTGAAATGTTCACTTTTTATTGTGAAATTTAAATTAAAACTGACAATAGCATAGTTTGAAATAATTTTGTATTATCTACTGTAAATTTAGATTTACTAACTTTTAAATCTATTAAAAAAGAGTTCATCAAATCTCAGAGTCACAAATTTGATATGTTTGAAAATAAGTTTAGAAAATACTCATCAGAGCTCGAAGTCTGCTTGAACTTTGAGTCGGCTTTACAAATACAAAATTCGAGTCGATCTCGAGCTCTGATTCAAAGGAACACTCTCAGGAGTATATTCAGGGGGTAGGAATGGGGGTTTGAGTGTCAACGGCCCAAATCCTTGACTTTGCTAGTGTTTTTCTAGACTTAAATCTCCTCAATTTTGCATTTGGTGCATTTTAGGGATAAGAAACTGAAATAAAAAGTCTATTTTACTTACTTTGCTTGCCGTATAAAGTAATTGTGGCCCATGGCTTCCCTCAGATTTCACCTGAAACTGGCCCTATGGCTGGCTTCCCTTTGACAATTTCCAATACCAAATGAAGCCTATTTGAACTCCTTGAATTAAATAATTCCATCAAAAGCATTTTTCACATTCTAAGAAATTTAAAATTAGCTCTGCATTGTTGTAATATTAACAACCACACTTTCATGCTTCAAGTTCAACCATAGTGAATGAAAATTCCTGCAGAAATAAAAACACAAAAAAACTCAACTTTATTGTTATTCATGACATGAAATGTTTTAAAAACAGACTTTATATTGGAGCAAGTAAAAAAAAAGCAGCAACAACATCACCTGATTATCCCCAGTTAAATGAGAAAAAATGTAAAAAATGTTGATGCTATTAAAGCTTTTATTTCATCTTTACTTAGTAACAATAATGAGTGCAGTAGAAGAAAAATGTCTTCCGTGAAAGCTCGATGACGTGTAAAATCCAATGAGATTTTCCACCAATGATTTTAGTGACAAGCGCGATAAGAACTAGTGTATCGGGTAGAAACCCAATGCGGATATATTCACACCGTTCCATAAAAAGTCTCGCGGGTAGGCCAAGCTTCGCTTGGCGAATGTTTGAGGAATCAGGCTCCAGCGGGTAGGCCAAGCTTCGCTTGGCGAATGTTTGAGGGATCAGGCTCCAGCGGGTAGGCCAAGCTTCGCTTGGCGAATGTTTGAGGGATCAGGCTCCAGCGGGTAGGCCAAGCTTCGCTTGGCGAATGTTTGAGGGATCAGGCTCCAGCGGGTAGGCCAAGCTTCGCTTGGCGAATGTTTGAGGAATCAGGCTCCAGCGGGTAGGCCAAGCTTCGCTTGGCGAATGTTTGAGGGATCAGGCTCCAGCGGGTAGGCCAAGCTTCGCTTGGCGAATGTTTGAGGAATCAGGCTCCAGCGGGTAGGCCAAGCTTCGCTTGGCAAATGTTTGAGGAATTAGGCTCCAGCGGGTAGGCCAAGCTTCGCTTGGCGAATGTTTGAGGAATAAGGCTCCAGCGGGTAGGCCAAGCTTCGCTTGGCGAATGTTTGAGGAATCATGCTCCAGCGGGTTGGCCAAGCTTCGCTTGGCGAATGTTTGAGGAATCAGGCTCCAGCGGGTAGGCCAAGCTTCGCTTGGCAAATGTTTGAGGAATTAGGCTCCAGCGGGTAGGCCAAGCTTCGCTTGGCGAATGTTTGAGGGATCAGGCTCCAGCGGGTAGGCCAAGCTTCGCTTGGCGAATGTTTGAGGGATCAGGCTCCAGCGGGTAGGCCAAGCTTCGCTTGGCGAATGTTTGAGGGATCAGGCTCCAGCGGGTAGGCCAAGCTTCGCTTGGCGAATGTTTGAGGAATAAGGCTCCAGCGGGTAGGCCAAGCTTCGCTTGGCGAATGTTTGAGGGATCAGGCTCCAGCGGGTAGGCCAATCTTCGCTTGGCGAATGTTTGAGGAATCAGGTTCCAGCGGGTAGGCCAAGCTTCGCTTGGCGAATGTTTGAGGGATCAGGCTCCAGCGGGTAGGCCAAGCTTCGCTTGGCGAATGTTTGAGGAATCAGGTTCCAGCGGGTAGGCCAAGCTTCGCTTGGCGAATGTTTGAGGGATCAGGCTCCAGCGGGTAGGCCAAGCTTCGCTTGGCGAATGTTTGAGGGATCAGGCTCCAGCGGGTAGGCCAAGCTTCGCTTGGCGAATGTTTGAGGAATCAGGTTCCAGCGGGTAGGCCAAGCTTCGCTTGGCGAATGTTTGAGGAATCAGGCTCCAGCGGGTAGGCCAAGCTTCGCTTGGCGAATGTTTGAGGAATAAGGCTCCAGCGGGTAGGCCAAGCTTCGCTTGGCGAATGTTTGAGGAATCAGGCTCCAGCGGGTAGGCCAAGCTTCGCTTGGCGAATGTTTGAGGAATCAGGCTCCAGCGGGTAGGCCAAGCTTCGCTTGGCGAATGTTTGAGGAATAAGGCTCCAGCGGGTAGGCCAAGCTTCGCTTGGCGAATGTTTGAGGAATCATGCTCCAGCGGGTTGGCCAAGCTTCGCTTGGCGAATGTTTGAGGAATCAGGCTCCAGCGGGTAGGCCAAGCTTCGCTTGGCGAATGTTTGAGGGATCAGGCTCCAGCGGGTAGGCCAAGCTTCGCTTGGCGAATGTTTGAGGAATCAGGCTCCAGCGGGTAGGCCAAGCTTCGCTTGGCAAATGTTTGAGGAATTAGGCTCCAGCGGGTAGGCCAAGCTTCGCTTGGCGAATGTTTGAGGGATCAGGCTCCAGCGGGTAGGCCAAGCTTCGCTTGGCGAATGTTTGAGGAATCAGGCTCCAGCGGGTTGGCCAAGCTTCGCTTGGCGAATGTTTGAGGAATCAGGCTCCAGCGGGTAGGCCAAGCTTCGCTTGGCGAATGTTTGAGGGATCAGGCTCCAGCGGGCAGGCCAAGCTTCGCTTGGCAAATGTTTGAGGAATCAGGCTCCAGCGGGTAGGCCAAGCTTCGCTTGGCAAATGTTTGAGGAATCAGGCTCCAGCGGGCAGGCCAAGCTTCGCTTGGCAAATGTTTGAGGGATCAGGCTCCAGTGGGCAGGCCAAGCTTCGCTTGGCAAATGTTTGAGGAATCAGGCTCCAGCGGGCAGGCCAAGCTTCGCTTGGCAAATGTTTGAGGAATCAGGCTCCAGCGGGCAGGCCAAGCTTCGCTTGGCAAATGTTTGAGGAATCAGGCTCCAGCGGGCAGGCCAAGCTTCGCTTGGCAAATGTTTGCAAAAAATGTTCAAAGTTTTAAAAAATCATAGAAAACATTGATTTTGAAATTTTGTATGAAAACGAAAGTTTTTTGCTTTTTTAGAAGCAACGGCTGTTCCTGCCATGCCCAAAAACTAATCAGCTCTTCTATAGAGCACCACGGATCGATTGCAAAAAACTAGAAGTCTCTACGATGTCTCGTTATTGAGATTTCTTGCTGATTAACTTGTTTGTTTGTTTGCTTGTTTGTTTGTTTGCTTGCTTACAGAAAGTGAATTTTTCGATTTTCTCAGCAATGCCTCAACCAATTTCAAATCTGTTTTTTGATTATGGTGAGGAATTCTAGGCACAAACTTTTTGCGATAGAACAAAACTTGCCATTATGCTTAGTTTTGCTGGAAAATCCAAAAAACTGATTTTTCAATCTGAACAAATTCAATACATTCACACGTGAAAACGGTGTGAATATAAAAAAAAAATATTATAAAAAATGAATATTTCAGCAGTAAAATTACTCTTATGGAAAATTTGCGTACGATACTTTAAGCTTCCTCAATTGACAGACTGAAATCTGAGGATTTTTTACAATTTAAAAGAATCATTCGCATCATATCACATTTAACAAATAGATTTTCATTTCATCATCCTTCTTCGTCTTCCTTCTTTTTCCCTTTCGTTTTTCATGAAAATTGTGGCATTTGATGATGAAAAATTTCATTTTTTTTTGTGTGTCTACTGCATGCGTACTATTTAGAACAGCTGTAGCAAAAAGAAAAATTCATTTTCTCTTCAATCTTTGGGGGTTGTTTGGATATTATGAAGCATTGGGCTCTAACAAGCACAGAGCATGCTCTACAGAGCTTGAGCAAATTTACTAGCTGAGCATGCTCGTGAGTGCTGTTTTGACCTTACTCTGCTTTTAAGAGCACACTCTATGCCAGCTAGGGGATTGCATTCGAATTTCGAAATTTTGCATCATTTGCTATGATATTCGGCTTAAATTGACCCACTGTGAATCATTGGGTATTTATTAAGCGGTCGAACTGGTTTCTGTTCCTGGCTAAAACGGCTACTTCTGCTAGTTCCTTATGTTGTTGCTCTGCCTCCTTCTCTATAGTCACCATCTGCTATGATGATACTTAAATCATTCCTGAGAAGACCAGCATGCATTATCAATTGTTAAAACCAAGTTAACGTCTATTTAATGACTACTTCTATCGGTTTTAGGTCGGGCATCCTTTCATACCCTTTCATTGTTACGCAAATTCCAAACAATCCCAATAATGGTTCTATTTAGTTGAATGAATGAAAAAGCGAGCAATAGAGCCGAAAATGACAATAAAAAGATAATTTTCTCCTCTAAATGTTTTTAAGTCTTCATCTTTTTTTTTGTTCTCATACTGTTTCCATCTATTTGTACTGAATGACAATCATTTATGGTCGCATAGTAATGAAGTAGGTTTGCTTGATGTGAGGTAAAAACGGAAAGAAGGAAACAATGCGAAAAATGAGAAATTGACAACGTAATAATGATGATGAACAGAAAGAAAAAAAAATCGGAACTTTACTTACTTCTCGGAAGAGGAGATAAGGAAGGAAGGAACAAACCGGAACTTAGAGATTCAATGATGTTTTCTCAATTTTTTTTTTTCCTCTACAGTTTGATGATAAAAATGAAATGAGAATTTGATGTTTAATGATTGCACAGATTTTCTATTGTCTTTTTTTCAGAAAGTATTTGCTTTTGATGAGACTATGTTTGAACGGAAATAAAATGTCAATTGAGTGAACAAAAATAATCGAGTCGTTTGCTGTCAAAAATAAAACAAGTGACTAAATACTTTTTTTTGTTAAAATGTGCTTAAGGTTTAAAATGTACGGATATAAGAGTAGATTTTTATTTTTAGAGTACAAGGTTTAGCATTTATTTTACAAACAATGTTATGCTATAAATACCTACAAGTATTTTAGTACTCACTGCTAAATGACGACATGTTATTTGCGATACACAAAGCCTTAGACAATTAGTCTTTCTATTTGATTCTAAGCTGCTTAATTATCATATTCAATCTCATTAAAATTGTAATGCAGTCCTTTTATCTTCTTGTAATCTTCTTTGCATAATAAAGTTTCGAATAAAACTGGTTGTAGAGCTACTGTAGAAGCTCCACTAGTCGATAGAGACAGCATTGCATTTGGTATTGACAATTGGCAGGCGGAAGCCGACGATAGAACCAGTTATAAGCGACATCTGCGAGAGGCCAGGGATCACAGTTGATCTTGAATAAGAATCAGCAAAGGTGGGCCATGCTATCAACTTCAAAATGACGGAAGAGATTCGAGTCAACGAGGAACAATAGCCCTTTCAATCAATCGAGTTGAGCATTTCACGAATTTTGGCAGTAACATTTCAGCAGATGGTGGTACAAAAGAGGACGTTGATCAAAGGATACAGAAGGCGAGATGCACATTTATGAAACTCTCAAATATCTGGAACTCTACCAACATAAGCAAGTCACTGAAGATCTTCATTGCATGTGTCAATTCGGTACTGCTTTATGGTTGGGAGACTTGGCTCGTGATAGAGTCAGGGGGTATAGGATACCCTTTTGTTATATCCTAGGCTCCAAGTCGGAGCATGGTTCCAGTAAGTAAGTTAGTATATATAGCTTGTTTGAGGAGCTTCCACCCTCAAGGCGAGGAGTTTTAATAATCTTTTAATCTTTTCCTCGTAAATAAGCATCTGATAAGTGGTATACCTTCATTTTGTTACCATCTCGTCACACCTGATTAACGTTCCAAAAATTTACTTTAAATCCTCAAACATTGACATTTCCTTAAAGCCACATGCTAGCTGTAAAAATAATTTCACCAATTGTCTTAATGATGCTTCTACAAAAAACAAAGCTTGAAGCTCATTCAATTGAATTCAATTTACATTATTTTGTTTTTGTTTAAAGGGTTATGCTCACAAAACAAAAAAGGAAATTTGCAAGCCTTTCACTTTTCCTATCTCCCTTGTTCGTTTATTTTTCCTTCTTCATTGCACCATAAAAATATTTTTTTCTTGTAACAACAATTAAGACTTTTTTCCTTTCTCCTTTTAAGGGTTTTTCCTTATATTTCTTTTAAAAATATGATTTTTGAGTGTTATAAAAGCAAGCAGTAAGAAGTATATTTATGTAAATTTTCTCCTTAAAGACCTTCATTCTTTACGATTCATGCACCCATTGTTTAATTAGACCTTTTTTTCTCTAGAACATTTCAACGGTTTGTTTTTGAAATTACATTGAATTGAGTGAAATGAACTGAAAGTCATTCTTATAAAAATGAAAGTGATATCTTTTCTGTTCATAGTTGAATGAATTCTGAGCTTTGCTTTGTTGGTTTGATAATTAAATTTCATTTGTGGACATATTATATTTAACTATATTATACAATAATTTCTATACTGCAATCCCGAGCGACACAAATGGAAAATCCCTGAATGGCGCTGAATATTCTCTAAAGTTTGTTCACCCTAAATATACCAGATGAGCATGCTCGCAAGCATTGCTCTCAATTTACTTGACTCTTAAAAGAAGGAAGCTGTCGATAGGACAGTATTTCATTTGGTATAGATGATTGGCAGACGGAAGCCATCGATAGAGCCAGCTTTAGACGTCATTGAGGAAGGCTTTGAATCAAAATCGATCTGTATGGCCAGCGAAGTAAGTAAGTAATTGGCCTTTCTGTACCATAAAAGCATGCTCTTTTCCTGTTATAATATTGTTAAATGATAAGAACTAAATTACGCAAAATTAGTCGAAAATAGAGGAACATTAGCACCAGATCAATTATTAATAATTTAATTTAAACCGGATTTCTGAATTTTGATTTCCAATGCATAATTTCATGCTTATAAAAGCTTAAAAGAAAATGAGAAAAAAATTCCTCTGCGGTTTATTTCGTCCTATACAATACTTATAGCATTTATGAGAATGAAATTATATGTCGACGTCGATTTCAAACTGCGTACACGGAAACGAAATTTCCAGCGAGAACCTAATTTCATTCATGGTGTGTATTTATAATTCGCATGCAAATGTTATTATCACGATACGCTCTGTGCTGCTGCTGTTTGATTATATATATAATACATTTGTGAGATTTCTACAATATTGTTGAATTCCTTTTCATATATAGGACTAAAGTGGAAAGCTTTTTCTACTGTAGAACATTAATAACAATATTGCAAGTGTATATATGTATATGGTATTTTGCTCCAAATACCTTCACGAATGACTGAAATATTAAAGATCAATTAGAGCGAGAGTCTAATTTTTCCAACTTACAGTGTTGATATTTTGTGGTCTGGTCACATTTTGGGAAGAAACAGGCTGAAGCAAAGATAGTTTACAGATGTTTTATTTGCTGTAACTATGTTCCTATGTGGAGCGTAGTTTACAACAACTGCTGTCAACTAGTTTGTCCAAAATGCTCTGACGGCATTTTCAACTGTCATTTCTTCATGCTGCTCTGTGTCAAGTAGCTGTTGGAGCTCCTGAAAACCATTGTCATTGCGGATTCTAACCAAGAATGGTGTAACAAACTTGTGTATCTGTCCCAGGAATGATATTGTCTCTGGCATTCTTCTTTCGAAATGTATGTCCTATCCATTTGTACTTTCTCTCCTGTATCTCTTTATTGATGTCTTGCTGACTTGTTAAATGAATTGTCCAATTTGAAGGAAAAATGACAAGTCTTCCCGAAAAAACTACGGCTGGATCGGAATCTTTGCGACAAACCGTTACATGTTGTTCCGTGACACTCATGTTGTCCACCACTGGCCTACACTGTAAACCTCTTAGTACGCTTGAATGCTTTTGCTTCTCATAACGTTACTGATTAGTGTTTCATACAAGGGACTTGAAAATGGCATTTTGAAACAATACGCTTTGAAGTTTTAATAGCATTGATGTGGAATTTTAGAATCATTAGTCTATGGAGTGTAATAGATTTTAAGTATTTAATGCCATTTAGTAATTATTAATCAATGAAATTTTTGAACATATGCAAAATTCTCTAAAAACTAATTTTATATATTGAGAAAACTTGAAAAACTAGTTTTTGTAGAATATAGTTGTAGATTCAAACTTTTATCTCTAATCTCGAAACTAAATTTTTCATTCATTAAGCATATTCAATTTCCAATAAATTTGAACATTGTTCAAGGTTAATTAAATCTGAAATTTCAGTCATTAATTATGCAATTTTACGAAAGAAAACATGAAAATTTCAACAATATTGCACATGAAGAAAAGTTTTTCCAAGCATTATGAAAAACTTTTCAACTCCAACGCCTAAAAGTTATGCTAACCCTCAATCCATTGTATGATTCTCACACAGCATTTGAGAATTAAGAGTATCGAGAATTCAATTCATTAAATCTATAAAGTATACATTTGATTCAGCATTATGAACATAAATTCTCGTCTAAATTTAACAAAAAAGTTGATTTTTCTCTATATACTCCATACATACGTTATTGCCTGCTGTTGCTATTGCCGCTTTTCACCTTTAACGTATTCATTTCATTCTAACAAGATGAACTTGCTACATGTCGATGAGTGAGTACATATGTTCATTCCTAGAAATGAAATTAAAATTAAATCTTTCTCACCCCGTTTCGCTTAGTTCTTTCTTTTGTTTGAAAAAATTTTGCATGCAACTGCATTGAAATAATTTAATTCTTTTTTCTATCCTTGCTTCTTTCATGAGGATTTTTTTCGGGAGGAAATGTGCAATATGAGAATTAAATGAAATAAAAAAGAAAGAGCATTTTAGCTCATTTTAATATTATTTTGCCGTAGATTCCACAATCGAAGCATTTAATGCATATAATTTAGACAGAAAGCTGCAACTGCAACACTCGAGGTTGAGGGTGGAAATTTGATTTGATTGATTATTAAGCGCATTTGTGAGAATGAATCTGACCAATTTTTTTAGATTTTCCGAGTAGCGCAAATCGGTTATTCGATCCAAAACCCGGAAGAGTGTCTCAAGTTGGGACTCAGACTTGATGGTGAATTAGGCTTAAATCTGACACCCTGTCAGAGTCACGCCTACTTAACCTAACAGACAATAATTACTTACTTTCTTACTGGAACCATTCTCCGATTTAGTGCCTAGGTTGCTACAAAAGGTTCCATCTTACTCTGTTGCTGGTTGTATCACAAAGCTTCTACAAACACTCAGTTTGGACATCTAACTGGCATTCCTTCATTACCGTCCTACGCCATGTTAGACAATAATTATACTCACCTAGATAAGCGTATTCATTGAGGAATCCTGGATTTTGGATCGATTAACCGATTAATTGTGCTATTCGGATTAGGTTGTAAATATTAGAGTTCAAACTCAACTCAGATATGTGTGAACAAGCCGTCTCGAGACTCCAAATTCAAGTCAATTTTGAGCCATGCAGTTAATGCTTGAGCGGTGAAAAGAGGGTGACTTTAAAATGATCAGCTAATAAAGTACATAACATCCAGAATTTCCCTTATCATACCATAACTTAACGATACGTCTGCTATCTAATTAGATTTAAAACTTTTTACTACATCTCCAGCTTCGCAGACAAATCAGCGACACTATAATTTCCTAACTTAATTTTCCGCTCATTCATGAAATAGATTTGATAGCGGTAGAATGCAATGGATTAAACTTAGATATTTTAGATATGCTAAATGTTGCCATTCTTATCCACAAATTTTATCATGAAATGTTGAAAAGTGGGAAATAATTTAATGTGCCCCTTTTGCACTCTCAACAATGCCTCACCGAAAAAAAAGTACTCTATTTTCTAAAAACAAAATATATTTTTTGTGTATGTCTGTTGGCATATTTGCTTGTCATGGTGTGGCAATTTTGTGGAGCAAAAAAAAAAAGTTTGAAATTGTTTTTTCATATGTGCACATTTAAGGGTAGTTGTCAGTGGCGTAATAAAGAGGTACAATCAGAGCAGCGGCACAAGAGCGTCGGTTGAAAAGTGAAAAAGAGAAATTCATGCAGAAATTATTACTTTTTATAATTCAAGTCTAAGTTTGAAGAGCTTTCAAGCATTTTACTATCAGTTGCCATGACTTGGTAGTCATAGCTACATAAAATACACATATAGACACAAATTAGCATGTATTGTATAGCGCATCAGTAAAGCCATATATTGCAAAACATTTTTTCAATTTAAAATTTTAATTTAGAATGAAGAGAGAGATGGAAAGAGGAAAACAGAATGAAATTGCTCTGATTTCTAATATTATATATTCAGTGATGCATAACATGAACCTTCTTCCTTATTCTCTTTATAATTTTTCATTCAATTTCAAATATGTATTGTATCAAAATCTCTTTTGCTTATTTTAAAATCGCTTTGAAATGAGTCGAGTAAAAATTATTCAATTTTAAAATAAGCGAATGGAAGAAAAAGAAGGAAATCAGCAACATCGTCAAGTGACTTGGGTAACATAAGAATTATTCAACGATGCTTGCTTAATATGCATAAATTTTTTATAATGTATGATTTTAATATATATCAGATTTTTTTTTATTATATGAACGTATGTACATATTATAACGAGCATTTAATTATCAGATCACATGCTGCATAGAATATTCTTCTCAGTTCAACAAGAATGGGAGAGCTCTCAACAAAAAGATTTATATTATTTTTTTTTTATTTTTCAGTGTTGAGCTTTATTTTGCATGAAAGAACAATAAAATGAAACATTCACTCAATAATAAGTACATTCAGGTTTATTTAATTATACGAAATATGGTGGTACGTTGCGTGAGTTGTTGAGATTAATTAAAGCTTTAAATGACGCTTTTTTTTGGGTGTTTAATCATCATCAATGTAATAATTTTACATAATTATAGAAAAAATATAAATTTTGTCATGATAATTCGCGAGGTCACTAAAATTAAATACCTTCTACTGCTTTATCGAAAGTGTTGTTTTCACGGTCTGTTTAAGTCCTTTAAACCATGGTTGTCAAACTGTTTTTGGAATTTTGGAGGAACTGAACTAATTTCAGCTTTAAACCTTTTGAAATACATGACAATTCGGCAGTAAACCGGCGAGAATTTGGTATGGTGCAGGACTTAAAACAATTCAGCGACTGGCATGACTCTAGCATAGTGCAGGACTTAAAAAATCAGAGACCGGCTTAACTCTGGCACGATGCAGGATTCAAAACAATGTAGAGACCGACGTGACTCTGGCATGGTTCAGGACTTAAAACAATTTAGATACCGGCGTGACTTTGGCATGGTACATAACTTGAAACAATTCACAATCCGGCTTGACTCTCGGATGATGCCGGATATAACAAGTCAGAGACGGTGTGACTTTGT
The DNA here is from genome assembly GCF_022539635.2 of Chironomus tepperi. Lineage (NCBI taxonomy): Eukaryota > Metazoa > Arthropoda > Insecta > Diptera > Chironomidae > Chironomus > Chironomus tepperi. The sequence continues at coordinate 487,545 of NW_027226528.1, forward strand.
ATTGGTGTCGAAATTAAAACAAGTTGGAGACCGGGTTAACTCTGGCATGGTGTTTAATTCAAAGCAAGTAAGTGCCCGGAGTGACTCTGGGATTGAGTCAAATTTAAAAAGAAAGGCGAAATAATGCCTGCCTGGGCCGGATCTTTTATCGATTAATCGATTTGTTCTGTTTGTTTCAGTTGAATTTCGGCTCCATAAACAATTAAAATTGACTTTAAATTGCAAAATTTGCAGCTGTTGTGACATGATCGAGAAAAACGCTTGTAAAACATCCCTTTAAAGGATAAAAAAAATTGTCAGAAAATCATCATCCATTTTAAAGCCTTTAAAATCGACGTCAATGAAAAAAAAAACCTCAGTCATCAAAATATTGCGACAATAAATCAACTTTAACTGATTGTGACATAATTCAATAATAATAAAAAAATATAATCTTTTTGAAAAAATCTATAAATAATGACAACGAGCTTGCAACGAGCAGAATGAGAATGGTAAATATCTTTACCAGCCTTCATTTAAGGCTTGATGATGATTCAAAAAAAAAAATGAGAAGAGAAAAATACATCGTGTATCCACGTCTCACTCATTTATACAGTTTACTCATCATACGATGAAAATAATTTCGTGAAATACATTAAATTATTTTTTCCAGTTTGTTATTGCTTTTGTATAATATTAAATGATGAAACAGCAAAAGCTCGTTATTAATTCCGACGTACGAAGTACAGTAGAGTTTTGTTTTACACGGAAATTTCATTATGTCATTTTCAGCTATAAATATGTTTATATATAAAATACACTGAAATAAAGTTCAGCATCAAAAAAAAAAAGAGTTCCTGCCTCATTCGCTTTTATTTAATTATAAAAATGTCATTTGAGGATCAAAAAATTGACGCGAAACGTGTACGTGCATGAATGTATAATGATTTTGTTCCTCTCTCATTGCAATTCAATCGAAATCAATCGGAATGGCCAAAAGTCAATGTTCATACATATATTTTTTGAGAGAAAAAAAAGGTGAATTCAAAGTTCCGTTTGATGATTTTTTATTTTGGCATCAATTTTCGGCACTGAAATAAAATATTTTTTGCAAATTATTTTTCGTTTGATATTCGAGAATGTTTTAACCTTGTTCCAACAACTTGTCACAGTTGTGAACTGATAAATATTATAAAACGTGCTATAATTTTTGGGGGAATAATGAATATTTGTGAAATAATTTTTCGTATGAAAAGTGTATGTACCTCAATTAAGCCTCTTTGACGACTTTTCAATGAATTTCGCTATGTTTGTGTTTTATTGATTCATTTTAACATAAATGGGAGAGTTTTTGTTTCATTATACATTAAAATTAAGCAGCTTATAAAAAATTATGAATTGAATTTTTCGGAAAAATTAGATAAGAGGTTTAGTTTAATTCAACTTTAAGTGCTTTTTGAGTTGTTATGTATCCAGAAAAATTTTTGATTTTAATCTTTTCTGGAATAACTACACTTAAATACTTCATCAAGTGAGGTTTCTATGGAGATTGTATTACAAATTGATATGGAATACAAATTTCTGTATTGAAAAGTTTCAGAGAAAAGTGAGTAAGTGGGGATTAAAAAAACTTAAAGCTTATCAAAATTATGTAAGCAAAACAAATTCTAAATTCGAAATTTCGCATATTAATAATATAATTTTGTTCATTATTCTTTCCGCCTTCCTGTCATTCCGCTTTTCAAGCAACGTCTCTATTTTCATTCTAGATTTGAAAAAGTACCAATTTTCAGATCATTAAGAACTAGAGTTGCGCTAGGGCGTTTCTCGGCTGACTCGTTGTTTAACGAGTGAGAGTTTGTCGGACCACTGCTCTCAGAACACCTACAGTTTGGGTTCAAAACCAATCCGGTGATGACGCTTTTATCAGCTTATTGTCTTTGTTCTGCAAAAGGAGGTTTTGAGCCACGTTCTGACTTCAAATGATTAGAAAAAGGACAGATGAAAAAGTTTCTCAATTCTATGACCGCTTGGTCGGTATCCTAATAATTAGGTACTGAAGTAAGAAACCATTCTTCCACCGATCTATCTGGACTCACTATCCCAAATAGGCAAAGAGTGGTTCTGTGGCTTTCATAGTACAGAAAGAACACTACGGTACCTAAAAGCGGTCTTTTTGTCTGTTCAGACATTTTTCAAAACTAATAAAAATCCCATACTGTGTTACTTGTCCCTCATTAGGAGCTTATAATTTAAGTTACCTAAAAATCAATTTCCTTGAAAATTCCTATTTTAAAAATCAGAGTTCTAATTTGGAATAAATATTGGTAATTTGTAAAGTAAGCTTCAAATAAAATCAAGTTCCTATTTTTAAAATAAATTCTCCATTCCTAATCGTGTTAAAAACTATTCCAAATATCCATTCATTTATTTTTCATTTAATCAACAAAACTTTATTTGACTTCATTTAAATGATCAACAATCAATTTGACTTTTTACAATCATGAAATATTTATTTAAAAAAAATAAAAATCGCTAAAAGAAATTTAAGTACATGTACATCGATATACATACATATAAAATTGATCAACGTTCATGTGCATCGTGCGATGCAGCAATAAAAAATTTAATCAAATTGGTGAAAAGAAAAACAAACATTTTATATGTCAATTTTGTAAACTTGACATTTATTGAGAGGAAAAGCGCAGGAGTTGAATACAATTTTCTTTGGGAATTTTCAAGCATTGAAAGGAATTATTGTGGGAATTTCAAAAGCAAACAAAAATCTTTAAATAGCTGAATTTTCAATTGAAATTGCACTAAAGTTTCTCATCAATTTCTTATTAAATGAAAGTTTATTAACCTTTTTTCGCCCACGTCTTTTGTGTTTATTCGCATAAAAAATTGAAAGAAGCAAGAAAAAAATTCAATTTTATATTCTGATATTACATCGGGGGTATAAATCTCAAGGGCGAACAACGATGGCGAGCGAATGGGGATGCAAAATGCAAATTCAATCTTGAATTTTCAATTACCTCAATCTATATTTAAATATGCTTTATCCATAAACTAAATGCGGTGTGTATGTGTTACTCTATATTGATTTATAGTTCTTTTATCGGACAGTTACACCAACAGCATTTTAAATGCGAATTGTGGGCAGTTGTGTGAATAATAAAATATGCTTTTCGAGTTTATTTTTTAGCACTCTCTACTTTTGCCTCCTGGTAAAAAGCTTTCACGTAATTCTGTGTTAATCTTTAAAGCTTGAACGCAATACAGGCGATTATTCCATTAATAAAAAAATAAATAAAATTTTGTGGTCAATATAATTTTAGTGGGCTTGTGTATCTAGCAATGGATTTTGTGTGATTGACTTGATTTAAATCAAAAAGTGGATTACATGAAGGTGTCTGTTTAATGTCAGTTTGATTCGTAATTTGAAGGAATAGAGTTTTTGTGGTAGTCTGTACAGTAGATGTTGGGTATGAACTTAAATCTTGTTCATTCAAAAAGATATCCGTGCTGCGGTGTCAAAAATACTAGTTTTTATAGCTACGTAGATTCCTATAGGGTGATGAAAATTGACAGAACTAGCAGTCGATTCGGTTTTTTAATGGAAAAGTCGACTCGACTTCATTTGAAATTCAAGTCGACTTCGATCTCTGGAAAAGGGTGATGTTTAATAAAATAGTATAAGGTTAGAGTACAGGTCAAATGCAGTGGAGGCGTAGTGATTTGAGAGTCGGTCAACCATATTTTAAAACCCCCCTCCCCTCCATGTTTTGGCTATTCTAGCCAAGATTTCTAAAATTTGTGATTCACGACACCATCTTCTCTGTGAAATATTTGATCACCCTACTCACCATAGGACGAAGCAAATCTAACGCGAAATTTTAAAAAATCCTTAAAACCCAAACTTATCATAATGAAATTTAACAAGCTTATCATAATGGAAAGAACATAATCTTCAACCGAAACGACTTTCTTTTCATCCTTTTTGAATTCTCATTTCCATTGGAATTAAATTTCTCACCCTAATCGACCTGGCAGCTGCAATCAAAAGAAGCTTTAAGCTGATTACCTTAAATTGTCGTTTTTTTAATGCATGCTTAGCAAAAAGTTTTCTTTAGCATTCATCAGAAATGCATAAATACAATAAATTCATGAATATCATTTGAAATAAATGTAAACACAAGTTACCTACTTCTCAACGATTTCAAGTTGAGAATTTTTCTCGTACATAACAATGAGTTTGAATTTTAAAATTATTCTGAATAAGAAGATGAAGTTGAGAATAAGAAATTATTGAAGTTGGTGTAGAAATATTGAAGAAAAGTGGTTAAAAGAATTCAAATGAAATTGAGTATTGACAATTTTTGAACATAAGGCGCTTTTTATGTTCAGATCATCTTGAAAAGTTTTGTTACCTATTCAGATTATTGAGATCTAAAGCTACACTAAGACGATTCGTTACAAGTAATTTTGCAGTAAGAGAGGACGTGCCAGACCTCTGCAATCAGTGGACCTACAGTTTGATGATTCAGAATCATTCCTGTCGTTACTGTCTGTAGTCTACAAAGTAAGACTGTCAGACATTTGATTCGAAAATGGACACATGAAGAAATTTCTCTTGCTGGAGCCCATAATTATTAGGTAAGTATTGCAATAATTAGGTACCACAGTACTAAAACATTCCGCCATCGAACAATTTTGAGTCAAACTAGTCTTATCTGATGAAAAATCACTTAAACTGAATTGTTCAAATTATTCAAATAAATCCATTAGACAAGTGTTGTTCAAACTATGTGCCGCAGCATACAGGTATGCCACCGACATTTTTTGAAAATACCATGAACCGTATACCATGTTCGGCCTCGATTAAGGGTTATCACCAAGGTTGAATCCGGTCCCAAATGAGGCTTATCCACAAGGTTGTGTCTAGTCTCGAATAAAGCTTATAACCAAGGTTGTGTCTGGTCTCAAATGAAGCTTATCACCAAGGTTGTGTAACACAGAAATAGACAAACATTCAGACAGCCAGAGTGAGAACAAAGATGTAAAATATGAATTAAAAAGACGAGCAAGTGAGTGAAGGCAAATAATACGCTACACAACACTCATCATCATCAAGACTCCTTCTTCTATTTCGTCTTTTTCACATTTTTTTGCATTTTTTAACTTTTCATTTTCATTTCTATTCTACAACTGCAATAAAATAAAACTTGAATTGAAATCAAATGAGAGAATGTGATGTCTGTAGATAACAGGAGGGGAGAAAGAAGTTTTATTTATGTGAATAATATAAAACCATATTTGCGATCTTCAGCAGAAAATTTTTTTTTATGCTTAAAATTTTTTTTAAGCATCTTCTTCCCTTCCTTTTATGCTCATGCTGCATTCATTTATTTCATTCATTCATTTACTTGCCATATGGAAGCAAAAGAAGAATGGATATGGATCATATCATACAGCATATATATCGTAAAACGGGAAAAATATGAAAATTTTCTGCATGATGCATCAGTGCTTCATCCTCTCTTTTTTTTCTCCATATTTCGTACATTTTTCACAAATTAAATAGAAAGGAAGTAAAAAAATTTTTCTTCAATTGAATTTTTTTTTTATATTTTTTCATCTTCTTATTCATTTATTTACGACACTTGCATATGCTGAAATTGTTTTTCAAACGAAAAAAATTATGTCTGCGATGCACTTTCGTTGTTTTTACAAACTTTTATGCTTTATTCAATTTAAGTAAAAAGAATTTACTTGTTTACTTTTAAATTGGCTTTGGAATATGTCATCAAATGGAGATGAATAAAAAGAGAATATGTTGACGAGATGCAAAAAATTATGGAAGACTTAAAAATATCTTTTAATTCGTTTTCCTTGCTCTTTCCATGTTTGGTGACAGTGTCGTGGAAGGGATGAGGGGGTAGGGGCGGTTGTTGAATTTTTAATTGCATGTATCGCGTATGTAGAAAAGCTTTTGACTAGCAAATTGAAGAGTTTTTCCAAAAAGTAGGACTTGACACACCATATCCCCCTTTCTGCTAAATCCATCCCTGCCCAGGATTGACATCAATTTTGCTTGCATTCACCATTAAAAAATCAAACAATTTTTTTTACAATTTAAATTTTTACGCCCTTAGCATTCATTACAATCATTATATGTCATTATACGTGGTAATAGTAATCATTTAAATTGGTTATGAATATTCAATAGACTGCTTAATTTTCATTGGTTATCGGTACACGTGAGCTTTTTTTACTTTTCACAACAAATGAAATTAAGGTCAATAAAAAGCATACTGGCATACATTATTCAATAAAGAATTTAGATTTGAATTTTTGGAAATTTATTTTGCATACAAAGATACATGAGTGGAATTGATTGTGAATGTCCTCATAACCATAAGTCGATGATTGGATGATTTCAAGGAATATATCAATGTTGTCCATGTAATTATAAAAGAAGAGTCAAAGTAAACAGGCTCTGATGGGCTGGACATGTTATTAGAAGACGTGTTGAAGCTACACTAAATAATGTCTTTAAGTCAGACTGTGTGGATGGTAAGAGAGCTGTAGGCAGACCGAAAAACTCCTGGAAGGAAATTGTCGATAGAGACAGCATTGGCAGGCGGAAGCCGACGATAGATCCAGTTATAGGCGACATCTGAGAGAGGATTGTGTCACCTGCTTAATCTCGCATCGGATTTAAACTGAATTCGGCACCGAATTTCTAAATAATTCTAGAAAATTGAAGGTTTTATCAACTTTGTGCACTTTGATGACTTTGAAACGTTGATACACACTAACTGCTTAATCTACGAGATCAAGCAGAAATTGGATTTTTGCTTGAACAATATGAAGGAATTGCCAGCACCATGTTAGAGTCCCTCCGGCTTAGCAACAGAATTTGGATCGATTAACCGTTTTGTGCTATTCAAGCTTAATACAAGATGATTGCACAAAAAATATACCTATGGGCACTGAATTTCTCCGAAAATTTTCGATTAATTTATTTTGACAAAAAGTTTACTGAAACTGTCACTCTTCTTTTTATTCATAAATCTTTTCGTATCATCACATGCCATCCATCTTATTTCTCTTTTTTTTTCATTACGAGAACGATGAGACAGATACATACACACACAAACACATTTGGACAGAAAGCTTTTGCCATATCACGTTACAGTGCATGCATTGGATAGATGGATCATAAATTTTTAATAGGATTATTTATATGAAGAAAGGAATGGAAGCAAACATAAAGAAAAAGAAAGAAATAAAAAAAAGTTTTTAAAGATGAGCTCATGAATTATTTTCAATCTTTCTAAGTCTACATAACAGCCGCAATGTCAATCTATTTACCTATTAACCTATTCATATGTTTATCGCACTCGAGAATCTGAAAAGGAATATGACAAAGAGGATAGATGCACACACATTTATGTCAGATGTGAAAAGGAAAAGAAAAAAAACATTTCAATTTTCATGTTATCAATCAATTCTCTACTTCTGTATACTTCCTTTCTTCTTCATCATTCATTTATGGAGAATATTTATTTTGTATCATTTAACATATCCTATTCATATCCCCACAAGTGGAGAGATTTTATGTGATAACATGTTGTGATATGTTTTTGAAAGGTATGGAAAAAGGAAAACTTTTGAATTAGTGAACTAGATTTTAAACTTATGTAGGTGTTGGATATGTTTTCAAACTAAAATAAATGCAATGTTTTAACAGGTTTGGGTGAAACTTAATGTCAAAAATGTAATTTTAGTTCCTGAGAAGTTTCTTACTCTAACAATATTTATATCAAGATTTATGGTAATTTAAGTAATTTACAGAGGCAAATACACTCTCCTTCTTAGCGTTATGTAAGGGAACGTTCAAAAGTTTCGTTGCTTTTAGGGGGCATGAGGTTTTAAAATTTTGTCACCGAGTACAAAATTTGGATCCTGATATTGTTATAAAGCGTTATACTAGGGGAAGGGGGTCTAAAATAACTCTATTTTTAGCATTACATAAATTTCAAACGTTTCCTAATATGAATGTAAACGACCGTTACATCAAAGCTTTAAATAAATATCTTTGAATAAATACATTTTCCAAATGTGACAAAAATACTTTTGCAAGTTAAAAGTCACATGAAATGTGAAATGAAAAGGATAATCAGCATTTGAGAATAATTACCTTTTTAGAGTATCCTGAAATTTCGATTTCGACAAATTTTCGATACTGAGATCGAAACCGAAGCTGCGACCGAAGCCGAGGCAGAAACTGAGGCCGACACTGAGGCCAAGACGAAGTCATAATCAGCAAGGAAGTCTTCGAAGTCTCGGTATCGATGAATCATGACACCAAGACTTGAAAGACTTGGCACGGAAGCCTTTATAATCACCTTTGTAAAACAATCATGTAAATAGTCACAGTGTTTGGTGATATTTAAGACGTCAATCAATCTTCTACTTCTAAAAGCAGCATTAATCAGATTTCGAAGTCGACTTGGATTTTGCAAAAATAAATCGACTCGATTCCATATTAAATTTGAGTCTATTTCGAGCTCTGGAATTTAATAAGTTAATGCATTGGTGGACAATCTGTGTGTTGCAGCACATTAGTTTCAAAAATACCCCGTGTGTGGTTCCAGTCGAGGCTTACTTGTAAGATGTGTCGTGAGAAATAAAAGGCTTCATCACTACGTTAATGACTTAATTGCATTTTTTTGTGTTCAATTTTTTAACCTCTAATTTAAAATTAAATCATAAAAATTCAAATTTAACTAGGTAATTAATTCATTGATTTTTTCAAGCTCCATTAAACTAGAGCAAAACAATTGAAAAACTTTTTTCTGTACATCTATTGATTTCTCGTTAAGAAAATTTATAATTGCTCATTCCAAAGGTCAAATTACTGTGAAATTATCCAGTATAAAACCACAAACTTTTTTATGATTATTAACTAAAAGAATTTTGCTATAAAGGAAATTCCATTCTGTATTTATTCACACGCACAAATGACCTCAGAACTGTCAAAAACTCATAAAAGGCAAAACAACATCAACACATGAGAAATAGTGCGGAGCTATAGAAAAAAGAAGAAAAATTGATGTAATAATTCTCCACAATAATAATAATAATAACGAAGCGAGTGTAAAGGATGAATGGAAGTCATATCGAGAAGAAATAGGAAGCAAAAAAAATTGTATATAATCATTCCAAGCAGCTTTATAAAAACAACATTTTTGGCTGACGAAAAACAAGGCAAAAAGGGAGGAAGAGAAGCAATGTTTATGGTTCATGACATTGTTGTGCTGCTGCCAATAAATATTTTTTTTTTGTTGCCTGTAGAATTTCCACCGCTTATTTGCGTGATTATATGAAAAAAAAATTTTTACTTTCCATTATTTTTTTGTGTGCTGCCTAACAAAAAAAAAATTTGATTTAAAGATTTTTTTACGACTCAAAAAATCAACTATCGAGCATGAAAGCTCTTCTCAGTCCTTTTCGTTAAAATCTTTCGTTAAAAGAGAAAATTTGTGAGAGAATTGGAACCGAATGGAAGTGAAAACTTTTCATATTTGGAAGATCTTCAATAGTTTTTTGTTCCATTAACTGGAAACTCATGGATGCGCACGGGACGAAAATGTTACATTCTGCGCAGAAATGGAATATCGCAAAACTTTTTATGTTTTTCATAAGGAACCGCTTGAATCAGTTTACTAGTGACACTCGATGCGGGTAAAACGGATTTTATGCATGCCGTGTGACACAAAAATAGTGAAGTGAATTAAAAAAAATTATTTTGGAAATTTATTGTGAGATTAAGACAACAAATTGAAGTAATTAAATTGTTGTGATAATTTTTCATGTGTATTAAATCAAAAATTCTCAATTTTGTGAATATTTAAAAGTGATAAATAATAATTTTTTGTGCTTTAAGAAAAGAGAAAAGAGAAAAAAGTATAAAAATTTTTATAATCCTTTCAGCATTTCCCAAAGGAAAAATAGAAGAATTATGTGAGTGAAATGTGATGATGATGATAATAATCAAAGTGTCGATTGGATAAAAAGTAGCAAAAAGCAGAATCGATTAATAAGAAAAGTAGAAAAGAAGAAAAAAAATATCAAATGAAAAATTGTATTGATTTTGTTAGAAGAGAAATTCTTTAAAGTACAATTGAATAATTTCAAAAATTTTTGTGAATATATAAAATAAATACCTAGAAGACGCATAGGAATAAAAAAAATATAAAATTAAAAATTTTATTAAACGTGAGTAAATGTGAAATAAAAATTCATTAATTTCCCTTAATGTCAATCCCAATAAAATCTAATCAGTCAAATCACATTAGATGGATGAATTATTTATGAGAAAACTACAAATGTGAAAAGGAAGTGCTAAAATTGTTATTTGATTGATGATGATTTGAGAATGAAATTGTAAAAGAACAAGATAACTGAGGAAACACATTGGAATTCTTAATGTCATACTGTGTGAATAATTTTTAAGACATTGCAGTACGGTATCGCTCTAGACAAGCGAACACACACAAAAAAAAGGGGGATAGAAAAATGTCAAGTGCTATTAAATGATTTCTCTTTTTTTTTGCAAACCGCAGCGACCAGCCATCGTCGTATCTGAGGAACATTTCTGTATTTTTTTCTCACCCATTCCATTCCGGATTTTGTGATAAGAATCTAAAATTGAATTTTCACATCACAGTTTGCTCACGGGCAAGCTTCGACGAATGGGTTATTCCATTCTCTGACTACAACCACATCGTGTCGATCGAGACATTTTTTTTGCTGCTTCAACCAACTGTGTCTGTTGGTGGTCGCAATTACTTTTCAACTTGATTAAAAATTAATGGTTAAATGAGCAAAAAAAAAAGTTTTTTACTCGCTCGCTAGCGTTCATTATATTTATTCTTCAAAATGTGAAAAGCTTAGCATGAAATGCCTGAAAATTTATATGCCACTCATATTGAAATGTAAATTTAATTCGTTACCTTGGGTATGCAAAACTTATGACTTGTGATTTACACAACAATGTATAATTAATTCCTGAATTTATGTTTGTTATTCATTCGGAATGTGTTTGCCGAAATGATGAGCATTTGAGCACGTTGTTGGATGTACAAGGTAGTATGGTCTGTTGGGTATGATAAGAATATGAAGGGAGGCTATGAAGATTTGATGGGAAAATGGTGAAATATAAAGAAATTTGAAAAAATAAAGAAAATGTTTGGGAAATTAAAGGATATCGGAATTGACTTGAGATTTTAAGGAAGTGAGGCTTTTAAGGTAATTTAAATGAAGTGGGATTGCAGTAGAATTGAACCCTGCAGGCCTGAATTTCCTGCATTTTATGTAGATGCATAAATCTGCAATTTTGAACAAACCCTAGTTTGAAGGAATAATTAACATGTTTAATAGGAATTTCAATGCCGGCATTAAAATGTACACATGTATGTAACTTTAAATTGACAAAATAATTAGGGATTGTTGATATTTTGAGAGCCATAGATGTGTAAATACTGAAATTTATTATTTATTGATTTTTCGTAATTACCAAACTAGTTTTACTTCAAAAAATGTTTGGCATTTATACAAATATTTAGGCTTTGCTGTATAAATTGATTGGTATTTGTATACAAACCCGAGCGACACAAATGAAGAAGGACCAAATGGAAGCCGCCTAAATTTTGAAGCATTTGATTGTAATGCCAATAAAAGAAATTTAGCGAAGCCTCAAAAGCTCCGTGGCGAAGCCTCTTCCACTTGTGTTGCTCGGGTAAAAGCCCTAAATAATTTAAATTTGTAATGTCTATCAGCTCATGTTTATAGTCACCCTGCCAGTCACAAAACCCTCCATGAATAAATGAATAAGGCAAACAAAACAAAAATTAACAAAAAAATTTGCCGTATCAAGGTACAATGATGCTTTCTGATACTAGATTAACATACCTTATAAAATGACATATTGACATTCTAGCGGTGATATTTCCATATCAACTGTAAATAATTCATGAAATTCATGATTGGATTTTTTTTGTGGTTAATTTATTCATTTTTAAATGGGCGGCATGTTTTTGATGCGGAAAATTTCAATGTGAACTTTTTTTTGTTGGTTCCGAAAGTTTTTCTGTGTGGGCCTTTTTTTATATTTCTATATTCACAGTAGAATAAATGTTATTTTTGTTTAATTGGGAAGAAATTTTGCACAGCCTTTAAATTTACAATTTAAATGATTTTTATGCTGATTGGAAAATAAACGAATTTTCTATTTATTTGGAAATTACTCAAAAAAAATTATATATTAAGCAATTCTTTACTTTTGTAGAGTATTTCCAAGAAAATTCTGATTTTTCCTAGCTTTTCATTTTTATACCGCCTTAAATCTTGATATTTAATACAGCCCACGATTTAAGAAAAAACTTTTGCGGCTTTAGATCGGGAAATTTGATGTGAAAAATACAAACAAACGCCTAGTTGAGTTTGGATATTGAAGAATAATCTAAACATGATTTTGATGTGTAGTCAAAAATGAGTTTGAACAATTTTTGGAAGTTTCCTCAAAATGTAAAGAAGAATTTGGCATTTGATCAAGTCAATAGGTTGTGAAAAAACCTTTTAAAGTATATATAAAGTCAAAACAGAACTCAAATAGGATAAGTCGTCTAATCAATTCAACATCCGGCATCAGGTCGACGTAACTCTGACGTATTCCCGGATTTAAATTGAATTTGGCACCATCTCTAAAAGGAATAAATCATCCTTTCATGGTACAGTAAGACAGCTATGGTGTCTAATAGTGAACTCTTTGCCTATTAGGGCAAGTCTGAGTCACACCAGCCTTGTGACAGATTTTTAATTAATTAACTGATTTTTGCTATTCGAAGAATATTGATGCAAAAAATTTGTAATTTAAAATGCCTAAAAATTGTCTAAATAATGATTTGATCTTCTAATATTTCCTATCGGAAGTAAAGGTTAAAATTTGACATTTTCGCAACATTTTCTTTTGAATCTTTCAATTAAAATAATAAACATTTAATTTCTAAAATAACATTTAAAACGTAAATATTTTGATTCTATTGATTTTCAAGTTAGAAATCAATGGTTATAAAACCTGTGTGCCGCGACACAATTTTTTAGAAATGACTTGAACTGTATGTCGTGTGTGCCTTCTGTCGAAGCTTATTAAAAATGTGTATCCCGTAAAATAAAAGGTTGCACACCACTGCTGTAGATTATATCAACTTCTAATTTATTAAATTCCAAAAAGTTGTCAATTATTTTTGAGGATGAAATTACACGTACAAGTACTGAATTACAACAAAATATATATTCGTGTCGACATCAAACAAATCTCAAATATCATCAACATTATCATCATCATTAATAACGTAAATCCCTTCGCATTTACAATACAAAAAAACGTAAAACCTTAACATGTAACGAAACTGATTTCAAATGAGATATAAAAAAAAATCAAAAAAAAGTCATGCTTAGTTATTAAGTGAAACACTTAAAGCTTTCCCTTAATTCATTTTCATTTCCATTTTTTTATTTATTTATTTATTTATTTTGCCTCTAGCTTTTAATCAAACATAAGCAAACTGAAAAAAATACACATGTATGAAGAAGAGAAGAAAAAAATAATAAAATTGAGGCATGCGAGGGCTTTTTTTTTATTTTCACCTCCTGCTCACTTCTGTTTTATGCTCATATGAAATAAACGCAAAGCTGTTTTTGATTTATTTTTAATGTGTGTATAATCAGTGAAGAGTTATGTAAGACGGATGGGTGGATTTGATGGTAAATTGATGGAAAAATATGTTTGAATATGAAAAAAGAAGTCGTCCTTCAAAATGTTTGTTTTTTTTCGGGAAGACGTCAATTGAGATGAAGAAGAAAATTGCTCACAGTTTGAGAAAATAAGTCAAATTTATTTGATGAAAAAGAAAAACATTTTTGAGAAGGAAAATTTGTAATTTAAAATTTTTTAAGAATTTTTTTAAACCTTTAGTTGCTAAGTGTTGTAAATTAAATTGAGTTTTGGAATAACATCTCAAAGGCTTTCTCAGAAGGACAAACTCAAATAAAAAAACGGTTATAAATTTTACGAGCTACAAATATTTATTTTAATTTATGGATGTGGATGAGTTTTGGCTGTTTTTCTAGATTGAAAGTAGAACAGTCAAGCAATAAAATAATTTTTGTTTATAGGCACAACTTGGGTACATATTGGGCACAACTGGTAATCCTGAACATAGAAACTAAATATTATGAATAGCACAAGTCGTGAATTCGATTTGAAATCCGTCATCAAACCACTTTCATTCTGGCATTTGATTTAATTCTGGCACCTTTACAGAGTTACACCAGTTTTGGGTCGGATTTTTGATCGATTAGCTAATATGTGCTTTTCAACCACAGTTTGAAGTCGACTTGAATTTTGTATGGAAATCTTGACTAAACATACAAAATCCGAGTCGACTTCGACCTTTGTGCTCAAATATCTATTTTTTAAGATATTCCAACTATATTTGGAACAGCAGGGAAATTTCAAAAAATATCAAACTTAATTCTAAAGCCAAAATTCTTCTCATAAGATTTTTCAGCTCCAATAATCCCAAAAAAAATATGAATAAAATTTCAATAAATTTCTTATGATAAATTTCCTGTCATATAATTTTCAAATCGCACTAATGCAATGACAAATTGCCACCATTATCATTCTTGTTCATAATTTATTGAAGGACAAGAATTTAGTTTCTCAAATGCCAGAACCAAAAAGTTATGTATTTATGACGCCCTTTAATCAGTTTATATCATCGCTTTAAATATTTATGGATAATAATGGATATTGACGCGCATTCCAAACACTTCAAATTTTGTTCAGGCATTCAACAATGCAATGTAATTTGATTCCACTATCGGGAGAATAAAGACTGGCAAGAATGTTGATTGAAATTGAAATAAACATCTCAAGTATTTTTATGCTAATTGAACATTACCATTTTTATGAGTATTTTTCAATTTCAATTTTTCTACTTCTTATTCTCTATTTTCCACTTGATCTATTCATCATTCTGTCTATTGAGTTTACATAAAAAATGATAATCAACACACAAAAGTTTTAAACTTATCCGAGAGAAAAAGTTTGCCTTTCTTTTGTTGGAAACAAATTGACTCGTTTCAATAAATTAATAAATACTTTGTAAATTTTGAATTTTTAATGCGACGTGGGATATTTTCACAAGTTTTTAGTTATTCTATTTTAAGAGGCTATCAGTTTTCATTTTGAGTAGGTATCAAATAGTCCAAAATTTTCTCAGGCTATTTTTGATAAATTATTCAAATTTAGTTCATAACTTCAAAAATAAAGTAAGCAATTTAATAGTTACTAATGTTTTCGTGTTAATCTATATGTGTTAAGAATATATCAACTGTCATTTAATATTCAAAATATATTTGCCATTAGAATTAGTTGATTTTCCCCTTACATAGTTGTTGACCCCTTCATGTAAATATTCAGTTTGTTTACAAACTCCAAAGAATAAACATCATTACTATTTAAATCCATTAGGAATTAATTATATTTATCCATAAATAAGTCTTGTGCTATACGCCGCTATAATATGAAAGACTATTTGCCATTTATTCATTTGCAACACTTCAAATTGATTGGAAAATTCACAAAAATTCAATAAAACTTATTTCAAAACATTAAACGCAATTAATTTCTCAGAATATACATCACATCCTCACTTTAGCTGATTAATAAGCTGTAAGAAAATCAATCAATTCAAACGTCTCTCCATGATTCAATCAACCATAAAAATTAATCCACCTAAACATACCATTATCTTTACTGCAATCGTATTAAGTAGATTGAAAGTTTATGAACAATTAAACTCTGTGGATATCTCTACAAATGTCAGTAATTACAATGTTTTGTTAATTACTAGTTTTCAATGTTGAGTTTATATCATTAAAACTCAATTAGATCGCTCGATAAACAGCATCAAGCACGAAGCATCAATTTGATTTAATATCATCACATTGGGATGTGTTTATACGTCTTACTGTATAGCTTATGGGTATATCATGTCGCACAAATTATCAATTAATTTTAAAATCTTGTTATCACAAATTAAGTTTGTCTTGTGATCGTAAATCTTTTATCTTTTTGTCTCGGATGTTGCAAAATAATTACGTTTGGCTTGTTACAAATTTTATGAGATTGAATGTAGGTTATATAGTTCTGTATATTGGTGAACATGATGCTGAACAGTCTCAAATTTTAAACAACAATCCCACTGCTTATTTAGACGCCTAGTATACTGTAAATAATTGATAAAATTCTTCAAGGACTTTATTGACATCCAGAATAAAGTCAACAACAATAAAGCATCATCTAGACTAGTAAACCAAGAGATAATTAAAGAAAAACTGTTTTATTTATTTTTCATGTTTGTTGAATTAGAAAAGAAAACATAAAGAGATATAAAAATTGTAAAAATAAATAATTTATTGAAGCATTCATTCAGTCCCATGAGGAAATGAGAAAAAAATATTCTTTAAGTCAAGATAAATAAATTATAAAGGAAACGATGAGAATTTTATTCTCTTCTCTTTTTAACTTCAAGATGAAATGTAGGACATCCGAAAATTTTAAACCTTACTCAAAACTTTTCCTTGTCCCAATTTCTGGAGGTTCGATAGAAAAACTTAGTGGAGCGTTTATCAATTTTTATTGTTGTGATTTTAAGCGATTATCATGGATTAATTGTCTTGGTTGGATGTCTTCGATGATTGTTCCCAATTTTTTTGCATTTCAGGGTTGGATGTGGCTTATGGATCAAAGACTTTTAATCTCAGTAATTGCTCATGAAGATTAATGTTTATTATAATCAGTTGACATTGATAAAATGAAGGGAAATAATTCGCTTCCAATTTCTTCTCCCTTTTTTACGTCTAAAGCCCATGCCAAATTCTCAATTTTAACAGAAAAATCCCCAAACGATTTATTCACAATTGAAGTGTTTAAAGAAGAAAATGTCGTCGGAAAGCAGTGAAGTGTTCAAGAGGATTACTTTTTTTTTGTTCAGTAAAGTGGACACTCGGCCATGATTCTACATCCATCAACATTTTTTTTTCTTTTCAATTTTCGGAATGAGTGGCAAGATTAGGAAATTTCATCAATATAAGAACTTCGTATTCATTTTAGACAACAGAATAGGCATGAAATGAAAATCTCAAGAAATGAAAAATATTAAGTGTGTACTCAACTATGGCTTTAGTTCAATTTTCCATTTTTTATTTGTAGGATGGAAAGTCATTATTTGAATAGAATTGTTTTTATGATTCTTTGTGCTGATACAATGTGAAAGTCTGATACAATTCTATCTACATAAATTCGATTGCTACTCACAGTTCCTTCAAAATTTTCTAGACAGCCTCAATGGAAGGAGAGGGGGAGGGGGGTTCTCACTGATTACGCTAAAGAAGGGAACTGTTTAATTTCTACCCCCTCCATCCCCATCCCTTGTTACAAAATTATGTATTGTCGTTGTTAATGCTGTTCCCCAATTCCAGACCCCCTCCTCCTCCTTAACAAGCGTAACATAACAAATGAACATCCCTTAACTCTATAATCTACCTACAAATGTACTTATACATCTCAAAATCTCAAAATATTGAGTATCATGCATGAATAGTCCTTAAAATTGCAAAATTTACTTAACAATTTTTCCCAGAAATTTGAAAATAAAGAAAACTTTTTTACCTTTCCACAGAAAAAAATTGAATAAATGATACTTAAAAAGCTTCAATAAATGGGAAATCATTATGTCGGTTGTTAAGCTTATTATTGCAAAAAGAGCAATTTTTAGATTTTTTTTTTTCTGTGGGCTGAAAGCTATTTACAAATTTTTTCGTGTTGCATCCAATTTTCATAAATATTTTGTTCATACACAGACACAGAAAGAGCAAATAATTGAAGCATATAATGCACATAAATTAGCATAAAATTGATTCTCATAAAAGGAAGTAAAATCAGAAGCATGAAAATGATATAAAAATTAAAATGTGCCAATATCTCACACTCTTACTCATTATTTTAATTCAAAATGAATGAGATTTTAATCATTTTTGCTCTTCTTTCTGTGCTTGATATATCTATAGAGAGTGAGAATAGGATAGATGAATGTAAAAAGCAATGAAATGTTATCACATATCATCATCGTCATCATATAGAACTGGCAAAAGAAGATTTATATTATGATATATTTGCTGAATGGATTGGAATTTAATGAAGGCACAGAACAGAACTAAATTGCGTATTACATATAAGTAAGAGTGAGAGATATGTATCTCTTCAACAAACCGATTATGTGATTATTTATTAATGGGAAAAAATTTCATATTTCATGAATTATTTAACTTGATTTCCCCTTCGATTTCCTCCGTTCATAAAAATTGATTGTGGATGTATGGAAATTTATCTACCCAATGTATTGAAAAGTCATTAAAACATTTCATTCATTGATATAATTCATTTTGGTGGTGGAACGGAAGTTTTCAACATAATACATCAGAAAATTTGTCATTAATATATGGAACATGCAAAGAGGTCGAATTAAAATAGCAGAAAAAAGGGTTGCATATACACAATAGCTGGAAAAGAGAATTGAATGTATCTGTAAAAGTATGGAAAATAGACAGCATTTTTGCTAGGCTGTTCATGTGAGGTAGGATTTGAATGTTATGAACCCGAGCGACACAAATGAAAGAGACTTTTCCAAGGTTAAAATGAAAGCTGTCTGCATTTGGCATCCATCTAACTGCCAAAAAATAGGCGGCTTCAATTTTGTGTTATTAAAAGAGGTTTAGCGGAACCGGGCGGTACCTTAGAAGCTCCCTAGCGTAACTTTCTTCATTTGTGGCACTTGGAACAGAATAACAACATTAGGAACCTACGAAAAATAGACAAAACACAGACAAATTCACACCTCAAACTCAAAACTCAAATACTCAGCTCAATCAACATTCAAATGAATTTCCGGAACCAATTTTACCCCAAATTTCTAGAAATTCTCTCCCCAAAATATATGTAGAACAAAACAAATTCAGATTGATTGCAAATTTCCCTACATAATTGATGAACAAAAGAAACACACTCAATTCCATTTCTGAAATATTTATAGACAAAGCAATCAGGTGAAAAACGATAAAAAAAGATAAAGAATGATGGATTAAGTTGACGCAAGATGTATTAGTTTCTATCTTCATTCACTCAATCACATAGTTTTGTCTATAGGAGAGAAATCTGTGATTAGAGATAAAATAAGAAAAGTGATAAAAAAGGAAGAAGAGATGAGATAAATTTAAATTGATGGATTTTGATAGGTTTCTTCAAGTATTAATTTAGGATGAGATTTTTGTGAATGAAAAAAAGTTTTTCTTTTTTTTTGTGCTCCTTTTGTTGAGAAAAGAAAAAGTTTGTATATTTTGTACATTAAAGGATTTTGTGAATATCAAGAGTTGGAATATTATTTTTAGATAAAGTGATAGATGATGATGTGGAACAATGAGTTTGAGTGTTGAATGAAGAAATTTTGTGGTATGGAAATTTGATGTTTAAAACCAATGCGTGCAGACATCTTGCGGTCATTCACTTATAATGTTCGAATTTTAGACGGGTGGGGGAATAGGGTATGTGAACGATTGCGTAACAGCTTTTGTATGGACTTTTTGCAACAATGGGAGGAAGTGGGTTTTAAAAATTTGATTATTGTGTAACAAGGGTAAGCAAAATTAGCGGATAAGCAATCTTATTTATGACTATCATATTCCAACGTATGTGGAGTTTTCCCTAGTCGACAACTTGACATAATGTCTAGTTAATAACTGTTAATAACTAGACCAAGGATCGACTAATGACATTTTCTCCGAATTATTCGAAAAATATTGTCATTAGCCGATCGTAGGTCTAGTTATTAGAATATTTCTAGGCATCATTCCAACCATATTGTCATTAAATTGATCTAGATCTAGTTGCAAACTAGAATTCATGTTAAATTGTCCATTCGCGCTAGTTTACTACAAAATGCTTCCATGTAACTCTATTGCTGGGTCTGGCAACATATTTACATACATACTTCATTGGTTATATTGATCAACTGTGATCCATGGACTCATTTAGTTGGCATCTGAAGCTGTCTCTATTGCTGGCTACCCTTTGCCAATTACCTATCTCTATAAGACAACAGATCATCGATCGCAGTGCCGTTGCTATAAGCAAACCCAAAATTATATTCTATCTCTATAAACAGCCTTTTTCCAAGAGTTCTTTGGCAGCCATCATGCTTTTTTGTCACCTTGTATGTGTAAATTACCTGTCCGCACGTTAAGCTGCCATTCTTTCACCAATGCTCAGTATTCCAACAGCTTTTAAAGCTCCTGGTCGTCATAATCCTTGCAGATTCCAACAAAAAGGTAGAATTATGTCTGCTTTATTCATTATATTCAAACATTGATCTCCTCAGCTTAGAATATCCATTCAACATTTATCCTCTTGCTTAGTATTGAATAAATTCCAATTCAATTTCACAAATAAAATTCTTTTAATCTTATCCAAAAATAAAATCAAATTTTACTTTGATTATATTAAACATGCAGAAAACAAATTTCTTTTTCATTAGCAAAACTTTCATGAGCATGACGAAATAAAAAGAAGAAGTAGAAAAAAAAGTATCAGGGTCTTTGATATTTTTCAATACACTACAGAAAATCCAATTAAAAGCGCTCAGTCAGAGTGGAATATAAATAAGATTTTCATTTTTTATCATGCAAATAAAAAACGAATGAAATTCACATTTTCTTTTCATTTGACGGTCATGTCTTCGTTTTGATTTCATTGTTTGCTTTCAAAATCTAATTTAATTCTCCGAGATGGAGCTGCTGCAAGAATGTACAGAAATTGCATTTTAAACATTTGATCGAAAACAAACAAAAAAATTCATCCTTAAGTTTCTGTCGCTTTCAATTATAATTTATCATCATTATCAAAGGAATTACAATCAAGTCATCATCATTGCAGCAACAACAAAAAAAAGTGTTGAGTAGATTTTCTGCATTTTTTTGTGCAATTTATAAAAGGAAAAAAAATCTCTCCTTTATGTCGCAATTAATAATGCAGACAGTCATGCATGAAAGTTATATAAAAGAGGAAAGATAGGAGAGAAATATCAGCATGCTTGTATGCATAAAGATATAACATCAATGTGCTTCATTTGACAGCCAGGCACAACAGCGGGAAGGCGATGAAAAATATTTTTTTGTGCTTTATACAATCATCATCATCAAAACACATAAATATAGAAGAAGAAAGAAATTTCTCAGTGACGAGAGGAAAGCGATAAATTCAATGCAGATGCATGAAAAGCTTGCAAAAAAACTGCAGTCACATTATTTTCAACTGTTTTAGCAGTTTATTTAAAGTTGGTGATTTGGGTCTTGTCATGTCATATCTTTTTATGATTTCTTTGAGGATATAATTATTAAATAATTTTCTCAAAGTCTTTTTTGGAAAGCAGACAGCATAAAATTGGCCGAAGATCAGGTGCCAAGTCGACTAGACTCTGGCTTGTGGCTGGATTTCATCGAATCTGCTTCTTGTCTGGGTTCAGAGCTATATTGACCTAAGGTCCGACTTTTGGGTCATTTCTTCGACATGTGCCTAATGGGTTAGGTTGCATACTTTGAAAGTCTTCAGAAATTCAAAGAAAATTGTATAATTCTTGATATAGGAACTTCCAGAAATTACATAACGCTAAAATGACGTTTTAAGGCCATCCTAATGCATCTCTTTGTAAAAAATTAATGAACCAAAGTTTGCATTCCATAAAATAATTTTAAACCTCTCCTTCCTACACCTTTAAGCGATACGCAATTTCCAAACATACTGAATTTGTATTTAGACCCAAATTTCTAGTCACAAAAATTCATTAATTTTCATCGTCCAAAATCGCCTAATTCTTTTAACCCACTAATTTCCTCACTTGTTCCCGTTTTTTCAATGTATTTTTTGCACTTAAAATTTCCTTTTGTGCTTTCTTTGCACAAAAAATATTTTTTGTCAGTGCAATATGAAAACAACATGTGACTGGGAATTGCCATTGCCATAATATTGTTTTGTAGATTTTTCCTCTCTTTTTTCCATATAATTCAAACAATTCTCGTTCTTCTTTTTTGCCTAACTTTTACATTTTAAAGAATTCTCTTTTGTTATTTTTAGTGCTTTTATATTTTCGTACTTCCATGTAATGCAAACAGCAAATGTGTCGGGAGACATAAAGGCTTTGCTGCACCAAGAATACTTTTGTGAGACAAAAATAATAAAATAAAGCATGAAAGAATTGAAAAAGCAAGAAATATAGCTATAAGTCTCATCGAGAATGGTGTCTGCATTAAGCAATTGCTGCATACTTCATCAACTTATATGTATCATTTGGTATAGTATAAAGTTTTTCAGATACATTAGAGCTTTCAGTTTGCGATTAAGTTAATGCAATTTGTTATATCAGATGAGAATGAATGAACAGCAGGATTTAAGGAGTTTTAGTTCACTTAAAGTAGATGTTTTATTAGAAGGGAATAGTTGGAAGTAGCAAAACTATTTAAATGACTTACATTTTTGATAAAAACTTGTTCTTCTATGTATGAAATTGAAGAAAATGTCAAATTTCTCATTTTTCATCCAAAAATTACCTGAAAAGCAAGCAGAATTGCACAATTCGATTTAACGATCCAAAATTCGCTCTAAACCGACATGAATCTGACTTTGCGTAGGATTCGGTTAGCTCTGACCATCCCAAGCTGACGCTGAGATGGTTTCGGATATTGGGTGGATTAATGGAATTTAGCTGTTCGGAACACGGCTAGATATAGTCGGAAAATATGGTCTCTAGACCAACATGACTCTGGCTTCGAGTCGGATTCGGATAAATCCGGTCATACGTTAAATAGAGTCACACCAACCTACGAATCCTATTTTCCGATTTTTTATGACGTGTGCCTTTCGGGACAGTTAGTTTCATCTTCAACTTTGCAACGGTCTCACTAATTTCATTTATTGAAACTTCATATAAATTACAAATGGAATGAAAATCTTGAAATCAGAACATATTTACTTTGTCATCTCTAATTGCAGATATAAAGAAATGAAAATATTTATCAACAAATTACAACTTGTTGGAAGTTCCCACAGTGAAAATAATAAAAAGGGTTCGGAAGTTTTTATTTTTTTTTTAAAACTGTCAAATTATAAAAGTTAAGCAAGTGGTTTTTGAATCTTGAAAAATATTTTTCCAACGATACCATAAATATAAAAAAATATATACGATAAAGGAGCACAAACAGTGGAATGAGATCGATGTAAAAAAAAGGGTTGCTTGTTCTCTCTACTGCTCTATTTATCTATGAAAATTTCATTGCTTAAAGCGAACATGACATACACAATATATACAGAATTTTATTTTATTTTCATTCTACTCCTTTCGGTTCATACAATTCATATACTTTATATACATTTTCCAATGTTACATGTGTACATTTAAAGATGAAATTCATGACGATGAAGAAAGAAAGAAAAAAATGTATACACGACGAGAAATGTGTGGTACATTCTTATTATGCTTACATAAGTTAATGTTTCATATTTTTCAAATGATGCAAGCTGATACTTGCGATTACATTCTATAAAAAGGAATTTTTAATGACTTAATCTTGATTTATAAAGTGAATAAATTTATGCTGAGATTCTTGTTGGTAAAAGGAGAATTTTTGTTTTGGTGTAGTTGAGAATTTTCAATCCTTAAAGCATATTTATTGATGGATACTGATTTATTCAGCAGTAGTTGAGTATTTTACAATTTATGAGGACTTCTAGCTTGAAATACATTTATTCCTAACAAAGCAAAGAGACTAAACTCTGCCTGAAGGGTAGCAGCCCTGGAGTCAGGTACAACCTACCATCCGTCGTGGTATATCTGTACCATGAAAGCATGTTCGTAGGGTACAAGAGATTAGGAGTCAAAATTGTAAGCAACATGTCCTGTCACTAAGTTGTTTGGAATAAATAGAGAATAAATCATACTTATTTTCCAATACAGTTATAAAATATGAATTCCTGACTTTACTTTCTCTTAAAAAATTAAAGATGCTCTGAGTCTAACTAAGAATTATTGATCAAGAACAGCAGGTCTGCATTTTCTGCATTTCTGATTCACAGGCCATCAGATTTCTATTTTACTTTATAGCTCGTCCAAGGATACATGCCTTCAATTTTTGTTTGCAGTAGAGCTCGACATAAAAAATTTGAGTAGACTTGGAGCTCTGGTTTACACTTAAGAATTATCGGGTATGATTTAAAACGATAAGAAAATATGCCAACGATACAATTCTACACCATTTCTGTTAATTTCCATTTTTACAGTCTATTCAGGAATGTTTTGTGTGCCTTTTGAAATAGCATAATAAGGTCAGAGTATAACAAAGCTTGCTACTTCTGTTAAAACAACGATTGCCCAGTAATTACCTTCTAAAAATGAAATCTCGACACATGAAAAATTCACTTTAATGCTGCATAAAAGTAAATTTACCTAAAAATTTAATTAAGCACCACAATATTCGGTTTTACATTTACCTAGGAAAATCCATTAACTCCTAGAAAATAGAAAAATCCTTTCAACTACCAGTAAAAGTTGCCAGCAAAACATCAACAGTAATAAAGTAGATGAGAAAGGTCATTTTAAGCAAACACAACTTTTATTATTATTTTAATAAAGTGAAAAATAGGGTATAATGAGAAAATTTTCATGTACATAACATATATATGATATAATCAGGTCAGAAATGATAATATAAACTAAACAAACAATTTTTCGTACATGTATATATGAGGAAGTTTTCATTTGTATTTCAGTTCTGTTATCATAACATGTCTTTCACTTTACACTTCAGATGGATGGGAAAAAAGCGACAATTCATTTGTTAGATCATAACACTATTTTTTTTTCTACTCAGTTCCTTTGAACTGCACAACAGAGAGATGAGGATGAGGGTAGAGGAAAAAAAAATTAATACAATAATATGAAATGAACAGCACAAGCACAATAGAAGAAAACTTTCATTGCAGGAATAAAAAAAAAAGTTGCATCATGTTGCAGTTGACATTCTTCAACAATGAACTATCTACATGTATATATGTTTTATATTATACACGATTGTATATTCACATGACAAACAACAATTGCTATTACTCGAAGCTCGAGATGAAGAACAAAAAAAAAACGTAAAAAAAATTGTGAAGTTTTTATAAGGAAAAAATTTAATTCTTGAAGCTTGTTAAAAGAATAAACTGTGCGGTGATGTATGTCTCATGTCTTATATCTTGTTAGTTTATCGTAAAACTTTTTGTCATTTTCTTATCTTGTTTGCTCTTCATGTACACTTAGGATTTTGTCTCTATCTCACTCACTCTCTCCTGCATCAGTTTCTAATCTTCTTTTGTCACAGAAAAAAAAATCCCATCGAATTGTTTAATTTAGTTTATCAACAGAGGAAATTTTGATGCAAGATGATGGAAAAGATTGTGAATAAATAGAAAAGTTATTGTACTTTTCATCAAAAGTTTCGTGTTGAGGACTCTTGATTTTTAATGGAATTTCTTCGCTTGTTGTGTAGATGAGAAACTTTAAGGAATGTTGAGTTTTTAATGAAAAAATGTTTTCAACTTTGTAAATCTTTGGATAAAATTTATAATTAAGTCCTGCAAAATTAATAAATAAAAGTTTGTTTTAGAAAGGTTCACCCACTATTAGAGCCAATAATAGCACAGTATAGATACACAAGCATTTTTAAACAGTAAAGGGCGATTTCTTATGAAGCACGCTCTTACAGAAGTGAAGGGGGAGTCGAAGGTTACAAAGGGTAATCGGCGAAAGACGACAACCTACAAAAGACGAGATTCTGCGGACTATCGCTTATTATATCTACCTGCATACCAGTTATGTTGAAGAGGAGCAAATTACTGTTCAAAAAATCGATTTTTCACTTAACTTAATAATTGAACAGCGGCTCATATGCTCACTAATTGAAAATTTTCAATTTGCACCAAATTCACGCAAATTCCGTCTTATAATTGCCAATTAATCGCAAAAAAATTAATTAAATATTTCAAATTTTAGCAATTGACATACTTCATATCTTTGACAAAATAAGCCTATATATGATATCAAACATGAGTCAATAGCAATAATTATCCAATAATAGTAACCAGAAATATACGATCATATAGCTCTAATGATTATTCATTTAATCAAATTAGTCATATCATTTAAAAGCCCAGAACATCAATTATGGCTATCATTAATATGCATTAGTTGACGTTTAATAGCTTATGTTTTCATATATTTCAGACTGTGTAATCAAATAAAGTGAAATTAACGGGTTTTTATGACGGTTCCTGAAATATTAAATTTCAATGTGATGCGTGATCCTTTAATACCCCTCATATTAGGCATAAAAGTCCTCATTAAAGATGCTGAACTAATTTGTGAATGTTAAATTCAAATGATTTAGGGATATTAAAGGATTAGAAGCTTGAAAATTAATTTGATGTTCTTGATATTGCTTTTTGGATCTCCTCCTTACTCCCAAACGTCAACTTAAGCTCACCTTACGTTGAAATTATATAAAATTAAATTAATTTCAATATTTCATTTAAGTCTAATTTTTGATAGCAATCTTCAACTAAATGTTAAAGACACAGTCCTAAAACTTCATTTCTAGACCTTAACACCTGACATAATCGTAATTTTGATCGTAAAATTCTCATTTGCGTTACTATACGTAAGAGTTTTTAACTACAAATCTAATGCCCTAAATGCCATAATATTTTATTATTATTACCATAAGGGCGTTCCTTAATTTTCACGACCAATTCAACTACCATTGCCTTCAATTCTCTCTGGTAATTTAGTAAGCATAAAAATTGTATTAAATTTATATTTTTCGAAATTTTCTTCCATACAAGAAAGTGAGATTATGAGGCATTCGTGTTATTAATTATCCATCTTCTTGGTATAGTAATTTGACCCTGCGCTGGTGCGAGAGAGCTTAATGTTACACTAATTTTCATCAAATTACACGACAATGTGACTATAATGATCCGAAATGGAAGAATAAGATAACAAAGTATTTTCACTTTGTTCCATAACTTATTGAAAAAAGCAAGAAGTTTGCTTCAAAGAGGGATGATGGAATTTCATCATTGATTAATTGTAAAATTAGAGGACGCAAAGAGTCTCATTTTTTATAGAAAGAAAAAAGATGAAAATTCTTTTGACGAAGACTTTTATATTTTTTTGAGAAAAAAGTTAAAGGAAGGTTGTATAATCGTCTGTGAGCGCACTTATAAGATATTGGCTTGGAATCAATTCAAGGCTCCGTCAAACCTCCTCCAAAGCTCACCTAGCTGTCAAATACAAAAGGCTTCCAAAAGAGTGAATATAGAGCTTTGAAGGATCCTTAAAAGCTGAGTTGCTGGGCCCTGTTCTTTTGTGTCGCTCGGGCTAATTACTGACGAAGCTCAAACCCCCCATATCCATATACTCCCAAACACCATACCTTATACCTAACCCCCAAACAGACAAGGAACAGACCTGCGAGTCACAAAATAAAGCATGCTTAATTAAATTAATTGAGTACACTCATAAGCACCCTCATTTAGATGAATATGCACATTGTCTATTAGAAACCTTGATTACTTAATTTTCTTACATCCACCATTACCTCAATCTGCTCTTAAAATCCAGCCTAAAGACAAAATTGCACACATTTTCTCTTAAAAATAAGCTCATAAAATAATTTTTTTCTACTTTTCGTATCCTATTAAAGGAAAAAAATAAGCTCATCTTTCACTTTGCTGCTCAGCCTCGAACGATGGACGAGACAGCAGGGTCATTATGTATTCTGTTTCTCGTTCATATTTTGTTCATTCTCTATCTTACGAAAAGCATGAATTGATGAAAATAAGAAAACAAAAAATTTAACTCAATGAGCAGTAAAAACAGCACAGAAAAAGAAGAGATGTGCAATCTCATTTTGCCAAGCTGATTCGTATGAAAACATAAAGATCATAAAGTACCATCATCATTTCATACAAGTCAAGGCAAAAAACGAGGCTTGAAACTGTATTTAACAGTCATGTACAAGAAGACATGCGACGTATGGTGAGAACAAAAAAAAATTGAAAACGTAGCCCGTAATTTTCTTATTTTCCTTCCTTTCTCAGAAGTCTTCAAATTTTCATTAAGATCGGTTCATGTGGTATTAAACTTCTTAAAACCTTCTCCATTCCTTTTTTTGTGCTAGCATAACAAAAATTCACCTGAGGCTGTATTCGAATTTCTTCTATGTTGTTCTTTCATTACACTCACATTTTTCCTTGAAATTTAATCGTGGATACGTGTATTTATTAAATTACTGTTTGTTCGCTCTTTTTTCTGCTTACATTACAAATACAATACATTGAACGGGAAAACGGAAAATGTAAGAAGAAAGCTTAAAAATAGCACGCGGTATACCGCGCGATATCATTGACGTAATTCTTTTGTACTTCTTATTTCATTCCTTTTTGTGCTGTTTTTCCTTTTTGCGTATTAATTCATGTAACATTTTTGCCTTTATAACTGATTTGCATTCAATAGCTTTAGCATTTAAATCGTGTTTATATCCTTTATGTGATTATATTTCTTCTTTATTTCTGTCTCATGGTAGCTGATGCTTTTAATAGTTGTAAGATATGTGAATGGGGTATACATTTTGGGTTGGGTGATTTTGTTGATGATGATTTGGATTTAAATTGTAACAGCATTTCTACCACTGTGAAATCAATAAGGCTTAACTGCAGGGATGTTGTGACAGACAGACAGAAAATAAGAAGTCCGTCTGGCTTTGCATATTTTGGTACATAAATTGGGATTTTTTAAAAGATTAAATTAAATTTAGTAAAATTACATAAAGTCGTAGATTCATAGAATATGTCTTCTGTGACACAAATTGGTTGCTACACACTCATCAGAAATTGGTTGTGCATAAAAGACAACTCACATAAAAAGTATAATTAGCTTTTTAAACAAATTTGCGTGGGTTATTTCATAATTTAAATACAGTAGCACAGTAGCTCAGTAGCACAGTGTCTTCGATAGGGCATCGCTTCGGTACCTTATCAAAATGTTAAAACGCAAAGTTGCTCTGACGACACCATGACGTCAGCTCATTTTGACTCAATTTTACATCGCAAAATGCCGTTCGAAGTGTTGAGCTGCTCGGGTCCATTTCTTTATTCATGTTTATTTTTCAAAGTTTAAGAAAAGCTCTTCTTATTAATTTTCTTTTCATGAACGGCATATTGCGGGGACTCGCAAGTTTTTATGTCAAAATAGATCAAAATAGATCAAAATCTGCAAAACGGACAGTCATCATACTCACTTAATTGAACGTTCTCATGAGTGCACTCATTCAATATAATGGAGCAAGCTCAATTTTGTAAGCATACTCATAAACAAGCTCCTTGTCTATTCAAGTGCAGAACGATTAAGACAATTTAATGCCTTGTCTTTAACAGTGGTGACCCAGCGAATCCGTTATGCAGCTCGGGTTTTAATACATTTTATTCCCTAATTTTTAGCCAAAAATCTGCACTTAATTTTGAATTCTAACGATTAAACTTAGATAGACTCAGAAGCCTAAAGGAACACGATAACATTTTACAGCAAGAATGTCAACGATAAAGTGAATATGAATAAATATGAATCCTCAAAGTAATTCCCACCAAGTGCCTTTTCATCAGCTTACAAGTCATATTCATCCCTCTTGAATTAGTCCTCTTTAGTATGCTCATCATATCCGATTTATTTTCATGTACACATTTATTATTATGTGTATGATGAAATAGAAATATTATGAGAAGCATTTATCCCTATAAAAGCTACTTCCATCTTTGAAAATTGCGGAATGATAAGCACAATTATACTCTTCCGTATGACAGAGCTCATCATATCATTTGAATAAATTTATATCCCTATTACTTAGAAATAAATACACATATCTATTTATTCTCGTTTTTATGTTTATTGAAAGCGCACGCTTCCTTCATCATTTTACTTTTTTTGCGTTATGTCTCGTGACATTTTGAATCCATTTGCCTAATACAAACATTGTTTAGCGTTAACAATAAATGAAACGGGAAAGAACATTAATAATAACAATTGTTGTAGCTGTGCTTTTTCTTACTTCTTCTTCCACATTTCTTGAATATCAAAAGACACGACAGAATCGAGAAGAAATATGAAGGAATGAAGAAAAAAAGTTTTTTTTCGTCGAGAGCGAATCTTGAAGGCAAAAAAAAAAGTTATTTTTTGACTCTTGTGGAATAAATTTTTTTATTTTCATGCTATTTTTATGAAAATTTAAATTCAAAACCTTTGCACTGCCATGCCATTTCTGTAGAGAAAGTATGAAAAAAATTAAAATTTTATTGAATGAAATATTTTTTTTATCACATTCAAACTTAAATAAAAATGAATGAGAATAAGCTCGTTTGTGGAAAATTTGCTATTTGCACAATTGCGGAATTAGGAAGGAAATAAGCTCGAGGGAGTAAATTTGAGAAAATTGTGTGTACTATGGGTTTGATAATAACGATCATAAAATAAAGTCTAAATGGATTTAGTTAGGAAGATCAACAATATTATGAAGGTTATGATATGGGGATGTTCATTTATTGCGGAACCTGGAAAGCACAAAGTGAAAGAAAATGGCTGAATTTGGCGAAAATTCACCTTGGTTCGCCTTAATGCGAATATTCGACTTAATTTAGACTTCAAGCTGGTATTTTTCTAATTTGGTCTGGAGTTAGATTTAATCTGACAAGCTACGTCTCAAACAATGAACGAAAAGTGCAATGGGGGTGTGGAGGGGTATCGTTCAGAAAACCAACACTAAACTAAATAGGGTATTTCACTAAACTAAATTGGGTATTTGACAATTTTCTCAAATAAATAAAATTAAAATTTAATTTATTTCCACTTTTTAATCAAAATTTAAACAAAAATGTCCACATTTAATTAAATTTTAGAGAATTAAGCACAGAAAAAGTAAAAAAATAAATTACAAAAATTTAAAACTATTTTTTGAGAATTTACCTAATAAATTGGATTTTAATGGAAAAGCTTATTCATTTCTATTTTAAAATATATTAAAAATGTTCTTCATTCCAAAAATTCAATTCAATTTTGTTCAAAAATCAATATTGATATTAGACAAATCTTATCTATTTACATCTGAAAAGCTGTTCATTTTACTTCTTAAAACTTCTCCTTTTATTGTGTCCAAAAGCAATATCATCTCATCTACATCTGCTCTTGAAACTTTCCTCTTCTAGTCAATATTTTACAACATAAATATTGAATTGAACATAAATGAATATTGACAATTGCTTTTAAAAAGTTTATTTTTTTCCTGACAAACTTTTTTGAGCACAAAATTGAAAAGCTCTTTCCATTTCGAACTTTATATTAATTTACTTTATCTGCAGGGAGAAAAAAAAAGTAACAAAAAAAAAGGATTGTAATGTCCTTAAATTCTTCGTCGTAAAAATTTATTCCCCATTGTACACAGACGATTTGGCAGGAGAAATGAAAATTAATTTTGTTTATACCTTTAAAGTCCAACAATAGCCTTTAGCATTTCAATTTTACTCTTTTTTTTCGCTCTCTCGTTTTGTAGACGTGAATTTAAATTGCAGACGTGAGCAGTTCCAACAACAATTGTTATTTGAAGGATAAAAGGAGGAAATTTCTTGCCTTTTAATTTTCTTACAATATCTTTTATTGTGCTCACTTTTGTAGATTGAAAATGACAGTTTGGGTCATTGACTGTGAAAAGTATGGGATTGTGTCTTTGACAATCAATGCACAGTCTATTGATTTGAAAGACATTTAATACATGCCATTTAAATACTAAACTGGAAATCAATGTCTAGAGCATGTTTAGAGCAGATGGGCAACCTTTTATTTGTTGCGGCACAGCTTAGTGGTAAGCCTTGACCGAAACCGCACACTAGTGTGCCACGCCACATAGATACCCCACCACTTATTTAGAGTTTTTGAATTCGATCGATTATTTTGTAAGTAAAGTGCAATACTGTATGTAAGACAATATCTTCTCTATAGTCTATGATTTTAAAATTGAATCAAGAATCCCGAACTATTCAAATCGAGAAGGCTACACCAAAGAGTTTTACTTACCGTATCATTCGGGACAAATTTAGAAGGCATTTAATGCCCTGTCAAAGTCATTTTATTAGCACCAAACGGATGCCGACCAATGAGCTCTTGGTAAGAGGCTGTTGATAGAGACAACGAAGCATTTGATATTAGTAATTGGCAAAGGGCACCCATAGATAGAGCCAGTTTTAGACCATAATGAGAGAAGCTATGGATAACTGATGATCGATATGACTATGAGAAGTAAGTAAGTTAGTAAATTGAAGACGGTTCAATTAAACAGTCATATAGATGGCACTTGGAACCACCTTCCATTTACTGATGATAAAAGAGCTTTAACGAAGCCTTGAACGCTCAGTAGCAAAGTCTTCTTCATCTTTATCACTCGGGAATATGACATAAAATGCAAGACATCGAATGTCTTTCCACCAAAAATCGATACTAGCCTGAAATATCAGAGCCACAAAAAAAAGCACATAAAAGGTAAACAATAACATTAAATTCGTCTAGTCCACTTGAACTGAACACCTTTAGATATTTTCCTTAGAATACTCAAGAGAAAATTAAAAATATCGAGCAGGCAGAACAACAAACATAAAAAAATGGAAACACAACGCAAAAACAAAGAAAGATTAAATTTCATTCGAGAAGCACAACCGATGGATAAAAATAAAGCTACAATGAATTTGTTGTGTGCAAAATTGAGAAGTAGCAAGTCAGCGACGATATAATACGTAAATATAATATGATAATCATATTCCATAATAATATAACAAAGTGCGAAAAAGGAGAAGATTATGAATATAAAGTAAAGCCAAAAACAGAGATATAATTAGAAAATTTATTATATTTTATGTAAAGACATTAATCTTATAATTCTTTGTGTGGTTGCGGATCCGGTTCTTGTATATGAATAAATTTTCATTGAATTAAAAAGGTAAATCCATAAGTAAAAATAAGGATGCGAAAAGAAAAGAAGAAACATTTTCACACAGACAGATTTATTATGCAGCACGAGGATTCTAATGACCCTCTGCGTTGGCCTCGCCTCACAATATTTTTCCATCCTCGTTCTCGGTTTTTTCTCATTTTCTAAGCATGAAAATAACACAGAACAGATTTATTGATTTTTCTTCCTTCCTTTTTACTTGGTATGGCTGATGCCTTTTTTTTTGCCTCCATTCTGTTTTTCACATCAACGTCTGAATGCCTTTTTTTTTCGCAATTCTCCAATCTCAATGTTATTATTTCTCTTTCTTACATACATTTTATATGGATATATGATGATATGACTAAGGTGTAATTTATGCCTTTTTGTACTTCATTTAATCAAGCTGATATACATTTTCATTTCAAGTAGCTTCTTGCTTGTTTATTATTTTGTTTTTTGTTGTGTGTATTTTTTATGCTTTTCAAAAACTTAATGCTACAATGGCGTGAAATGTTATCATTCCGATTATATCAGGATGAGGCATTCATTTCGCACAACTGAAAGAAAATGAAATATAAAAAGGAGAGGTAGAAAGATAAAGTCAAGTAATACTCATCATTAGTGAGATCAATCGACGATTAGCGCATTTTATGCTAATGTCGATTTAATGTCGATATTGTTTTAGTACATAATTGTGTTAATCTGGTGTTTTACTGTTTGGGTTCGTTCAAAAATGCAAGGATACAGCCCGAACTATAAGGTACAGAAGAAAACTGCAAATTTTCGTATTTAAACTGCAGGAAATACAAGACTAAGGCTCATGGCCAAACCCTATTTATAATCGCAGTATTCGAGCATGATTACCTATGTGAATACTTGTCAGGAGTGTACACAGAAAATGTTCAAGGCCTGAGGCTGTAAATTTCTAAGGACATCTTAAAATTGACTATCCAAACTACACAAATAAAGAAGGCCATTCAAATTCCTCATAAAGTTGACTTCCATTTAATGCTAATAAAACATATTTAGTGAAGACTTTAACACTCTGTGTCGTAGTCTCACCTTCATTTGTGCCACTCATGCTAGTAATCATATAGCTACGAATGCCCGAGCTTATTATTTTGACAAAATTCTTTAATTTGCTAGACCTTTTTAGATAAAAATCCAAAATTTTGGGATTCCAGACAACAAAATTTCATAACTAACCCTGATCCCACTGTAAACTATAGATATAATGGGTGTGGTTAGGGATTTCAAAACCAGTATCAAAATGTATGTAATACCAGTATTTCATATAAATCAGGACCGGTATTGAAAACCCTAGATGTGGTACAACAGATTGGTAATCGCAGTGCCTGGAGTTCATAAGACAGCACTCTTCAAGCATTGTATACATACACTTTCCACCTACACCTCTTATACTAGTGTTTTACATAGTAAAAACAATTTTTTTCTTCAAAATCTGCAATCAATTTCTGAAAAATACCTTTACAGACGGCTTATACCTCAAAAGCCCCGTTTCAAAAAAAAATGAACAACACTTTTATGAAATGTACATCGAAACCTGTTCAAAAATATATATCATAGTTACAATCGCACTTCATATATTTTACCGTTGCACAAACTATCTCGTTCTCTCTCTCACTTGATAGGACTTAATGCACTCCAAAGCTCTTTTATCATTGCATGCAATAAAAAAAAGGCAATAAGAAAAATTTATGTACATATGCATCGTCTATCCTTCATTCAGTTATTTTTTTGAATTATTATGAAACAATGCGCAATTCCACTACAAGCTGTTTGATGATTATTTATTCAATGATATTCGCTAATGAATCATGTATGAAAATGAAAATTTTTAGCATTTAACATATTTTCTTTTTTTTGCTACCTCTGTTCATTTTCTTTCTTTATGATATAATACACAATCATACATTTGCGTTGCTAATATTCATAAATTTTGCACGCTTTATGGGTAAATTATGCTACTATCAAAACCATCAATTTATTATACGGTTGAGGTAGGAGGCACAAAAATTGTGTTTGTGTCTATACACTTTTGAGTATATCAAATGAAATTATTTTTACCCATAAATCTACATCATGCTGCTCGTAGAGGCTTCAAAAAAAAAAGTCATTATTATCATTTTATGGAATCTAGAAAAATGTTACGTAATGTTTGATGTAAACTCATAAAACTTTACTAATTTTGATTTTTATTACTTTTTAAGGTACATTAACTTAGTTTCAAATCAAAATTATTCTGTGGCTTAATTTTCAACACAAAATATTTTGTTGATCAAAAAACTATTAAATTTATGTACATACAAAATTATCAGACGTCTACCAGAGCTCATCCCATAAACAACAATAAAAATAATTTGAATATTTGCCATCTCCCCCTAAAATGAACACAAAAATACCGAAAGTTCAATGAATTTTACAAAATTTTCAAACATCATTATTATGCATGTTCGTATGTAAAATATGTTCATATTAAAATATAGTCATTAACATATAAATGAAAATTTTGGTTCTATCAAAATGATAAGTTTTTGTCTATTAAAGTTTTATCCTTTCCAACACCCACACATTTGCAAGTTTGTAATAATTCTTGGTAATGTTGAATATTTTCATAGAGAAACATGTATTGGGTTTTTTTGGGAGTTTTTTGCTTTGCTAGAAGTTTTGAGAGCATTTTGAAATATGTTAAAGGTTTTTAAATTTTTTTCTGCAATACTGTCATATTGACAACAATGGTGTGGTGGTTAGAGTGTCGGCAAATTGATAATAATGGCACAGATGACCCAGAGGTTGAATTAAGCTTGCTTTTTCGCTGTTCTAGCCATAATTATTCGGTTTGTGTGATTCACGAGGTATTGATTCCGAGAATACCATTACTTATCATTGAAAAAGTTCGTTATTTAGTAACTTTATAAGCTAACGGGTCCATAGTGGACAAAAACAATTAGAACTAGTCATCAACTCAACATCCTACGAAACCAACACCCGACTTCAATCGAAAAATCGACACAGAGTCAACTAAAAATCGTCCATCATCATATAATCATGATGCCCCATGTACGATTCATGGTATGTACACATGGTACATATGTGGACGATTTTGATGTATTAAATGAAATCATACTGCTATCGATTAATAGTTACGTAGGATTGACTTGTCTTAAACTTAAACCCGAGTGGACAAAATATGTTATAACTAGTTGATGACACTTCAATGTCCAGTTGATGATTAGTTTTGTTAATGACAAGTTCATGACCAGTTCTATGACTATTTTTGTCCACTCGAGGTTATTTTGAAAGATTTAAAAATCTAAAACTTTCCAAAAATATTTAAATAAATTCAAGAAAATTTAAAAAGAAACATTTCAACTACTAAAGCTCATTCCTTTTCATCATATCTACAAACGAAATTGTACCTCTTCATACAATGCCCTTAAGGTGACTATCGACATCATATAGAATGAAAGAGAATCTTTCCTACTCAAATAACAGAATATATAATTTTATTTATGAAAAAAAAAGAAAGAAAAAAACTTAATTTGAATATTCACATCCTAAGGCAAAAAATATGGTAAATTAAGGACTCTTTCAATTTGAAGTTGTAGATGAAAAAAAAAGTTGATCATCCTCTTACACTTCAATCTTTTACGACCCACAAACTTTTGTTCACATTTATCTAAAAAACCAAAGTTTTTAATATGATTTTATTTTTAAATGCTATAAAAGTTGCTTAAGCCTTTTGATTTTTTTATTTTGCATGCATATGAGTTATTGTGAACAAGTTTAACAGTTTTTAAACTAATTAAGAACAATTTTCAGAAATTAAGTTTCAACTGATTTAAAGTTTCATGAGAAATAATATTTAATGTCACTTAGTTCAATCGGAACTTTAAACTAGTTAGATTAGTACAAATCGGTTAATTTATGCAAAATCCGGCATCAGAGCAGCATGTTTCTAGCATATTGTGAGAATATTAAGCCAAATTTAGCATCAAGTCAGAATTAAGCCGGTCTAAAGCTGGATTATTGATCGATTAATCGATTCAAACCAAATCCGATACCAAGTCAGAATCACGCCGACCTGTGGATGCCTTAATGATTGACTAACCGATTCAAATTCAATCCGACACCAATTCAGAGTCCCACTAGCCAATTTGTGCTATTCGAGCATCAACGAACTCGTTAAAACAATTAAAAAACCCACATTTATTAAATCAAAAAGCTTCAGTCAAAAGTCTATACGATCTAGTGACGAAAATGTCAATAAAATAATAAATGCGCAACATATGAATAACGCCAATCAATAAACACAGGCTTTCATTTATTATTACCAAAAAATTGAACTGTTTCCTATGACATTTGAACTCTACGCATTTATTTCCGTCTTAAATGTGAAAATATGAAAATGACGAAACTCTGCAAATATCACATTTCATTGAGTGTGGTTGTGTACACGCGAAGCTTTATATGTGCAACGCAATCATTTTGTACACAAGCAGCGATTACATAGAAACGAATGGGTTGGATGGACCTAAACTTTGTAAAATGTTACAGAACGTTTCTAAATTAAACAAATAACATTTTTTTATTTGACAATCGGTGAAAATTTTACATTTCAATTTTGTGAATTATTTGAATTAGAAATTGGAAACTGTTGGCTACGTATATACAATATAGTTGGTTACAGCCGCATCAAAATGAAATTTATCGATGAGTAATTATTTGAATAGTTGACATGCAAACTTCAAAATATTCAATTTTAGTTTCTTTTTGGAAAATATTTACGGAGCATGCAAATTATTTATTCAAGTGTAAATGACACACATCAACATAATGATTTATTCTCCCACAGAGTAATTCGATCGATTTATTTAGGTCAGTGAGTAATTATTGAGCCCCCGTACTACAGTCTCTTTCTGTTCGTATCTCCTGTTTTACATATTTCAATTTATTATGATAATTTTGTTTTTTTGTGTCCTCATCGATGTTGATACTAGGATATTCCCAAGGTTGATGTTAAAATAATTATTATGGAAGCATGCTCATCATGAGAAATCAAATTGAATTCATTCAATTTATTTTTGAATAATTAATTACATTTGCTGCTTTTCGTTCACGCTTTGACGTTTGAATTTGTCACGAAATTGGCTCAAGTTTTACACGATTTTTGTGGAATTTATTGAGTAAAAGTGGAAATAATTAGTATGTTGAGAATGGGAATGGGGCTGGCAATTAATTTGATAATAATCAGTTTTTTATGATTTTTTTTTAAAAATGGGAGCACAT
Organism: Chironomus tepperi; assembly: GCF_022539635.2. Lineage (NCBI taxonomy): Eukaryota > Metazoa > Arthropoda > Insecta > Diptera > Chironomidae > Chironomus > Chironomus tepperi. Next base: position 526,146 of record NW_027226528.1, read on the forward strand.
TAGGGGTGCAGGAATGTATCAGTATGAATCTGAATCTGTGGTTGGCAACCTTTTTTGTGCTCCTTTGGTGGCAAGTCAAGTTCAACACCACACACATGGGATGTTGTTCATGACATTTTCAATACAATTTAGCTGTACAATTAGGTGTCGCAGCACACAGATTGCCCACCACTGCTATAAATTGGATTAATCCACTTTAAAATATCTTACCTCAATAATATTGACCATAACCGAACCATTTCTGCATCGAGATGCTCATTCAAAAAGAAAACTTTTAATTGGACTGATAATCTTCAACTTTTGCCTGAACCATACTGCAGTGATTCGAAAAAAAGAGAGAGAAAAAGTACAAAAAAAAGTTAAGACTTAATTTCTTACTTTTCTTTCCGTTTTTATAATTTATCGTGCAATAAGAAAAACACACAATAATGAAGTGCATGAAACTTTCGTCATTAAATACAATTGAAATCCATTTATATAGTGGCTTTTTGACTTAAGTAGAGAACATAATAATAATAAAAAAAAAATATGATTTTTTGCAGTGGCAGTAAATTTTGCCGCAATACTGTGTGCACTTTTAAGTGTTATTGCAGACGGAAGTCTTAGTATAATCTCTTATGAATGGTGTGGAACTCTTGTTATTGCCAATAGGATTTTGATAATGATTCTTTTGTATTCAAAAGAGTCATAAGCACAGCAATTATGACAATTGTGCTAGAGTGTCGAATATAAAATACTTTCTAAAGGCAATAAATCATTGATTTTATGAATATTTTCTACAACTATTCCAAAATCCTAAATGGAGACGTTTGGTAATTGCGAAACACTATAAGTAGCGTTTTTAGATCCTCGACCCCCAATTTATATGTTTTTTGACAAAACCATGAACCAAAATTTTCAATCCAAGATTTAAATAGACTGTAAGGATCAGAGCTTGAAGGATACTCGTGTTGATTTCTTAAGTCGGCTTTCAGCTCTAGAAAGAATCCTTTTCTCTTTCCCCTTCACCTCATAAGCGTTACGTACGCTCGATGACGGATTCGGTTTAAAATCCGACATCATTCCTGAGTCACGCCTACCTGGTGCTGAATTTTTGATCGATTGACCGACTTTTAGCATTCTGGTTATTAAAATGAGTACTTACCATGAAAATCTGAAGAGTAATTTCCCACAAAAAATACATTCAAGTCTCAACCTTCCAAAAAACACTCAAAAATTCAACAAAAAAAAAAAATCACATTCAAGCAGAACTTTAAACAAGAAAAACATTAACATTTATGAATTCATTTTAGTGCCTCGAAATATTCTTTTATGTCTACATAAATCTGCGAATATTATATTTCCATATCCACCCCCCTGACATTTATGTCTAAGACTTTTTTACTTTTACTTAAAATACATATCATACAGTAAGTTCAAACGAAATAACGATTGGTGTAAGCATGGGGTCAAAAAAGGACAGCTTTTTATTTCAATAGAATTGTTTTAAAAAAGGAATAGGCAATGCAAATAACGAAAGGGAAAAGAAAATTATGAGATTTTTATGTAAGCAACCTTAAAAAATATTTTTTTCATTTTTTTGTATTCTTGGAATTAATGCAAAGAATAAGTAGGAAGGAAAGTAATACGAGTTGACTATTCTAAGAACAATTTTTAAAAAGGGTTATTTGAAATAATGTCCGTCTAGCTCGAGGAATTGTTTGAAGTTCTAAAAATATAATTTATAATTTGAAAATGTTTGGATGGGTCTTTGAAGTCCGGAAGCGACAGCACGTGGGAAAAAATAGATTGAAAATTATTAATGAATTTTTATATATTTTTTTACTTTAACCGGAATGATTTATGTCCAAGTTAAATCGATGTAAAATGCAAGTTATATGGAATATTATTAGACTCATTACTTATTATGGGGTAATTTGGTTTAAAAAGCGTAATAACAAGCAAAGAGCGTGATTTTTATAGCTTAGTAAGGTGAGAGTTACGCTCACGAACATGCCTATCTAGCCTATTTCAGGTGAACAAACTCCTCACCTACATATTAGTTAAAAACCAATAATTTAGACTCATTGAGGCGTAATTATTACGTAATAAGTGAGCAACTCCTACACACCATCATCAACAATTGATTATCTGGATATATTTAGATGAAATATCAAAAGTTTCGATCAAAAATATTTATAAAGGCAAAGAATTATGAAATTTCAAACCGAGACACTTCATTCAGCAGCATTCTTTTGACTTGACTTCCATAAACTTTCCAAAAAGGTTGTAGGTCTTTAAAAATATTTAACAAAAAAAGGCATTAAGGAGGAGTAAAAAAAATCTATTCATTTTCCTTCCAAGTCAATCTTAAATGTCAACAAAATAACAATAAAAGAAGAGATGAGAAATTGTAGATAGTAAGGTTGATGAATATCTAGAAAAATATTCTCAATGTCACACACCATAGGAGCTAAAGAAGAATCCAGAGAGAGCCTGAAAAAAAAGTCCTTTATCAATTTTATACATATACTTACTGTTGTGATTCACATACAGCATACGATCTGTCCTCCCCTTATCTCCATTTAAATGAATAGCAAGATGACAACGACTAAAGTAAAGTAAAACCCTCCCCCGAATAAAAAAAAGAAGAAAATTCTTCTCAATTAAATTAAATTATTTGTCATGTCACTTTCGAAAACACTTTTTCTTCTTCCATTTCATTTCCTTTTTTTTCTCACACATTCTCTCTATTGTTAGTATTTGTATAATAGCATGAGATTAAAAAGATTAACGAACATGATTTATGCTTTTTGTTACTTTTGCTCTTATAGGATTTTGAAGGACAAGGAAATTGAATAGAATTCTAGTTATTTAAAGATGAGATTGGATGGATCGGACATGATGAGTTTCAAGGCTGAAAATGACATGAATTATGAGGGATACTGTCTATGTTTTTGGGTGGAAGTGCAAAATTTTGCCAGAAGGATGACCGAATTTAATTATGGGAATGTTCAATAATTGTGTAAAGCTTAAAGAGGTTGGGAATCACAACATTATAACAGGGTACGAAAACGTTGCAGACAAGGAAGAGTGCTTCTTACGGGGTATATCCGAGTACCTTGATAATTCCAGTCTAGTTCTTCCTTTAGGTTTCTTAGCTTGTAATTATGAAATGCGGCTTGCTAGGCCTACGAACCTTTTCATAACCAGAGCATCGTTAGATTCTATCCCACTAAGTGGCTAAAATTGACGGCATCTCCTGTGAGGTAGATAAGAGACCGCAGGGCAATAACATTCATAAATGCTCTTTAACAAACAGCTATACAATCACTAACAATCACTTAAAAGCAAAGTTCTATTTATTGACGATAAAGTACGAATGGAATCCTATTAAAAATAGCATAATATGTTTTGCACATTATGAGCTAAAAATGAAAAATATTATTGACTAGATTCATAACTGTTTAATAACACTTTTGAATAATAAAAGTATCTACGAAGAAGAAAACCTATCGTAGCTATTAGTTCCTAACTTTAATGTCATTAATTTGTAAAATGCACATCAATTTCAAATGCCACTTAATGCTCTTATCGAACAAAAGAGACTGAAGTTTTATGAGTTTGATACGATTCCGTCTGAAGTGAGTAATTTCACATAGGACATAGAAATGCCGGCTTTTATAAAAGGGATTATGACTTGCAATAGAGAAATATTCAAAGGAATTGCACAGTTGGAGGATTTAATACCCGTTTTCCATTTCTATATATTTTAATTATTTCCTCACCCGTACTCGAATCATCATATTTATATAAAGCATAAAGATATTTTATTATAAATCCTTGACGTACAAAACCATTCAAAATTTACATCAACAGATAAACAAGTTTTGTGCGAAATATTTCCAAAAAATCTTAAGCTTTCTTTGGTGTGCCACGTCTCAGCATTAAATTCCATTAAGTACTGAAATGTTCTAAAAATTTTAGAAGAATTATATGTTAAGCTATTAAATTTAATGTCTATAAAATTAAAATACTCTGCACAAGCATTTAAACGGTAATACTTGAACGGAATAAAATTTCATGATTAGCAAAAAAAGAAAGCTTTAAAAAGGAATGAAAGATGAAATTTATGACTCTGACTACAGTTGAAATTTTATGATTCATGCATACATTTAATTAGTTTGAATGTATGGAGTATGAAAAATTTTATAAAATTCTTACTTGAATAATATTTTTTTTTGTGAAACGAGCTGTAGCAACAGCAATGAACAGCATGTTAAATATACACAAAAAATTTTTATCTCTTCACTTCTGAATAAATATAAAGAAGGAAGCTTTAAAAAATTCCCTACTGAGTAAAATAAGACGAAAACAATTCAATCAATACTTTTAAATCACTTTAATCTGACTTGATGCTCGCATGGCTGAACTAATCGTAGGCATCAAAATTTACGAGACATATTGGATGCTATCCAATATTGTGATGAAATACTGACCTAAATATTGATGTTAAGTACTTTGTTTTTGGTGAATTATTGATAAAGGGGATATCCATTAATATTAAAAAATATTTTTTGATGGTGATGGCTTATTAGAATATCAAAATGGAACTTTTTGAAAAGGGTCAAATATTAAGGTGTTGTCTACGTTCTTAAACCCAAACAGCACAAGTTGGCCAAATGATTCAAAATTCGGCTACAGGCTCGGCATGACCTCTACATGTTGATGGGTTCATATCAAAAATTTATACTGAATCTAGCACCAAGTCTGAGTCGTGTTGGCCTGGGACTCGAATTTTGACAAAATTAGGAATCTAGTACCTAATAGACACGAATAGCACAAATCGAATAACTGATAATAAATCTGGTTCTAGGCCAGCGTGACTCTAGATTTTGGACCAAGTTTTAAATCAAGGACCTTGCAAGAAAATAGATTCAATCTATCTAAAATCCGGACCAAAACCTGGGTGACTCTAGTATGGTCCCGGATTCAAACCTGATTAGGCACCAGATCCCAAATCCAGAATTCAATCCCATACCAAAATCACTCCGTACTGGTGCCTAAATTCACATCGATTAACCTACTCGTTCTATTCAGAAAAACAATTAGAAAAACCAACAGCTGTTGTCTTATTTGAGTATTTCCCAAAAGACGAAGCTTATTCAATCTAATGACACAATAATATCCATTACCCAATAATTCATATGTCCACATCAAAGACCAACAAATCACTAAATCAAAAATCCATTAGGTAATAACAGAAAAATTTAAAAATAAATTGGGCGGAAATGAAGAACAACACAATAATCGTCAATAAATCAGAATGTAAAGACGTGCATAACAGTGACGGAAGGAGAGAAGAAAAAAAATCAATATTCATAATTTATGACAGCACAAATAGCCATTTCGACGCCCACTGTTCTAATACCTGTCTCGCATTAAACTGATGAGGAACGATCAAATGACATTTTGAAAAATTACAGATATCAAATCACGTTGTCTCTTAATTATTCATTATACAAGTGAAAATTGCGAATGGTGTGAAAAAGAGGCAAAAAACATTTTTTTGTATTCACCTTTCAACGGCGATGATATCCGCATTTGAATTATTTGGCATTAGACAGGAGCTAGGAGCTTGTTATTCACACTTTCATGAATACTAAAAAGCCTGTCTATTTTTTATATGGAATTGCAGTAATTTTAAATTCTTGACACTTTGAATAGCGAGAAAATTGTCGAAGTCTAGTGCTGATATACCTAAAATGAGTTTGAAAGGGTTTAGTTGTGCGAAAAAAAAAATCAATACTTTTTTTCGTTCATCCAACGAAATACGCAAAGCCTGCAACGAAAAGGCAGAAAAAAATTTACATTTTTGCCTGTTAAACCAAAAAAGCCACGGAATTTCCATCAAACAATCAATTATTGTTATTTAGTGCTTATCTACAAAGCTCAGATTATTAAATTTAAATATGGAAATAAACAATGGAATCTGGAGTGTGCTTTCATTGTTGTTTCTCATATTTTTACCGATATTTAGTTTTTTTTCTTGCCTTGCTCAATATATTTATATGTTTGCGGGCATATACATTATTATTGTATCGGGCACGCAAGCGAAATTAAAAACAAATTCCTCTTTTGCGTGCCGTCGATGGTTCATTTTTTTTTTCTTGTGTTCTTGAGCTTAAGCAGCACACAAATAGGCAAAATAGTGTACGGATAAATTGACGTTGTTTTTCTTTTCTTTGCCTTTGATATGCTTGCCATCTTGCTATGAAATCATAAATTTTATGGATACTGTTGTCGTGAATGAAAGTGATGTTCATTTTGGATTGAACGACTGAACTTTTTGATGAATAATTTGAAGAAATTTAGACTTTTACGTGAAATTCTGAATTTTAATATACTAATCCAAAAACTTTAGTTGTTCAGACCTCTGAGACCCTCAGCTGTGTTCCTGGCTGCGCTTTATATGCGTTTTGGAGTATAGACAGTTTAAAGAGTGAGGTTTCGCACGATCGAACGCTCAAAACTAGACCTACTGTTTAATGGACGATCAGAAACACGTATTTGAAGACATTACTACCTTTATTCTTCAAATGGTTGATTGGAACAACCTGTGAGCCACACTATAGAACCTAAACCTTGGAAATTCGAGGTTTACTCACTTAGTACGGAACATTTTAAAGGAAAGAAAGAGAAAAGGAAAGAAGGCGGAAGTCGAGGGAGGGGGCTGGTTAGACGATTCTTCAAAAGTCGAAAAATGATTGTAGTAACTAGAATGAACCCCAAATTCAATTTAAGCAGAACCATAATAATGCGCCACATATTCAACATCTATCTAACTTAAACTTTACAGTTTCTTCTTCTACCAATCCTTAAATTCTTCTAATATAAATATGGGAAATTATTATTATTTTTCATTATTATTTATTCTAATTTTTCACTGCTTCTTAGTCTTCTAATTACGATATTTTCCCACTTTATGTTTAACCATTCATTTCATTTCTTTTTGTTTAAAAAACATAACATGTATTATAATGTGGAACGAGTGAGAGCAAGACGAAGAGAAGCAAAAAAAAAAATATTTAATGCTGCCATCAAGTGCGAGGGGATTTAAGGACGCCAAAATACGAAATGTTCATTATTATATTTTTGTGCCTTTTTTACTAGCTTGCTCTTAGTGTTGCGACAAGAAGCAATAATGTGCTTTTCATATTCGACTTATGTTTTTCATGAAAAAAGAAAGCAAATTAATTACCACTGGTATAATTTTCTTCTCCTTTCTTGCCTGTTCGCATATTATTTTTCATGCTATGATCTCTCATATTGTTCGACAGAAAAGAATTACGAATGGTCTCAATGGTATTTATTATACCTAAATGCGCATAAAGTATGATGCTAATTTATAGAAAATGATATTGAGTGTATGAGAGAAGTAAGAGAGAATTTTAAGGTATATTTTACGAGCTTTCAGGTCTCGTATATATCTGGTAAAGGTCACGATCCATCAATTGCGTACTGTTATTAACATTGACATGGATATAAAAGCCTTTTCTTATTTTATCAAGACTTAAAGTCAATAAGAAGTTTAAAGGATTTCTTTTTTGTTTTTGGAAGGTTCGTAAAAATTTTTAAAGTATATTTTTGAGGATTATTTAATGGTCGATAATACGTTTAGTAGTAAAGACATATTATCGAATGCCATATGCAATTTTAGTTCCTCTTGGAATTGAACCCTTATTAAACAACAATAAAATATCTTTATTTTTTCGATTTCTTTTTTTGGGGACTTTCCATGTCAAATGCCAAAAGCAGAAAATCTTCAACAACTTTTTTTCCTCTAAGGGTAAGAGCTTATAAGTATCGCATAATCCTCAACAATAATGAAAGAGGAATTAAAGTCATTAAATACTATAGCAACTTTCTCCATCTATGATCCCCAAAAGATGTATTGATTTTTCCAAGAAATTAAAATCTGCTTTTCTTTCAAGGAAGTGTAATGACAAGATTATTTTTAAAATCCTTAAAGGATCTCATTTTCCACGTTTACTCTTTCATAGGATTTTAGCCAGATTTCAGTTGAAATTGATGAGTATCTGTTTTTTGTATGGAAATACTTTGAACTTGTTTTAATGATTTAATGTTAAATAATTATCATTAATTAGGATGGGATTAATTTAAAGGAAAAACTGGAGAAAAACACTAAACTTATAATGAATTTGAGACATAGTTTATGAGGAATAAGAGCTATGGCTTTAAGGAATATAATTATTCTTCGGAAATCGCATACTAGGAAAGCACATGGCTAAGGATTGTCTGAAAATTCAACTTCAGACCGATTTTACTATTGCCTAAGGACGGATTTTATTGAATCAAAATGTTATTGCCTGGGGCCAGAGTAATCTTGGGTCAGAGGGGAAGAGACATCATCGGAGTCATCAGGGTCATCTTGGGGTTGGGACCAGACATCATTAGGGTCATCTTAAGGTTGGGGCTAGTCATTTTTAACTCTGTGTGCTTTTCGAATCTGGCCACAGGCCGGCGTGACTCTGACTTGGTTAAGGAATTGTAGGTAAATTGAACCTGACCAAGTGACTCTGGCCAAAGACAAACTGCCATTGTGCTGATTTGGAGAGTCTTGTCCCCTTAATTTCTCAATAAATAAGCTATCCATACACATCAATTCTGACCCATGACCTCCTGTTGATGACGCCTACAATAAGTTCTATCGCTTGTTAATGCTTGCTACTTCCTGGTACCAATTAAAAATTGTCAAATTGTCCCTAATGTTTGCTGTAGTTGCAAAGCAATATCATCGTCATAATGTACTTGATTTTTCCATTTATGTAAATATATAGCACCTTAAAGAAAGTCAAAAATCCATCAAAAACACAATTATTTATTCAGTTATTATTTTCATACAGGCATGTATTAACAACATATTCTTAGAAATCATAACAGCTTTATACCCTCCATGCTCTTCATTATTATCAAAATAATTACCTTATTCGTCAAATTGTTCTTTTTTATTTCATTCCATTATTGTGTAAATGAAACAGAGGCTTTGTTTTATTTTTCCGCTAAATCTTCCGCAAGTATTTTGTTCACTTTTATTTTACCTTGGGAATACTCAACATAACAAGATGGCATAATGTTAAAGACGATGGTAATGACATTGAAATTGATCCTTTTTTTTTTGAAGGCACGAAGGGGCTTTGTTTTGTAAACATTTTATACTTCCCTTTCCCTTATCCTGTTTAAACACATTTATGCCTTAACTCATCGTTCTACCTTTATTCGTCTATGTGTATTTCCCTCATGTGTATCTCTCTCTCACTCACTTCAAAATGTACACGTGTGATGTTTGAGAAGCTTCTACGAATTTTCAACAATCAACATAAATTATTGTAATCCATATATATTCATCTTTTTTTTATTGTGTCAGTTCTATTTTAACAATTGGATATGAATGTCATGAAAATGTGTTTTTTTTTTTTTGGTGAGGAAGGAAAAGTAATTTGACTAATGTAACTGACATAAAAATAAAACTTTCACTCATTCCTCTTTTTTTGGAAAGATCAAAACATCTCAATTAATCTCAATTTTTATTCTGGAGGAAGTCTGAATTTGAATATTTCGCTGTCGTTTGTGGTTTTGAAGAGGAGCATTTAGAAATTAGTTTTAGGCGATTTGATTGCTAATTTGAACAAAAATCCTGTCTCAGGATGGTGTGACTCTGACTTAATATCAGATTTGGTTGGGATTTTGATAGACTCTTGCACCATGCTAGAGTCACACCTACCTGGTATCGGTTTTTGGATCGATTAAGTGACTTAAATGTATTATTCGAATATGTTCTTATTTCCAACAGATCTAAAGAATTCTGATCAACATTTGCATGATAAATTGAATCTCTTCTTGAAAATTGACATAGTTTGTACAGAAATCTAATTGATATCCCAGGGATAAACTCAATTATTGCTTTTATTGTCATTTACTCCCGAGTTATTCATATGAACACTATGGAGCTTTTAAAGCTCCGCTAATGGTCTCATGGAAAATATGTTGATGCCATATGAATGCGGCATCCATTTGGTATTAATAAAAGAGCTTTAACCTAGCCTTTAAAGCTCCGTGGTGGCGCCTTCCACATTTGTATCACTAACTGACTAAAAATCAATCAATTTCATTAATGTCAGTCAAAATTTGTAGAAAAAATTAATAAATCACTAGTCATAAAATATGCATAAAATAATATTGATACTATAAAGTTTTTTTTTCCAATAATAATAATAACAATTATTGATTTTGAGTATTTATGAGATCATTAACTCGTTAATTTATATACCCAAAATATTAAAGTTATTGAGGTCGCTTGGTGACTTGTCTGACTGACAATATACACAAATAGCACAAATCGATCAAAAATTCAGCATAAGGCCGGTGTGACGCTAACTTGACTTTTAATTAGTTTTGAATTTAGCAACATCCAGCAATAACTTCATTAACTCAACTGATACTAAAAAAATCACAAAATTTCATTACCATCATAGTTTATAAAACCCTTCACAATAGCTGCATTGATCCATTTGACAAAATTTATTTACTTGCTCTCTTTTAAACATGCAAATGCCTTTATGCCCTAATTTTTTTTTTTCTGTCCTGATGCTGCAGGCTGCATAAAAGAGCTCACAAAAAAGGCATAATTTCAATTTATTTCCAATTGTCTTTTATTATTTTTTTCAATGTTTTATTATGCATGGCACTTCCGTGGGAAAGAAGTATTCTTCTACTCCATTAATAGCACAAGCTAGAGAAAGAGGCACAGTAGTGCTGTGTCATAGTATCGATTTTTTTTGTCACTACCCTTCCTACCATAACTATTGTATTAAAAAACTGGAGAAAAGCTCATAACAATAACGATACAAATAGAGAAGAAAAAGCTCATTTTTGTGTTCTCAAAAAAAAGAAAGTCTGAGTGAGCTTTTTTTCGGAAACAATTTTTTTTCTTTTTGCGTTCAGAGAAATTTTCATTCAATTTTTTAAGCTTTTTCGGTTCTTTTCTTATTTTCTTAATGCATGAAAAATTGATAATGAAGATTGCTCTTCTTAAATCTTTTGGGCTACGATCTTGAACTTTATTTTTTGGAAAATTCATATCTTTTTAGGAAGAAGATTGAAATTGAATTTAGTTTGTCATGTGGAAATTTCCTAATAAGTCCTGAAACTTATGAATGGGAATAATTTAACAAATTTAAGTGATTAAATTAGAGGTATGCTAATAAAGAAGGCTTTGTGATGGATTCTTTAAGGCGTTTAAGGCTTTTCTAAAGCTTTTTTATTAACGCTTGATTAACACCAAATGGAGGCCACCTCCATGCACATACATGTCATATGAACACATAGGCGGCCTCAATTTCATATTTATAATGGAGATTTAGCAAAGCCTTAAAAGCTCCATAACGAAGCTTTTTCTTCATTTATGTCACTCACAATATGATCAAAATTTTCAGTTTTAATTAAGGTTGAAACATTTTATTAAATTCATTCCGTTTTAAAATACCAAACATTCAATACATTTATCAATATAAAATAATTATCATTTCCTCAAGCCACAATCCTCAAATCGATTTCTATTTCAAAATGTCTTCATCATAAAGCCACAGAGAAAAAAATATCACTTGAATAAAAGCTTCCTTATTTCACTCCGCAAACTAAATACACACAAAGTATAATATTTGAATAAATTTCTGACTAGGAAAATGAAAAAGTTAGAAAAGTCCTTGTTCTTATCGAGTCACTTCAGCGAATTTATGCCCCAGTGATTATTATATCAGTTCATGACCTACAAAATGAGATCTAAGTCACTGGCAGATCTACAAAATGAGTTACATGATTCAACCCACATAAGCTTTTCTGCGATAAAATACTAAAGCTTGGTCAAGCAAAAGATACCTTATAGTTTGAACAAGGCTGCAAGCTTGCGTTTTTAAGTATTTTCTTCAGTTTTGGACGAACCATATAAATACATTATTAAGTATTTTTATCCCTAACATCCAAAGAGCATGCTGTACTGAAATACAACTATGGTACCTAAAAGCGGGCTCTTTACCTGTTAGGATATGTAAGAAATAATTTTTGTTGATTGTGACTTTTTACGTCGACAGAAGTTCTGCAGAAGTTCTGCAGAACTTCTGTCGACGTAAAAAGTCACTCCCATTTTTGTTCAATATTAAGCAATTTTAAGAAAATAAGGGGCCGTTTCCTTGTTACGTAACGCAAAAATTCAACTTTTCGATCCCCGACCAACCTCTTTTATATCAAGATCTTCAAAGATTATATATTTAATCTTGTGACGCATAACAAAGTCTAAAGAACGTAAAAAGTGAACGTAATAAGTGAACGGTTTCTAACCTTACAATATAATTACGTTCTCAAATTATTTAAGAACAAATAAAGCACAAAACTTCTTCTTCTCCAACTTAATTCCATATCAAATATAAAAATAAATCCTCTAATTAAATGTATATATGAAGATGAAGTAATTACAAATATTCATCCCAACAATTTGATAATCTAATAAAATCCCATCCTCTTTTCTTATATATTTGCAGATAAAACCTATCCAAGAGCAAAAACATAATAATAATAAAGAACAATAGAAATAGAAGCATCCACTGCTGAGCGGCTTATAGATTTATGAGCATACACATAAGGGTAAAAAAAAATTATTTCTGCTTGTACTCAACCATAAAAAAACGAAACGGAAGCCAGCAATGGAATCGAATGGGAGAGTCTAAAGGATGAATTCATGTGTAAGGAAGAAGTTTCCTTAAGTTCATCATTAAAAAATTTATCATACAGAGATGATGTGTAAAATAAGCTACAACTACCGTTGTTGTGCAGTCATGCTTAAACCGGTATGTTATGGTATACAGTAACAACATCAAAAATCAAGAGGAAAGGAGAAAGAAAAATTTTTAACTAAGAGGATCATTTTACAGCACAACTTAGGATAATTAAACATAAATTGCTCCTCTTATTGTCTTTTTTTTACTACTATTATCAAGCAAGGAGAATTAAACTTCTTTATTCCTTTTTTTTGTATGTATAGAAAATGATGATGACGATGATGAGAAGAAGCAAAATGGGCGGGAAAATAGCTTGTTATTAAAAACTTTTTTTTTACCATCGTCATATTTCCCCCCTCATTCATCCCCTCGCTTCCCTTTTTACTTCACCATCATCATACCTCCGTGTAATACAACCGAGTGTACAATCTATTGTTGTGTGTTAAAGCTCGCGCAATTTGAGACTCAAAAAAAAAATTTTTTGTGAAATTATTTGGAAGAAGTGAAGCACTAAATTACACTTTATGTGAATATTCATGCAAAATATGAAGTAAGTGAAAGTGTCGATAATTGAGTCCATTAAGTTCACACAATGCGCACACTACCTGGATAGAAAATTGATATAAACGCATACAATGAGTGATATTAAGCAAGTGACAATGCTTCTGATTCACAATAATCTGTAATTGTGTATCTATGTGCAGCAACAAATTTTTCATTGTCGTCAGGAAAGAGAAAAATAAGAGAAGCTACTCAGCTTGTGTCGTCTATCTCTCATATGACATTCACTTATGAGATGAAATTGTTGTTATAATACTTATAAGTATCACAGAGAGTGCTTAAACTTAACGGCATAACACATATGTGGTGTGTACATAAAAAAATGAAATAAGAAAAATTTTTACAGTGAAAACGAAGAAAAATTCATACATAGAATAAATAATAAAAAAAAATATAAGTATAATAAGAAATGGCACACACAAATACCTTTATCCTTCTTATCCTATGGATGATTATTGTCATGATTGGTACATCAAATACAGGTAAGAATGTCTCTATATATAAAAAAAAGGTTATTTTATATTATTTCAAGACTTTATACGGATAAAATGACATTTTGTTGGCATTAGCATGGGGAGAGTTGGAGATTCAAGTGTTTAAGCAATAGTTTAAGGAACTGCCGTCCTTCGATTGATCTGGCATTTAAGAGTTATTCAGTATACTTGCCCGGTAGGCACATAATGAAGAAATAACGAAAATCCAGCCTCAGGTCATCGTGACTTTGACATATAGTCGGAATTCGATAAAATCTGACCTCACGTCAAATTCAAGTCAGCCTAAAACCAGATTTTCAGCCATTTCTACGCTGTATGCTTTCCGGGTTGACAACCCAAACTCAATACTGCGTCATAAACTTCCTCCCCCACTTCATTTCTTCCAAAAACTCACAGATGCCAAAAAGTTTGCCAACCCGAAAACTCATAAAACTACCTTACAACTCTGTTGAGTTACGACACTTGGGAATTGACATTTGTCTGACGTCAACTCATTTTACCTGATTGAAATTACGCAACCTTATTATGCATTACAGTAATTACATTCCTTATTTCTAAGAAGAAGAAGGAAAAAAGGGATGAGTCCCAGGAAATGAATGCCTGATTTGATTAACCTTTTGACCATTTTGGAACAAAAAAGAAGGAATTGAAATGTTATGTGTATTCAAGTCTCAGAATCTCAATTAAATTAAATAAATTAATTACCATAGCATCAGTATGAATTCTAATGGCAATAAAACTCCAACCAGATATCAAAAGGACAGAAATGAAAATCCCAGAAGCAGCCACAAGTCTCATAAAACTCGAGTAACCTAGAATTCAATTTTCAATGCCATTTTACCTAGACAAAGGTATGTATAAAATGGAAATTTCATGCTGCTTCATTTCTCACTGGGGAATTTTTTGGTGCTGTATGCTTCTTCTCTTGTAAAACAGGCAAAAAAGTTAAGGACGAAAAATCATTAAAAATTTACGAGGTCTTTTTTAGACATTCCGCTTCATTTCATAAGCATCTGTAAGACAGGAAAGAATGTTTATAAAAAATAAAATACATTTATTTACGCAATCATCATCCACGCTTGCTATACAGCCTACACACATCATATGGAGAAGAAAAATATGAGTTTTGAATAAAGGAACAGAAGCGCAATTTTCATTGATGCTTATCAATAAAAAAAAAAATTGTTAACGACAATATTGTCAAGTAATCTAGACATGACACAGGTAACCAATTGCTTTATATAGGAAGAACATGTGTGTAAATGACTCCACACCCCATCGAGTCAATATCATTGGATACAAGATTACCAAAAAGAATGAAAAACAGTAACATACACAAAAAACGGAAAGAACAGATAAGGAGAGGATGATAAGCTAAGGAAGCAAGTGAATGATATTGAGAGATAATTTTATGGGATTTTCATCGTGTGAAACGCAATGTCGACATTAACAATTTTTATTGTTTTTTTCCTTTCACAATTTTTTTATGGGTGACAATAAAGCTTTCCCATTCATTCACTGCTTTTATGGATGTATTCATACATATATTTCGAATGACGACAAACGTAGACGATCCATACCTCTTGGGTAATCACATTGAATATTATGAATATGACTACTCTTAACAAATGGCTGTGCTTAAAGTACAAACAAGGAAATTTAATTATGACAACATGAGAATGTTAATTTAAAAGTAATTGTATGACATTATGTGAGGTATCTGAATAATTGTGGACATATATTTTTATGTCCTGGACAGCTTATTTACGAGCGTGTTCAACGACAATTTCCTACTTACCTTCTTATTGTTAATTACATTCTCTTCGTCGTTATTTTTCATTCATCTCTCCTTTGCTACTTGTGTGCATTGTGATAATTTTTCTTGGTAAGTTCTTAAGGAAATTAATTGTTATTAAAGGGGGAATAATGCAATGTTATGTAATGTTGTGGCTTATTTGCTTTAAGGACTAAAAATACTTTTGTATTATTACCTTTAAGTCTCGAAAATATTTAAAGCTTAGCAGAATTATCGGTAAATAACAGCTGACCCTCTTGACAACACCCCTTCTAATTACGAGTACAAACAGCCACGATATGAAAATAGGGGAGCTTTAATGCATTAAAAAATACTTCAAAACTATAACTGCAATAAATTATAATTAGAATAATCTTTTTAATCAACTATAAAACTCACTAAAAGGCAGTCACGTGAAAAATTCTGCTAATGGATTTATTCATCGTCAGAGGTGTAGCAAAAATTTAGGGTGATTTGGAATTTAAATTAAATAAAAATTGAAGAATTTGCTTTGAAAGAAGGAGTTTGACCCTCAACACCCCGTCCTGAATGCGTCTCTATTCATCGTAGACCAGTATTGGGTAAATTGCATTTTTTGCGGCACACTTTGGTGCTAAGCCTCGACTGAAACAACACATGACATACGGTTAATGGCATTTCTAAAGATTTTCAATGCACTGCAGCACACAGATTGCCCACCACTGATGTATACTCTGTGACAACTTTCTGGCAGTAGCTACCATTCACAAAAAAACAACAAATCACTACACAAGAAGCTTTAATTCCTCCCTAATAAATTAAATTTAGAATTTCAATTACACTTAATTCCTTAATTCCTCAAAAAATGTTAGAATTACATGAAAAAAGCAACAAAATCCCAAAATACTTCAACCCCAACATGCGGAAATAAATTAAAAATGATTCCCTTATTACAATTATACTCTCGTTTAACATTTATATCCTTTGATTACATGTATATATATTTCCCATATTAAATAAACAGACTTCCATTACCCCCCAACTGTGCTTCACCATGATTAACTAAAATGTTCGTTTAATTCCAACTAATACACTAAACTCCTGTGTGCATTGCTGGATATGTAAATGTGTAGCCATATTAATTACATTCATTAAACATTTTTGGTATTTTTTTAGTTTAATTAAATTAAAATTTGTGTCTATCCCAAGTTCCTTTTAATCCTCTCATTCGCAACATACATATTTATCTACAATAACTGTCAACTAATATGTAGATATATGCTTATAATTTAGAAAAAAAATGAATATGAAGTAAAAGTTGTCGTTCCTTCATCATTTCTGATTGTTCCTTTTTAACATCCACACAATGTTAAGTTGAAGCAATTGTTATTAAAAAAGAGAGAAAATAAGAGAGAAGGAAGTCACAATTAATGTAAATTAGTCTACATGCCTTTTGCTCCCACCACTTGCTAATGGCTACCGGCTTTTTGTTGTCGACAACCCACACACAGACTTTTTCTCTTTTTTTGTAAATAATCTTTGTGTTCATTGTAATGCTCATTTAAGTTCCTGCTGTATGAGATTGTATACATAATATAAATACAATATTTATGTGAAATTCACTCAAATTTTAATGATAAAATGTCGGAAGAGCATGCTGAAAATGAAGTAATGCATATGAAATGAACAATAATAATTAATGTAACATGTCCGGAAATCACTCGGCGCTGGAAATAGCCAAAAATCGAGCCTTAGGCCGACTTGACTGTGGTTTCAAGCCCGATTTCATTGAATCTGGTCTGACTGTAGACTCAAACTAACCTCGAATAGTATAGAACATTCGTACATAATTATTGCAGTACCGACCCTGCGATCTTGGGCTTCCATGAAATTTGACAAGAGAAAATTTTCACTTGTCCTTATAAGGCAGTAGAAACACTGCTCACAGCTTTTCTTTCTAGGCTACAGACAGTAATGTCATCAAAAGAGTGGTTCTGATTCCTTTATTAACTGTGGGTCTAAATAGTCCAGAGATCTGGCGCACCCTGAATTGTTAAACAATTATTAACCCCAAATCACCCTAGCTCAGCTCTAAATCTCATTAATTTGAATAGCTAATGGTTTTATACATTAATTTTTAAGTGATAAAGCCAAACCATTACATATGCTTTCCAAGGAAATTACACAAAATTTAAAAACACATTCATTTTCAAAAATAACATCAGTAATATTCAACGATATCCATTTTCAAAAGCCCCCAATCTAGACGAGACATCAATTACCTTTTTGCAAAATTAATACCTCTCTAGTCAAAACTACTCCACTCCACAAATTACCATAATTACGTTCAATTCACTCGCGTGATTTTCAAAATTTCACAAAAAGTAATTACAAGTAAGAAATTTAATTCTATACTACTCATGACATTTCGAATAAATCATAACTATGTCATATTTACTCTACATTTTTTTATTGTATTTGATTTAAAATTTTCCCATGTACTCAGCTTAGCTGATATTAATGCCATTGAATAAAATATTGTGCTGTGTAAGGAAAAATTAGAGTGGAAGTAACTATTGATAAGTAGACATTAACTGTAATTTCACGCAAAGTAATATACAAATGAATAATTTGATTGATTTATGAATCAATTTACTAGTATTAAGTTATCAAGTGTATGGAGGTCATTACATAAGAGGCAATGAGTTCAACAGATGTAGGTTAAGCTTTAATTCCATTAACTTTCCAATAAACTTAATATGCCTTATCTTCACATGTTAATCAGATGAGCAAATTGATTAAATTATGACAGTATTACGATGAGGTATTGAGTGGGAAAAAAGTAGGGTTCGGAAAAATACTAACTGAATATATACAGTTACTAACATGTAGATAATATTCAGAATATATTCAGTTATCTACAGTTTACTAACTGTAGATAAATTTTTTGAATACAAAAATTCCGTTAATTTCAAATTGAATATTTCTGTGCATTTCTGAACTTGGCACTATTGGGGTTCTTTTTTACTATTTTGAGTCTTAATATTGAAAGAACTAATTAAAATACGTTAGGAGCTGGCAAAAAAGTGCAGAAATTAATTGAAATTCTGTAAAAAATATGTTCAGTCCTGGGCTTGAACCCGCATCTTCAAAACGAAAATGTTTGAAATTTGTCAAAAATTCCAATATTTGTATGGAGTTTTCGACTTGTTAAAAAATCGGGATATTTTGGGGTTTTGTTGGGACACAGCAAGCAAGGGTGAAACGTACAGCAGTGTCCCGGCAAAAAGACAGCAGATGGCTGCCCTAAGTCATAAAAGAAGATCCTGAAGAAGGAAATTTACGCATTTCAATTTAAACGGTCATTTTAAATTCAAAAAATATA
Source organism: Chironomus tepperi (assembly GCF_022539635.2). Classification (NCBI taxonomy): domain Eukaryota; kingdom Metazoa; phylum Arthropoda; class Insecta; order Diptera; family Chironomidae; genus Chironomus; species Chironomus tepperi. The sequence goes on from NW_027226528.1 coordinate 545,193, forward strand.
TTCAGTTAGTTATCTACAGTTAGTAAACTGTAGATAACTGAATATAAGTGTAGATAACTGTAGATAACTGAATATGGCCGAACCCTAAAAAAAGTTATCATTGGGTAACTATCACTGAATGAGTTACATGACTAAGTAATAATTTCATGTCATAACTTTCAAGGTTTATTTCATGTCAAGGATTTTTTTTAATACAGTACAAAATAAATGTATATTCAATAAAGGTTGAAGCATGAGAAAATTGTTAACTCAAATTGAGACGAACATTTTCTGCATGGCTTACATCATCCTATAAATCTAGTATGTAAATTGAGCGTAAATCTTCGTGGAAGTGGAAAATTATGGTTGGAGAAAAATTTGTATCTTTCTAAATTTCGGAATTTAGATATTATTATGCCAAAAATTAGGCACGTAAACAAATTATTTTGATAGGATGATGATGATAGCTAATTTTCCGTACGCATTCTTATTCGGAGAAATTTTTAAAATATTGTGTTTGAAATTATATTTCCGGCAATATTTACTTTATTTTATTCGAATTTTTTTATCCGAGTTGAATATTTTTTGAAATTTCAAATATTTTGATTACTCTTAATTGTGGTTTAATAAATATTTAGGGGATGTCCATCAAAAAATTTTGAAATATACTATGGAAAAACGTAGCAAATATTTGAGATGATTTTAATTACTACATCCTTCAAAACAAGTAGTACTTCTCATTTTGCTCACTTACTTTACTGGTTGTATAAGTTAATTGCGATCCATGATTTTCCTTAACGTATCCTTGAAAGCCGGATCTATTGATGGCTTCTGTCTGCCAATTATCAATATCAAATACAATCCATTCTCCAACGATGGCTGCAGTCTATGAGTTATTGTACCTACTCCATGCTCTTTTGCCATAAACTAAATTTGACTTAAATACCTTGTTTAATGGAGCTTTCACAGTATCCTTACAACTTTCTGTCTTGCTCTAGAAGAGCCTGTTAACTTTGATTTTATTGAGCATTTTCAATCATTCAATTATTAGATTGTAATAGAACTCTAAGTAAATCCCAAACAGCACAAATCGGTTGTTTACTTACTACTGCAACCATGTTCCTATGTGGAGCTTAGGTTAGAACAGAAGGCTTTCCATCTGACTCTGTTGCTGGCTCTGTCACCTGGTTTTCACAAATTCTCTGTCCGCACGTTGAGCTGACATTCTTTCAGGTTACAAATCAGTTGCAAATCGGTTAACAGTCCCAAAATATGTTCGGGTTGGGATGACTCTGACTCAAATGGCACAATCCGGCGTAAATCCGGCAAAATACCAGAGTCTCGCCGGTCTGGTGCAGGATTTTGTATTAATCAACATTCTTGTGCTGTTCAGATCGGAAATTAAGCAATCAACGAAGTGCACCTAATGGAGTAAGAGGGTTTACAAAGAGGGTTTATAGTTACGAAGGTCAAATTTTGATTCATGATTTTGTTCCAAAAGATTAAGTTGGGAGAGGATATAAAAGCGCTTTCTTACCGATAAGTAATATACGATTGTTGCCGAAACTTAGGGTCAATTAACGATTCAAACCTGAAATCTACTGCTTGTTAATTAAGTTAGTAGTATATGAAATTTGGAACAGCAAAACTGACAAAGTCATTGTCAAGTGATTTGAAGTAGTCTCCAAATTATGTGAAATCAAATCATCAACAAGTATATACTAAAGACAGTCGGCTATTTTCAAAAAATTACCTCCACACTCTTCAAAATAGGATTTAAATTTATTCATGCGTAAGCTACCAATAACTAAATCATAACTGATAAATTACTCTGTCAACATTTAATGTTATTATTGGGGATGATGATGAAATATTTCATTCATGACATTACTCTGTCATTAATATTAGATCAAAGCGAAAGAAGAAGAGGAAGTTAAAAAAAAAAAAATCTCATTAAAATTTCATTAATCGTCGAAAAAAAAGATTATCAGTGTTCTGAAAATTATGTCAAAAAAAGAGAGGAGAAGCGAATGAATAAAATACAATATTGCCGCACTTACCAGAACAGACAACAATATTTCATTGAGCGTATACACGGCCCATATAATGGAGAGATGGTTTCGATCGATAGTGAGTGAGTGAATAAGAGACATGAACATTTTTGCTCTTAATTCACATGAATAAGTGATGGAAACTTTCCTCCTGCTATCAATATCGATTTGTTGAAGAGCGTAGAAGAAGCAACAAAAAATAATAACAACAGAAAAAAAATATATTCTCACCCATCATTACATCATCCCCAAAATGCCATTTCTACCTTTACATCCATACCTTTTAGGCAATTCGCTTTCCTTCCTTTTCATATTTTTCTCGACGCTGTAATCATCATCAATGGCGGATAGAATAGCAGATGTTTTTTTCTGAGCCTCCTTTCTTTCCTCGATTTTCATTTTCTTCTTCATACATATATGAGTTCGCAGCACTGCTTTTGTGTAGAGAATATAACACATGTCATTCCCAGTTGTTATGTCAAAAATCAGGAAATTGGATTTTATCGACATATTCTGTATGCCTTGTATACCCTTACATCCCTGTATATATACATATTTTTTCCTTTCGTTTACGTTTTGTATGATTGAACAGAAAGAACAGTCATGGTATACATATCATCAAAAAATCCTCAACAGCGTAGAAGAATCGTAAAATGGCATGACTGAATTATTCTTCCGTATTTCAAAATGTATTCAAACATACATTAAATCCATAAGTCTTTCCTGTCAATTTTGGAATCACAAAATTTGTGTTTAAAGTATACACTTCTTGGGGGTGTATTTAGGGGGCTTTGGAGGTCACCTTCAACTTACTAGGGATTTTCATCATAAAATTCCAACCCCTCGAAAAATTTAGCTACACCCTAGACACTCCTCTTTGCAGCTCCTACTTGATGACGAAAACATCATCGAATAATGTTTTTTATTCAGTTCAATTATTGGTAAATAGGGGATGAAGTTTAAGAAGAAGTCAATGAAGTTAGTGACGTTGATTTATGTACTTGAGAGGGAGTTGTGATGAAAGAAGTTTATCTTGGAGGTAATTTGGAGTGAATTATAGAAAATATCTTTTTGATATTTATATTTAATCTTGATTTGTTTAGGGATCGATAGGAAGAAGGCTGTATCGATGGAGAAATTAGGGTGGAGTTTTCGGAGGAGTGTGAAGTTGGAAAAAGGAATTATGGTGAATTTTCGATACATTATTCCTTGGGTCGTAGAATTTTTACGATACGTAGAGTAGCTTATAATTACTTTGAGCTTCTTAAAAGTATTTAGAGTTCTTAGAGTTACATAAGCTCTCTAGACTCTAACATGATACTCTCAAAACCATTTTGTGTTCGGTGTCATCTATAATTGGTGTCGATGACTAACAATCATCTATAATAATAGCTGTTAAAGTCGAATAATATCAGAAGGGACAAAATACGTTGTAATAAGTTGAAGTTTATTTAATAAGGGTTAATGACTTGTCCTAACTTATTTTGTTTAGTCGGGACAGTTACGTAGAAATAAAATTACAAGAAAATTCAATAATATTTCTGTTTCTTGATGCCTTTTTGACTTATTTCTCTAGTCTTACCCGATCGGCACAAATTGAAATTTTGCCACCACGGCGACGAGTCGGTCGTATACTTAGAGCCAAGTGGCTGCCACTTGGCGAAAACAACCGGTGGCAACATTTCAATTTGTGCCGATCGGGTTAGTTAAGGATAGAAACAGAAAATATGTAATAATAAACTCGAACAGCACAATATGTTCACTTAGGCACTTCTTAGTCGCCGTAAGACACGAAGTTGCCAATACGACACCGTGGTGGTTGATTGAAGCTTGTCAAATTTCACAGTAAATTCATCATTAAATCTAGCTCGTGCACCCCAAGGTCAGAATATTTTTAAACTTGTTTATCTACAGTACAAGCATTGTTTTATTCATAAATATGAAACAATCCTAAACAATGAAATCAAATATTCTCATCTAATAAAAGTTACCAGCATCGATTTATTTCTGTATTGATTCCTACACTGGGTTGATAAATAAACAACTTTCTTCCTTGTATTTGTGAATTGCGAGCCCATTAAGCTCATAAATATTTTATTTTTATCAACAAGTTCTACACAAAAAATTCCTAAAATGTTAATATACCGAACATGTGGAACCCCAACTTCATATCCTGAATTCAAAGTATATGTACGACATGAGATCGTTACTCATATACATATTCATGGATGAATGATGAAAAAAATTTTTCATGTTAATGGAGTATATAAGGCACAAAAAAAGGGGAGAAAACCTCCTGTAAGGAACTGAGTGGGTTTGAAGAAGGAACAAGAAACAATTTTTAGATAAAAAATGAACTTGAAATGAAATTTTCCACTTGAGAATATTTTTTTCATATTCTCGAACGTATGTGGAAGGAGAATGAATGAAATTGTTCGATATAATTGCGCCGCAATCAAGGAAGCGATTTCATGAGCGTGAAAAAAAGGAAGGGAAAAAAAAGGATTTTATGCATCATCAATAAAATAAAGCCATGAAGATTTACTTTTGATTTTTTTTCTGCTTTCAACTCGTTGAAAATTGTTTCAAGCATCCCGTGGGATGCAAAAAGCTTTTTTATATCTCCTCCTTTTTTTTTCATCAATTTTAAGTAACTTAAACCTCTTATCCATCCTTTCTACTGTTAGATTTATTTTCATATTATGCTGTAGAGAATCCCTATCTTTCGCTCTTCATGTTGTATTTATGTCAATTTTAAAGCAATAATTTTTTATGTTAAGAAGTTTTCAATAACGCAGCAATTGCTTCGAGTTTAAAACGTGATTTCTTCACACATCCAGCACATACATTGAAAACGGGGATTTTTATGCATTATACACTTCAGGTGACATTTTAAGATCATAAAGAACTACATGAATGTATATAAAATTTACACAAAAGTGCTCTTATGCACGGTTGAATCGACGCCAACAAGTATTTCAACCCATATATCGTAATAATAATGAAATCGTGAAAACAATTTATTGTTTTTTTATAATGTGCTGAAAATATTACGGAAAAATGTCGTGGGTTTAATGTTTTAAGACAAGTAGGTGTAGATAATTGTTTAGACTAGGTGTAGGTACTTGATGAATGGAAACTGTTTATGTAGTTTACTTCTATTTATGTTTAAAGTGTAGGTAAGACTTAATTTAAAATAGATTTAAATTATCTGCAAAGGAACTGCTTATATCCGTAAGCGGGAAATAAAGATCATTAGCTTAAATTTTAGGTCATGTTCAATTTTCGAAGCTCTTTTTTCTATTTAATCGCGCAAGTACGATCTCGGTTTGTCTGTTGGGGACAATTTTGATGTCTATGGCATATTATGTATCTCTACTGCTTGGTATATCAACAAAGACGCTACAAGAGATACATTGTAGGGTACATCAGATCTTATGACGTACTCGTGTCTTGTGCAATGTGCAAAGTTAATAAGTAATTCAGATCCTATTATTAACTATAGGTCTAAATGATGTGGTACCTAGTGTAATACAATAGATTATTAATCGCACTGTCTCCAGCTAACAAGTGTTAAAGCTTCGAGCACTTTAAATGAAATTAAATGGTCATCATGTATCTGTCAAATATTTTGGGTATGATTTCCGTTCTTAAATACATCAAAAATACTTGCATAACACTTAAAATGTCATACATTCACTATGAATGACCAGCTAGACATTTCCACAATAGAAATAGGCATAAAAATGCTGACAAACTATTTCGCATACCATAAATTGCAAGAGCTATTTTAAAAACATTCTAACAATCATAAAAGCCTATTGCAGCACCCGCATAAACAATCCACATAAAATGCAATCAATACATTCTCATCAATGAGCTTTTAAAAGTGCTACCAATTTTCCATTTCCATATTCATTGCGGACTATTATTTTGTAAAATAATAAAAAAGCAAACCAATTTATTTTGTACATAAACTGTTAAAATATAAATTTTACGGTAAATAAATACCTTCAATTTGTAAATTAATTAAATACTGGAATGCTTTATACTCTCACACAAAATTTATTAATCAAGTTGTACGCAAATACCTGGTTTGGTTTTTTTTATTTTAACATGAAAAACAGTAAACAACTCGAACATTTTCAGCTTGAATTTTTATTTATAATTGATTCAATAAGGTGTTGTTTACTAATTATGTACAACCCTTTTGTATCAAGTACAGAAAAATTTATTGTTCCAATTTTTTGTAATAATTTATTACAGATGAGTGAATCCCACAAAAGTGGGAAATTAATATTTACCTCAATTCAAACTCTAATTTTAAAATTAGGTCAATAATGGGGATTTTTTGCAATTAGGGTAATTGGTTGTTTACTTGTCAATAGACAGGGGCGTAGTTAAGTACGGAAGGAGGGTTGTTTTTTGGTGTCAAAACTCTCATTCTTACTTATGACACTAGCCGTGCAGATCATCAGTGATCCAAAGTCTCTCTTTGCTGGGGTCAAAAATTGACTCTATCGCTCGCTGACTTTTGCCAATTATCAGAACTCGAAATCGACTACATTTGAGTCAAGTCGACTTCAACTATGTCGGCTTCGAACCCTACCAATTATCAATTCAAATGCTACACTGTCTCTATCAACAGCTTCTCTTCAAGAGTACTTAGGCCGCTCTCGTAGTTTTTTGACATTTACAAAATCAGACTTAAAGACCTAATTAATGACAGCATCATTAGGTCTTCTAACAATGTGTTTTGTCCATCTGAGGAATTGGAATTTTAGTTTCTTTAGTAATGTTGACTGTAATCCCAGATTAGAAAAGATCGTTTTTTCAAGAGATGAGTAAGCTTAGAGTAACATGAGCGAGCTTGCTCAATTAATACATTTGGGATGAGCAAGCTCTTGAGAGTATGGTCTTTGCCTGTTAGGGTATCGGTGTAAATAATCGACATTCACTTTCTGTAAACATGCTCCTATAAGACACTCAGGTTACAAAAATAGGCTTACTATGTGACTTTGTCACTGGCTATGCTACCTTGTTTGTAAAAATAATCAGTTCGAAAATTTAACTGGCATTCTTTCAATTATCGACACTGTTACCACAAATACATAACATAACTGTAATAAACTACCCCTTACAGACAAAGAGCATAATCTGAGTATACCAACTAAAATGAGTCATTTGTATGAAAAGAGCATGTTTTGAGTATGCTCATTAATGCGAGCATGCTCTTTGTATGTTAGGGTACACTAATGTATTAAATAAGCTTCATTATTCCTCAAAAAAATCACCAAGATCCCACCAAAAACGTTCATAAATGTTACTGTTCCAACTTCTGTTTTAATCCCAAGTTCAACATCTAATTTTTATTCACCATTCACCATCAATAAAATTTAATTTCCATCATTTTATGGTTAAAACATGCAAATATCATACAAAAAAAAAATAAAACTGAAAAGCACAAAAAAATAAAAACAGACACCGAGAAAATAAAAAATGAGGATTACAAAGGAATTAAGTTGAGCTTTTCTTCGCTTTTTATTTATGACACCCAACGTAAAATTTAATGTTAAAATGTCTCATAAAAGATTAAATATTTTTATTATTTTCACAACAAAAGAATTTTTTCTCTCCTTAATGTACCGTCGCACTGAACTGTGGCTGTATATATACATTTTTAGAATGAAGTGCACACGATGGAAGAAATCATAAATCACAAAGGATATTTCACTGCTGTTGATAATAGAAAAAATAATGCTACCTTCCAGCTTGCTTGTTGTAAGGCATTTATTGGCCTTTAATGAATCTGATTCCTTCACTTCCAACTTTCGAAATTGCCCACGAATAGACGAATGTTTACAGGTACTTGTGAAACTTTATTATTCTCGGTAAAAGTCATTTCGTTTGACTTTTTGATGGGTTAAAAATACTGCAGCAGGTACGATTGATGCTGATTGGCGGTATTTCATTCTTCTTTAGCTTCCTAGACATTTGTGAACGAGAGAAAATGTAATAAAATCAAGACAAAATTTTATGCTTAATACTATAAAAAATTGAATTCGATCGAGATTTGATTGCTTAATTTGTGCTGCAATTTTTTATGGGGATTTATTTTTTTTCTAAGGAAGTGAAAATTTGTTTGAGGATTTTGCTTTTATATACTTTGACTGTAGAAACTCGTATCGTAATCTCGAGCGGGTCGTATCTTTAAAAAAAGAAGATTTAGGTATTTTTTGATGTGATAAAAATTCTTTTATTGAAGATTATTGAAAATAAAATGAATCATCAAAACGGAATTATATTTTGAGAATGAATTTTGATATTTCATGAGAGGAAAAAGCTTTTTTAAGGCAGATCGACACAAATGAAGAAGGCTCCGACATGGAGGTTTTAATACTCAATTGAATCTGTTTTATTGCTTCTTAAACTAATTTTAATGGCTCTGTTTGGCGCCCATAAGACCTAGTAGATATAAAACCTTTAGAATTAGCCAACAACTAGATATTAATCCACTTTTAGCTGCTTATAACGTATTTTGGTCCACTCATTCTCGATCCGTGACAGAACCTTCTTCATTCATGTCTCTCGGGATTTAGGACATCTAGACTAAAACCATAAACTGAACAGGGAACTTGCTAATCGTTGTGCAGCTACACAATATGTAATTTATGTGTTGATTTCTAAATATGTAGATGTTCTCTTCTTTATAATGAATAAATCGTTAGAAATTTATGGATCCAAAAGATAAATGAATCTATTCAACAACTAGACAAATTAATTATGATTCAATAGTTTTTATGCTGTCTAAACTTGAATGTAATTTTATTGGTTTAAGTTTGAATGAATCAGACAATAAAAATTTGATTTGAATTTGGTATTACATAAATACAGATTATAAAATTGAATAGAAACATTTTGAGTGTTTTGTGGACTTTAAGGATTAAAGTATTTTTATTATTTGACTTAAACAGCTCAATGTGTTCGGTAAGGCAGAACTATGTTGACATATTAACGGTAAGACTAGGATTAAACTTGAAGTTGCCTTGTCAGCACCGTGAATTGACCATGTATTGTCAGGACCATTGATTTCGACTAATATCCAAAACTGCAGACCTATAGCATTAGACGAACTTTAAGGAATTGTCAAAAATTACAGGTGTTCGCTTTTAAAAGGATCTTCACTATTTTACCTTAATTATGACCCATCATTACAATAAAAAATTCAATTTCCCGCATTGTACCTCTCGGCCAATATTTTCCAATTCATAATTACAAGCTAGGTTAGGCAAGGATGAATAAATTACTTAAAAATTCCTAAATTCTCTGTTTATCTCCCATTCTTACCCCTGAAGACTGAATGTTTGAATAAAAAACGTTGTTTTTTTTCAAGGATCAAAGCAGGGATCAAAGTTGTTTATTAGCACCAACATCTTGATGTCTGTAAAATAAGCTGTCAAGATCAGCATTAAGAGCTTCGGGCATCCAACCTGCGTTGCAAAATATGAGGAAAACAAAGCATTTTTATGAATTTGCGTCTGTTTATGAGCAGTCAAGGTGACCGTCAACTTTCCATTATGCAAAGGAGTATTTGAATGTTTACATAACATCATATTTTGTGCTGTTGGTCGACCTACGTCGATATTAATCTAAAGGTTTGACTGAAAATGGGTAATTCCAAAATCAGATGAACACAAATGTCCACATCTAATATCATGTTCAATTCTATCCACAAAAGCCCATCTTGTTACAATCGCAGTAATTGCAACATTTCTATTCTATTTTAATCAGCTGTCCCTTCATGCAATCAGTCCACAAACAGCAGCGATTCTGCATTTATTCAAAAATCCCACAATCTCATTTATTCTATCTATTTAACATCCTTATCGCTCCTACAATCAAAAAAATTACCTCAATTTCCATTAATTTACGAGTGCATGCACACAACTTCAACTTCCCCGCAAAATGAAATGGAGAGGAGACAAGGAAGAAGAGAAAAAAACTGTTAAAGATAAAGTGTGCTATTGGTTACACAAACTATGTGGTATACAAAGTTACGATTTGTACAGATTTTTTTCCATTCTTCCACTTTTACTATGACTGCCCCTACTTGTGCTGCAGCAAAAAAACCACAAAAAGTGGAACAGAACAAAAGATTTTTTTTCCCTTTTTTGAAAACTTTTTTTTCTGTGTCGGACTATTGTTTGGCCTTCTTTCTTTTGTTTGTAGACATATACACAGTAACAATCATATTTCAGATATGTTTGTGGCACTTCTGTAAGCAAACAAGACATAGAATAATTTTCTGCAATTTTCACTCGAGTATTGTTTGCATTTTCATGCTTTGTGTACTACAAATAACTCCATCGACTGCCGCTTCATTTTCATCCTGTGACAAATTTTGCCATTGTCCATGTTCAGACTAGGGGAATGAATATTTCTCCCTCTGGTGTTTTATGGACAAAAAAATAAGGGGACATTATGTAATATAAATAAAAAATGATAGAAATGATGTAAACATCAAAATATAAAAAAGGGGGAAATGTGAATGAACGAACAACAGGAAGCCCTTGAATAGTCATTTGTACATAAATCCTTATATTAAGAGATAGCAATTTGGCAAATAAGTGTATGATAAGAAGATGTGGAAAAGAAGAAAAACAAAAATTGGAAAATAATGACTTCATGTCGATGGGCACTTGATATTGTATATCATCAAAATCATGGAAAAGTGGACGGAAAGTGAAAATTATTCTTATATGTGTACAGTGAATGACAACAACAAGTAGTAAATGATGTAATAAAAATGTTATGTTCGTTTAAAAAGCAGATAGTCATTAAAGTAAAAGCAGATTGAGGAATAAAGTGATGAAATTGAGGAAGCATTTAAAAACCAAGAGTTATGGATATAAACGTGAATGGACCCTCAAATTGACTATTTTTTTATGAGGCCGTTCACTTATTACGCATCGTAAAAAAGTTTTTTAAGACACATTTGAGACAAATCGTCGGCATGTAATGACTGAATGAAACTCCAACCAAGCTCAATTAATGAATTTTTCGAAAAAAATTTGGTAAATACCTTCAAAAAATGCTAACTTCTTACTTCGTCTAGCAACCTTAAGAGTGTTTACAATCACATGCATAAGTACCGTCTAGGTATAACCACTTTAAAAGTGTCTGAATTAATTAAAGAAGATGCAAAGGCTATTGCTAAGGATATTTCATTGTTTCAACAAACTTGACTTTTTAAACCCACTTGAAAAAGTTGGCTAAGGACATGTTAGTCTCTATGAATTAAGAAAGGAATGAACTTTAGCCATTCAGTTTTGAAAGAACTAGAACTTTGCATTATGTGAGCTTCCGGGCTAATGACAGTTTAACGAGTGCGATTTCAACAAGCAAACGCGCTGAAACTTAGACTTACGCCTTAACAGACAGTGAGCATACACAATTTAATAAGCACGCTACTTGTCTGTTCAAGACAGCTTATAATAGGATCCAAACCACTCCTTTAACGACATTAATACCAGTAGGCTACCTTTGTAGCCTACAAAGAGATTCTGCAAGCCGCGATTCCAGTGCATATGCTTCATAACAGAATTAGTGAACCATATCCCATGTCGAGCTTGAATTCATGATTGCTGGATGGCGTACCTTGACTTAAGAACAAAACTATTATGAGTCTCTTCTTCAGCACTCTATGAATTTGAAGTCGCCAATATTCCCGAACAGACAAAGAGACTGCTTTTAGAGGTCTTTCTAGACCATGAAAGTGTGCTCTTTGCTTTTTAAACGGAGCATGTTCATGATATCAAAATTGAGCATGTTCTATTATATTAAGTGACTATGGTCATTGTCTCTAAGGGAATTTCAAGCTATAACAATCAATATAGATGACAAATGATGGTCAGACGTGATTACTAACTAAATTATATGCTTTCAATTTCTATTCTACATATTTCCGCCTACATATGTATTTTATCAACAGCAGTGATAGCTTAATAGAATGTTCTAGAAAGCACCATTTGTGCTTTGTTTATTCATAATTGCTTGTTTGGTCCTTTTTTCATCTTCATTCCTCTTCTTATTAAAATATTTTTTTTATATTCACACCGTTTTCACGTGTGAATGTATTGAATTTGTTCAGATTGAAAAACCAGTTTTTTGGATTTTTCAGCCAAACTAAGCATGATTGCAAGGTATGTCCTATTGCAAAAAGTTTGTGCCTAGAATTTTACATCATAATCAAAAAACAGATTTGGCTTTGGTGGAGGCATTGCTGAGAAAATCGAAAAATTCGCTTTCTGTAAGCAAGCAAACAAACAAGTTAATCAGCAAGAAATCTCAATAACGAGACATCGTAGAGACTTCTAGTTTTTTGCAAACGATCCGTGTTGCTCTATAGAAGAGCTGATTAGTTTTTGGGCATGGCAGGAACAGCCGTTGCTTCTAAAAAAGCAAAAAACTTTCGTTTTCATACAAAATTTCAAAATCAATGTTTTCTATGATTTCTTGAAACTTTGAACATTGTATGAAAATTTGCCAAGCGAAGCTTGGCCCACCCGCTGGAGCCTGATCCCTCAAACATGTGCCAAGCGAAGCTTGGCCTACCCGCTGGAGTCTGATTCCTCAAACATTGCTAAGCGAAGCTTGGCCCACCCGCTGGAGCCTGATTCCTCAAACATTTGCCAAGCGAAGCTTGGCCTACCCGCTGGAGCCTGATTCCTCAAACATTTGCCAAGCGAAGCTTGGCCAACCCGCTGGAGCCTGATCCCTCAAACATTTGCCAAGCGAAGCTTGGCCTACCCGCTGGAGCCTGATTCCTCAAACATTTGCCAAGCGAAGCTTGGCCTACCCGCTGGAGCCTGATTCCTCAAACATTCGCCAAGCGAAGCTTGGCCTACCCGCTGGAGCTTAATACCTCAAACATGTGCCAAGCGAAGCTTGGCCTACCCGCTGGAGCCTGATTCCTCAAACATTCGCCAAGCGAAGCTTGGCCTACCCGCTGGAGCTTGATCCCTCAAACATGTGCCTACCCGCTGGAGCCTGATTCCTCAAACATTTGCCAAGCGAAGCTTGGCCAACCCGCTGGAGCCTGATCCCTCAAACATTTGCCAAGCGAAGCTTGGCCTACCCGCTGGAGCTTGATTCCTCAAACATTTGCCAAGCGAAGCTTGGCCTACCCGCTGGAACATGATTCCTCAAACATTTGCCAAGCGAAGCTTGGCCTACCCGCTGGAGCTTGATCCCTCAAACATTTGCCAAGCGAAGCTTGGCCTACCCGCTGGAGCTTGATCCCTCAAACATTTGCCAAGCGAAGCTTGGCCTACCCGCTGGAGCCTGATCTCTCAAACATTTGCCAAGCGAAGCTTGGCCTACCCGCTGGAGCTTGATTCCTCAAACATTTGCCAAGCGAAGCTTGGCCTACCCGCTGGAGCTTGATCCCTCAAACATTTGCCAAGCGAAGCTTTGCCTACCCGCTGGAGCCTGATTCCTCAAACATTTGCCAAGCGAAGCTTGGCCTACCCGCTGGAGCTTGATCCCTCAAACATTTGCCAAGCGAAGCTTGGCCTACCCGCTGGAGCTTGATTCCTCAAACATTTGCCAAGCGAAGCTTGGCCTACCCGCTGGAGCTTGATCCCTCAAACATTTGCCAAGCGAAGCTTGGCCTACCCGCTGGAGCCTGATCCCTCAAACATTTGCCAAGCGAAGCTTGCCTACCCGCTGGAGCTTGATTCCTCAAACATTTGCCAAGCGAAGCTTGGCCTACCCGCTGGGGCTTGATCCTCAAACATTTGCCAAGCGAAGCTTGGCCTGCCCGCTGGAGCTTGATTCCTCAAACATTTGCCAAGCGAAGCTTGGCCTACCCGCTGGAGCTTGATCCCTCAAACATTTGCCAAGCGAAGCTTGGCCTGCCCGCTGGAGCTTGATTCCTCAAACATTTGCCAAGCGAAGCTTGGCCTACCCGCTGGAGCTTGATCCTTCAAACATTTGCCAAGCAAAGCTTGGCCTACCCGCAAGACTTTTTATGGACGGTGTGAATATATCCGCATTGGGTTTCTACCCGATACACTAGTTTCATTTTGACGAAGATGAGGACGCGCACAAAGCATATAGGGTTATACAATCATAATTCCTTATTTATCATTGCTTAGACTTTCAACACATAACAACAGTGAATGTTCAAAAAAGGGGGCAGGCTTGAAGGCATAAAGCATGTATATTATACGACATATACACAAAGTAAATGTATGAGAGAGATTATAACCCACTCAGGGATTAAATGCCGTTCATATAAAACAAACGGAAAATGTCTAGTCATGAAAATACATGAGAGCGACTTATAAACTTTTTTGTCGCTACTGTTGCCTTGTAAACTCACATTTCATTTTTCAGCTGCTATATGCTTACTCTATGAAAATTTTTTTCATTCATATGAAATTTTAGCGTTGTCGTCAAAGTTTTATGCTGTACAAAAGGCACGAGTTTATATATAAGAAGCAACACAAAGAGGAAAAGAAAAGAAAAACTTTTTTTTTCTCATGCGACAAGAAAAGAAGAAGTGAAATATTTTTTTTTGGGTCTTGATGAGTTTCTTTCAGTGTTCTTTTTCTCTATAATAATAAATGTCAATTCCCGATATCTTCTTTTGATAGGAAAAGAGAGAGAGTGAGAGAGAAAAAAAATGGAAAGTTTATCATAAGAGCTTTTCAGTCAGAGCTTTCTTATTCTCTCAAGATCATCGAAAATTTGCATAAAAGTGATTTATTTTTAGGGCACTCGAAGAGAAAGAGAAAAGTATAGGAGCAAGTAATATCCAATAAATAGGGAGAAAAGCGCATTTTGTGACAATTGTGGTTTATTGCTCGAAATGATTCAATTACTGGTAATTTGACAAACTTTAAAGTCAGATTTTCATTGTTCACATCATCCCAAGCAAACATTCATTCATTCAATCATTCATTCCAAGCAAATATTGAGTTTATTCACCAAAAGGAGCACATTAAAACAAAGTCATAAGCATGTTACTCGTGCAAGAGAAAATATCGTTGCTGGGACAAATCCTTTAGTTTGCTACATCGCTCATGGCTTGAATTCACAAAGAAAATAATGACCAGAAGCTCTAAAAGCTATTTAGCGCAGAAAAGCGATGAAAGAATCTCAACTAAGTGTGCAAACAGACAATTTATATTAACAAGATGATAGAGCCACTAACAGAGTTAGATTGAAAGCCTTTTGTGGTAACCTGAGCTCCACATACATAGGAATGGTTCTAGTAAGTTGTAATGCTACTTGGCTCTGTCGGTTTAGGATGCGAACTATACATAATAATGATACATAATAAAGATTTTCAGTCTATACTTAACCAAGCAAGTAAACAGATTTACTGACCCAAGCGAACCAATCTCGATCGACTCAAATTATTCATGACAGCCAAGTGGCTTTCAACTTTCGAATTATTCATGATCACATGGGGTTAAAGAGACAATTTTCATGCAAACAGCCATAAAAATTGCCACTTGCATGCCACATGACCACCATCTCCCTTGTGTCGATCATTAATGCGTCAAATCGGTCGAAATCATATCATTAATAATGATCGGATATCATCAAGTTGATATCCAGGCATCTTTGAGTCTTACTGGTACCCTAGCGAGCACAGTGTACTTGGTTGTTTATGCACTTTTCGGGTGTGTCACAAAGAATCTCATAATATAATATTAATGGATCCATTAATTCACTCCATCACACACAGGTGATGAAGAAGTGTAGACAAACAGTCATACATATCAACAAAACAACTCATATAAAATAAAATAAGCGTAAAAAAGGAAAATTTTCAGAGTGTTGAAGATGAATTATGATACGAGATGAACATGAAGAAGTCTTCTTGTTAAAGAATTTGAATTAGATTTGGGGTTTCTGTGATTTAAATCGAAATTTTATAATAATTTTTATAAAATGTATTGTGGTCAGTTGGAAATAAAATTGAGGATATGGTTGATTTAAACTTGATGAATGTAGTTCAAATCACAAAATCTGTGGCACATGAAGTTCAACAGAATTAAACTTTCTCATTCTACAGGAAAAAGTTTCTAATTCCTCAACTTTTTCTATTAAATATTTTTTTAAGTCACTTTAACAAATTGAAATTCCTCTAACCTTTGACTTTTATAACTTCAGCATCCACATAAAAAGCTTTAAGCTCTCGTCATTCGTTCTCTCTAATTTCCTCATAGAAAAACTGGTTAAATGTCTCCATATGTTTGCTCAATTCCTTTTTTTTGGGTCAAATATTTGAACTTTTTTTATTCACGTCCTATTGTGTGTATGTGCTGCTTTTTCAGCACTAAACTTTTGTCTCCTTTTTTCTCACATTTAGTCCATTCTAATTCAAATTGCCATTATTTTTTATTTCGCTTCTGATTTATCAAATAATTCATCCCTTCCTATTTCACCTATACACCTCTCACATTGTCTGTCTCTTTTCTTCACCTTCCCTCTCAACAATGACTTTTTTCTCATATCTATATATTTTTTGGCTAACAAAACTTAAATTGCCCTAGAAAAAGTTTTTGGCAACTAAATGGTAAAAAAATAACATAAATGAATGTGCAGAAAAGCAATTGAAAATTATACGGAAGATAAAAAAAAAAGTTTTTTGCACCAATACTAGTGTCACTTCTTACAGGGTTGGATAGCGAAAGTTATAAGCTTGATTCTCTGCCTAACAAGTTATCTTACTTACTTACTTCGTTGGGCGATTCAACAGATCAATTGTGATCCATGGTCTACCTCAGATGGAGCCAAAAGTTAGCTCTTTCAGTGACTTTCGTCTACCAATTACCAATACCAAGTGTGATTTGACATACTTACTTCCTTAATAGAACGATGAAAAGCTCGATACCACTAAAAGCTCAGAGGTAGCATCTAGGTTACTACAAAAGCCATTCCTTACAGCTCAGTTGCTAACCTTATCACAAAGATTATGCAAATTATCCGTTTTTTGAATTTAACTGACATTCTCTTAAAGTTTTCGTATTTCATGTTACTTTTGGAGCTCCAGGACGTCTTTTCCCTTGTGAATTCTATCCTAGGATGATTAAACTAACTCGTGTTTCTGCTCTCGCATTAACATTTTCTGCAGTATTGTGCTTTTAAAGTGTGTGATCTATTTAACCCTACTTTTGCATGAGTTTTCACGATTAATGCCCTCCTAGCCAGATCTTAAAAGTATACTATTAGAAACACAATCTCCTGGATTTCCAGGCTATCAAATTCTGAGAATCTGTATGGAGCAGCTGTTGACAAAAATTCTAAATTTTGATAAATTTCCGGCTAAAAGCCAGATTTTGCAACCACAACGCACCACTTACTTGACGCACACATTAACGGTTTTTACATACAGGAACTTGATGTACGATATGCTTACGTGCCGCTGAAAATTTAGTGACAATGTTATCTTCATTAATTTCTTTTCCATATCCTGGGACAATTCCGTGCGCAAATAATTTACCCATCAAATTGTTGACTGTTATTCTATCTCTGGCTACAACAACAACTTCTGCTGTTGATGTCTGAATATAAATGCCCAAGTCATTTTATCCGTAATTTAATTAATAATAAATAGTGTATTGAATTTTTTCTGTAGCCAATTGTGAGCATGAAAATTTTGGCAACAACTACATTTATAGCCATTGCATGTTGACAATTGACTGAATGAATTTTTCACACACAATTGAATATTTAAATCTGATTTTATGATAATAAACATTTATTTCATCTCTCGTCCATTTTCATATATTTATTTTATTTTTATTTTACAGTACAAGGCTCACATCGAGATTCCAATAAACAGAGCAAGGACTTATCGACAAGTAGTAATTTAAATAATCCAAATGCTGTCGTTGGCAGTAACAAAAATATTGCTGTCGCATCTACCGCGACAACATCCGACTCAGATGCTAATCGAAATGGTCCATATTTCGACGTAGCTGCCAGCAAAAATGTAAGCATTGACATTTTTACATAAAACGAGATATTGATTCTCATATACCTTTTTTTTATATCTGTACCTTCTGGCTGAATTGAATTGAATCTTTAAATTGTCATTAATATTTAAAAATCATTTGCATATGTCCAAAAAAAATTTATATACAGGTCACAGCACTACTAGGAAAAACTGCTTATTTGAATTGTAGAGTAAAAAATTTAGGTAATAAAACGGTGAGTATCTATTGAAAACTGAATTGAATTTGGATGACATTTTTTTTGGAATAATCCTTTCCCATTATTTGTGCAATTTATTGGTTTTTCAATTGAATGACTGTATTACTGATAGATGAAATGAAAAACCTTTACAGAAATGAAAATTGAACATTTGTAAGTTTAATTTTGAAGGTTATTGGTTAGGTTATTGGAAAGCACACGGTGTAGACCTTGAACCCGGCTCTAGACTGACTTGACTCCAGATTTGAGGCTGGATTCTGGCCAATTTGTCAGAGTCATCATGACCTCATGGCCTGACCGGATTTTATCGAATCAGACCAGATTCTAGAGTCATACTGGTCGTGGTCAGATTCCAGAGTCAAGATGGCTTTATTTTATGCAATTTCTAAGCCGTATGCTTTCCGGAATGTTTCCAATTACGTAACGGTTACGGAGGTTTAAACACCCATTTTGTATAATTTTGTTACGGAGTTCAAATTTTGGTGTTACGGTGGATAGAAGAGATCTTATAAAGTTGATTTTAGCCTCACCTAACTTCCAAACGTTCCCTCAATCACGTATAAATATTCAAAACTACATAAAAATTCACATAGCTGCTATTCTAAATATAAGCAAGCGTACCCAAAAAGAAACTTTAATTTTAAAGCAGACATGCTCTTATTTTTGCTGAAATTCAACCTGTGTAAAAGTTGTTATCAAAATTGCAAACAAAAAAACCCTTTTCACATCGCTTCTCTTTCTACTTTTATATAATCTATTGTGATTTGTCCACGAGGGTATTCAAACAATGAGAAGATTTGGGCAATTTTATGGAAGAAAAAGTTTTTCATTTTCACAGCCCCGGTGACAAAGGTGTAAATTATTGATTATCTTAAGAAAAGAATTTTCACATCCAAAAAAGTATCTGACAGCTGAGATAAATAATTTCTGTTTCATTATCTATGCTATGGTGGTGTGTATGTATACAATTAGGGATGTTCATGAAAATGTAATCAATAAGATAATGAATGGCAATGAAATTGTACAATAATGCTAAGGAAATGCTTTTGTGTAAATTTCTCAATTCAATTTTATTTTTAGAGGATCTGAATTATGTAACTATGGAAATTTTGAAACGATACATCATTATGATGGCATTTTTTTATATATTGTCTATGTGATGCGTTGCGATTCACGTACGCAATTTAAAGCTGTTTTTAAAATTGACATTTTTTTGGAAATTCAAGCTTCATAGCAACTGTTTCTATTAGGAATAAACAAAAGTCAATGAATTTTGCACATATAATATTTGAGTGTCTCATACAGGCAAAGAGCATGCTTTTATGGTACAGAAATACCATTATGGTACAAATGCCCAAGCGACACAAGTGAGGCTTCACAGTGCCATCAGGACAACTTCGCGTCCAGTCGTAAATTCATAAAGCTCTAGCAATTACGTTGTCCAACTCAGTCACCATTCAACTCTCATTTTCCCAACAATTTCCTTAATTCTTCATCGCTTTAATTTCTTGGAAGGGCCAAGCATTCATTTAAAAAAATTGTTTTCAAATAAAACTCTTTGCTCCTTATCAGAACCCCATAAATAATACTCTTTCAAACAGTTTAGCATCTTCTTTTTAATAGTTTGAATTTTGGTTCAATATGACTTTGTCATCGCTGCCTACACATTATCCATTATTCATTGCTTATCCTTTTTATTGCTTACAAAAAGAAAATTTTCATTGGCGAAGATTCTTATTTAAAGACTTGTCTTGACCCGAAAGGTACATGGCGGTGGTGGGAATTCTTAAATTTTTCACGGCATATACTGGTGACGATGCTTGATCAAAATTGCACAAGGCATACGACACGATTTAAAAGATAATGGCTGCACACTAGTGTATTGCGGCACACAGGTTGAGCGTCTCAGCGTGAGATTAACATGGACTGGATTGACGCGGATCCATTTTGAAACTAGAGTCTAGGAACACCATCTTGTTACCACATCCTCCTGAGACTGTATTTAAAATTAAATTTGACTTGAGTCAACTTTTCCATTCAAAAATCCGAGCCCACTTCCAGATTTTTGGCCTTCGGACACCATTTTCTGACATTTTCACGCCATTTGCCTTCCGGGTAATTTTTCACAATTATATTTGTCCTTCTATGAAAAATCAAAAAAAATAAAAGATCTAATTAGTCCAATTTCCAGAAGAAAGCCAAAGTTGTTCAATCGTCAATTACCCCAAATTTCTTTTTCGAATACAATTCAAATTAATTCATTAGGCAATTAATCAATTAAAGTTTACTACAAGCTTTGTGGCTTTTTCTCTTTTCTTTCTTATTTGATTTAACCAAGATGAAGTCAGGAAAATCCTTCGAAGGCTATTCGCAATTTATTCTTCCTTTATTTCACCATTTTTCAATAATTTATGTCCATGTATTATTCATTTGAGCATTCATGAAAGAAAATAGCATTGCGATAACGGAATTTTTTTTTATGTATATCCATACATCCACCCACATCATTCGTCCCAAAGAAAAAAAAAATTCCATCTCATTTTCCCTTTCCTTTTTTGAGGATATAGAAAAAGCCACACAAAAAAAAAACTAATACCAAGTATAGAGAATTTTTTTATTTATTTATTTATTTTTTCATTCCTTTGCTGTTACCAAAATTGTACATATGTGGAGTTGGAGATGAATATTATTCAGTATGTATTGCATACGTAAGCATTCAATGTTGATATCCATTTTTGGTATAAAACTAAATTTCAAATGCCTAGGATTCTTTTTTTTTTTTGGTCAGATTCTGATAGTTTTAGCTTAGTGTGGCCGATTTAATGGATTTCCATTTTCTTCATTGTGTCGAATAATTTTTTTTTTGGATGGGTGAAATGCTTTTGATATTCATGAGACTTTTTGGATGAGAATTAATTTCAGTATGGTTAGTGGATTTGTTGCCAATATTTTATATCGTATATCAACAAGCATGGGAGGATCAAAATTTAAAAAGAAGCAATTTAATATAGAATTTTTAAGAATTTGTTGACATTTGTACACAAGCTGAAAATATATCGGCACGTTTTAGAATGAAAGTTTTCTTTGCCTTCAACAAGTATTTGTTCTTGTGAAGTTTACAATGAAAGAAGTGAACTAAATAAAGAAAAAGACAGGAAAAATAGAAACTTGGAAAATTGATTTTAGCACAAACTTTTCCACTTTAGAAACATTACGTTGGTAGTTCTTGATAGGTAGACAATTTGGGTCGGACAGATTCATGTTTGATGAGTTATGAAACATTTAGATTGAAACAGATTGAAATTTTTGAAATTTTGTATTGTTTTAGTGTTTTATGATTGATGAAGCTAGAGGATATTTAGAATGTAGAATGTCTAATTATTTGTACAATTTGATTTTGGAACTGGTCGGTTGTACACATTACCATTTCTAGTCTGATTGTGGGACTGCAGTTCTTCAAACTTCACCCTTCAGGCGAAGTGGTTTGGATAGTCTTTCAATCTATTCTTTAACGTACTTATTCCGACTCATAGCTCAGACATCGGCAGAGTATTTAGTGGTTTCAAGAGATGAAACGTATACACACTTGACATTTGGTCAGTTTTGGAGTCAGACTTAGGCTTTCAATTCCCACTCAAAGCTATTTTGGGACCTCACAATTCAGTGGATAGAATTCAAAAACTGACACTTACTTAAATTAAAGTTATCATGGGGTGGGAAGAAGAGTTTGACCTCAAATCCCCTTCCATTCTGAATCCACCTCTACTTGTTACTTACCATAGGCATTCTTCCCATAATATTCATTCACAAAATTGAGTTTTTTTAAAAATCTCTAGTTAAATAAAGACTTATTTTCAAAAAGGAGTACTTGGGAAGATTGATCCCTAAACTCCTTCCCTTCTGTATTCACCTCTGCTAACCTCTACCCCAGTCATATTCTCATCATAACATTCATTCATAAAACTGCAATCACAAATAGATTTATCCATACTCAAGAATTCTTCCACACAATAATTTCTACCCAATGAATTTTATTGCATATTTACTCTTCTTATTACACTCTATCGTTAACTTTGCATTAAGTCAGCATGTATATCAAATGCCTCTCACATAAATTTCTTCCTCATCTCCTTCATCGTGCTTAAGCAGTTAGTATCAATAGTAAAATGCTAATATCATTCCAAAAAAATAAGAATTTTGTTCAACACGAGTTTTTTGAAAATTGAATTTCTATTTCAATGGCAAACGGAAATATTTCTCGCCTTACTTCTTATTTTTCCCGTAGACGAGAAAACGTGTACACAGACATAAATGTATTTCTATTGAAAAAGATGCTACATACTGCCTTATTTCAGTAAATATATTCGGCATTACTTCATTGAAGTGGAAAAAAATAAAATTTTTCATGAAAATTCAGTGCGACATTGATTTGGAATTAAATATATAAATTTATGTACATTATATTTAGGTATTCACATTGATACTTACTTATTGAGGAATCAATGTGCACTTTCTCATTCATTTTCATTATTATCATCACCCACACATTCATATAAATTGAATTTTCATTTCATTCACAAAATAAATTGAATTATGCTTATTATATCCATTGAGGGGAATTATTATTCCTCTTTTTTGCGCTGTTGATGTTACAAATGAGCACATTGATGTTAAATTATAGTTAAATGAGCATTTAGAATCATCAAGATCTGTCTTTTTAGTCCTCTTCTGATACTTGGAAAATTAAATTTAATTCAATGTAATGAAATTTTCGATGAAAATCTTCCTGGAAAATTTTTTAACGTGAGGGGTTGATAGAAAATTCAATTTTCTCATGTTTACGTCGTTTGCAATAAAAATTTGATTCAGTTTAATTAAATTGTCAAATAGAGTGGTAAATATGATGATTGACTCGAAAATATGCAATTAGTGGCTTTGTGAAATCAGCACAATTTTTTATGCTTGTTTGATCAATCAAAAAATTTTTTGTGGGTTTTTAATAAACGCATTGGTTTTATGGGAAGAACTACATATTATTTTAATGACAATCGCTTTGCAAGTCAATAAAAATCATATAGTGCAGTGGTATGCAACGTTTAATATACTGTCTAATTAATAGTGGTACCTAAGGTCGACTATAGACAAATTTTATGAAACTTTTCGGAGAAAATATCATTAGTCGACCGTAAGTCTAGTTAATAACTAGACATTATGTTAAGTTGTCCTTTCGGGATTGCAATATCAAGTTTTTTTCAGCCTGTGAGAGGGGTGTCTAACCTAATTCTTGAAAAGTACTCTAATTTCTACAGTAATTGCAAACTTATTAACTATATAAACTAGGAATCAAATGATACGGAAAGGTTTAATAAGATCTGTTGCTTCCCAACATGTTGAAATCAGAGTTGGCAGGACTCCACTGGAGTCCGGACTCCAAAAAAATGGAGTCCAATTCCTTTAGGAGTTGACTCCAAATGCCAACTCTGGTTCAAATTTCATTTAAAAAACCACATACTTGATAAGCCATAGTAATTTCAAATCCCAACACTTAAAAGTCAATTCTAGAACCATCATAATTATTAATTAGCTTATTTTTAATGCAAATTTAGGCTTTTATTAGAAGCATCCAGTCCTTTAAAATATTTCTGCATAATTTAATTCATTTCTAGATTGATTAAGTCCCAACTTAAGGAATTGCACTACATTTTAGGAATTGTGTTTGACACCCCAAATCCTTTGAATTCTATACATAATTAATTTTCAAGTCCTTTAATGTGAAATCTTTTACTTGAGTAAAATTAAATCTAAAGCCTGAAAACTTAATCATATGCAACAAAAATTTATTCATTATAATTTAGAAACTTGAGTGAATTCATTATTGAATCCTTTGAATATCCTTAAATTTAACAACAAAATGCCAGCCACAGAATTCAAAATTAAATCAAAACCATTAGCTAATTTTAAACTGTATATGTTGTAATATGTAAATTTACATGATTATTAAAACATATCAAGAGTATTATTGAATATTTAATTTAAATCAGAGTTGTTTTGCTATGAACAAAGATAAATTGCATTTTAAACTGTTTCTTATTTTTGAAATATACAATATTGTTTATATGGCTTGAAAACAGCTACATTTTAACATAAATCTCAGAATCCTTACCTTAAAATATATTGGGTTAGAAGCGTAAAAGTGGCTCGATTTAGAGCTTAAAATGTGAATTGCCATTGTGCATATAGAAACAACTCTGATTTAAATTATCTATAAACACTATTTATTAAATATACATTTTGCATTTTAATGCATGATCGATACTTATGAAAATCAGCAACAGTAATCAATTTCATAAATTGAATCACAACATAATATATAAAAGCACAAACACCATAAATAACATTATGTGCACAACAAGCTTAAAATTTAGAGATTTATAATGAGAATTAAAATTTAAATTATTTTGAAGCTTTAAAAGTTATGTCTCAATCCCTTCTATATGCTCATATTTTTAAACTTAATTTAAAATTCAAATGAAAAAATTTCAATCATATTTTTTAACATTAAACGGAAGTGATTTTTATAATATGCTCATTTCTATACGACGATGTGTGCTAAGAGGATTGACAAAAAATTTCTTTATTTGTAAACAGTTATGGCATCGACGTTTGCAAGGTTGAATCTATTTTGGGAATTTGAATAAATTTGTCGCTCACTTTTTTCGTCGTTGCTGAATAAGTTTATTGACATTATTTTTAGATAAAAATGAAATTTGAAGCCATGACAATATTTGGTATGAAAATGATGTAATTATTATAATTGAAATTCAATGAAATGATTCACAATTGTCTGACATTTCTATGGAATCAAAGAAACTGACTTGGATACTGAAACTCAACGGATCAATGAACAATTTCTTAGAGTTTAGGTTCTCATAAATTATAAATTTCGTTGCTTGACATCAACAATTGCTCTAAAAAAAATTAAAGAATTTGTCCTGATAATCATCCTGACTAAGGGTCAAATTAAAGAGCATATAAATGCTCGGGCCATTCATTTTAATTGAATGTGACTTTATATAGCATCAATTAATCCTTAAAAAAAGATGAACATAATGTTAAATCTTATAATAATATTAAATCAACCCTCCACAAAATGTTCATGGAAGACTGAAGAAAATAACAATTTTCCTCAAGACTCTTGTACAATAATTCAAGCCAAATTCATTATCTCAACATCTTCGAAATGATGTGAAGTGAAAAGAGCATAGAGCAAATTTTTCTATCCATTGAACTTAATCAAAACAACTCAAGTACCCCGCAAGAGAGAAAATAATTTCATGATATTATCACTGCAATTCCATTTCAGCATATCCAATTTCAGATAGAATGAAAATAAATATAAATGAAAATAAAGTGCTTAATTAAATTTTTTTTATACACAGATCCGTCTAGTGTTCATTTTTCCGTACTCTACATCACCCCTAAAATTGCTACTCAACAGCTCTCATTACAAAAATTAAACTGGGATTTAATACATATAACGAGTAAAATAAGCAGTAAGGAAAAGAGAGTAAGGAAATGAGAATAAAAAGCAAAATGAGCAGTAAAGACAAGGATTAAGCACTGCGGAAGTCGAAAGTACTTGAAATATTTTAAAAGCTCAGTACTGTTTAAGGGTGTCTCCTTAAAAATATTGAAATCTGTTAGGCTTGGTATGAAACCTTATATAGACCTTGAATTGAACGTAGAGTCGATTCGAGTTGACTTTTCCATTCAAACTTACTTACTTCGCTGGCCGTACAGATCAATTGTGATCCATGGTCTCCCTCAGTCGGCTCCTGAAGCTGGCTCTATCGCTGGCTACCGCTTGCCAATTACCAATTCCAAGTGTGACACTATCACTATCGACAGCTTCTTTCTATACAAATTCTGTGTCAAATTCGAGCTCTGAGATAGGTACACCATTGGTACGGTACAATTATACCACTTTACCATCTCAGGTGTATGAAAGAATTCTACCATTGTTGTACCTATACCATACCGTATCGTAGCATACTACCTCCGGAAAAATCGACTCCAGAATAGTATATTGTTTCGCTAGGGCACTGCTGCGTTGTAGTTTAAACTATTAGACAAGAAGTTATCTTAACGGTACCGTGACGATGAATTTTGACCAATTTTAATGACAAAAACTGCAGTTTACCGCATTGTGCCAATCGACCGAGCTGTACAACATGCTCGCTAGGACACCACCACGTTGTTGTGCATCACGTTGTCTATTTTTGTGGTGAAAAATGCATTTTGACGCATTGTCTGGATCACCCGTGAGCAGTGGTGCTTGGGTCCTGGTGTTCGCTAGGGTACCACTAAGATAGTATTCAGCAAAGCTCCGCTGGAGACACCATGACGGCTGATTTTGATTCATTTTTACAGCGAAATGTGGTTTGCCTTATTCTGCCACTCAGGTTCTCTTTAATAAGAATGCTTAAGTCATTTTATAAAGACAATTCTGGATTAAATAATTAACAGTGACTATCGATATTCAACAGTGATAACTAAACAGAGTCGATAGAGAAACCTACTCACAAATTTAATATAAGTAGTAAACCTCGATTTACATTTTATAACATTTTTATATACTTTTCATTTTAAATGAACTATCTTAACATCCTTATGTACTTTATGTACTTAAAGTCTTGAAAGATATTATTTTTGAATGGTCATTAAGTTGGAAAACCAAAGGAGAATTTAAATTATAGAAACATTCAAATGATGGGATATGGAAACTAGGATTTAGTTGCACATAAAAGTTAATTGAATTTTTTGACTCACCCTATCTATTATATTTTATATCACCCCATACAACTCCAACCAAAATAAAAAAAGATGCTGCTTCAAGTGTCATGGGTTAGGCATAGAGACATTCATTTATTGACTGTGGGAAGATATACGTAAGTTTGTCATAAAATTTTATATCTCTGAACAAAAACTGTAAAATTTTCATTTCCTATAAATTAAATTAAGGTATACATCTGACCAACGATTTAAAGCTATTCACCATCCACATTCAGAAGACTGGATACTTCAAATAAAATATCCACAACATAGGGATTCAGGTGAGGATCTGCTACATACTTTTTTGTTGTGTTTTATGCTTTGTGTGAAATGTAAAATAAACGGACAAAGAAAAACAAGCCACAAATTCTAAAATGGATAAAATTCTATTCCTAAATATTTTATCTCTTTTATTATCCATTTCTATATGCTGCATACTTCCATTCATCAGGCATTTATGAATGCCAAATCTCTACAACCCCACACATGTCACATTTCATTCATTTGAATGTCATAGGTAAGTCTGGAAATATTCTATATTTTTATTTAATGTCAAAATAGGATATAAGAACAAAACTTGTGCTTGATATATTTTAGTGATTCTACGATAAACATTAAAATAAAACTTTTTTTTATGATTGAACAGCACAAAAAAACTTTTTTTTATAACATGAACAAGATGAGATAAAAATGACGCAGAATAGAAATTTTATGGGGTTCAAGGGGGTGACAAACTTTTCAGTGACTTTAATTTATTGAGGCTATGACATTAATAGCTTCATGGCGAGGAAATATTCGACATTTAGAAAGTTTCATCATCTTTTTTGGGAACTTTTTTTAATTTCATAATAAAATATAAAGCCTTTTGTTTTGTGGGTGAATAACTTGTGGAAATTTGACCTAGTGAGGTGTTTATAGCGCATTTTAGTGGCATTTATGTCTATATTTTAGAGTAGACTTATAAAAGTTAAAGGTTTATAGTTTTGTTGTTAGGATTTTTGATTAATATTGAATGATATGTGTTGACTACAAGTTAGGAGCGTAGTCAGAAATTACTTGAGAGAATAGTGGGATGAGGGGGGCAAAGGGTGGTTTATGAATCAAATGCAAAAAATGAGGGAGTTTTTGAAATTTTGACTAGAAAAACTCTGGCAAAATGAGAAATTATTTTCCAAAAAAAGGACACCTAGATGGATTGCCACAAGTTGAAGTCCATTGTACTCAAAGCAGTACATGCATATCACACTGGCAAAGAGCATGCTCGCAAAAGCATAGCCCGAATGCTACAATCCAGCTAACCGCGTCAATTTGATGTCTAGCCGTTAATAACCGGCGACGTAACGATGCTCTAGCAAGCACACTGTTATTTTCAGTAAGTAAGCTGAGAGCAAGTTCTTGAGCATTCTCAATTAGTTTATTCAAGTAGAGTAATCTCTTGAAAGCATGCCCTTTGCTTGTTATGGCATAATATAGACAATAGTATCTCAAACTTTACAACGACCACAACAATGATAAAAATCAGCTAAAAGTGAAAAACAGTAAAAATTTTTGAACTCATCCAGTTATTCCCCTGAAAAATATCCCATAAACTGATGTAGATCATAAAAAGATCAGTAATAAAGTGCTGACACCGCCTCAAGTGATAAGACTTTAATCGAGATTAAGCGTTCAATAATCCACCATCCAAAAAAATATATATTTTCATCAAACTTGAAAACAACAAAACCTTGAATAGTCGCCAGAAAAATTTAGAATCACATTTCATGCGTCAATGCATGACTAAGTTTGATGACATCCAAAATATAATAAATTAGTCGTATCGAAAACAGAAAATCAGACTTTATTCTTCTTCGTTGTCCATCAGCCATCACACAAAAACAGCTATTTTGCCTTCTTTTTAACTGTCACAAGTAAAATTATATATGCAAAATAATTGTAATAAACCGAAAACCTTGGGCATATAAAAAATTTTTTATGGTGATCTTGTGAAATTTATGAGCAATCTCCTCATCATAGAAAGGTCATGCTAGTCCGACTGAACAAAGCGACCCTTCAATTCCATGACAATGGTAGCAGCGTGTTTGAATATCTATCAGGCAAAGAACGAAGCACAAAAAAAAGCAAGCTTCTTCATAAACAAAATTGTGCTTTTGTATCTATTTTTTATCGCTACTCTTTATTTATTTCCTTTTTTTGTGTATTATACAATGCGATGAATAAAGCCCCTATGGAATGCGAAAAGTCACAAACTCTGCAAAAAAAATATATATTTAATCCTAAAAAGATGTAGAAGGAGGAGAAAATAAAAATGGTTGATACAAGGAAGTATATAGTCAGATGATTTTTGGGGTTGATTGGTTATGCAATCGATTATTTTGTTGATAAGAGGAATCGTGGAACAAAAGGGGTGAACGATTTATTAGGTAAAAACCTTTTCATGTCATCATCAATATTTGAAATGGATTTAGGGATTCGGTTTCCAGTGGGATATGAACTTCCTGTTAAAAATCCGAAATTCGACAGGAAATGTCTCGAATTTACAGAGAGTTCAAACTTTGATCCCTAATTGCGCAAGTCGGTTAAAAGTTCCAGATTCATGGTCATGGTGCTAAAGATAAACCGAATCCGATACAAAGTCAAAGTGCGACAACCTCATCCAGATTTTAGAGCAATTTTCCTATTGGTGGTTTTTGAAGAAGTTAAGCGGTTCAAAATCTGGCACCAGGCTGTATTCAATCATTTCAATGGAGCCAAAGGAACGCCGAATCCAGAGCCAAGTCAGAGTCACGAAGGACTGGGTCGGTTTCTTGATCGATTACCCGGTTTGTAGTATTTGGAGAAGTTATTTAGCTACTTTATCAGGTATTAGCATCGCATTACTTGAACAGACAAGGAGCATGCTTATGAGTATGATCACAAAATTGAGCATTTTTAACTAAATTGATTGATTTTCAACTATATTGACTATATTAAGATAATCATAATTAGGAATATTCTTGTTTAAGTGAAAATGCTCATTGCCTGATAGGGACTAGTCCTCCTCTACTAAGGAGTCTGCGGTAGTCTAGGGGAGTAAAGAATTAAGTCTACCATATTTCTTGATATTTAAGATTCCAAAATACTTTATTACCAAACAAAATGTCCTTAACGATCACCATTGTCTGTCATAACTTCATTTTCTTTTAGGCCTCAAAATTTATGATCCATTAAAAATTGACCCCATTTTAAAGGTTCATTAATGATCCAAAATATTCTCTATCTCCCAATCTTAAACGACTATTCATAAGTCTAACGAGCGCAACACTTTTGAGGTAACAACAAAAATTTGATAATAAATTCTAATTTATTGCCAAAAAAAAAAAGAAACTATAAAACTTATAAGCTTCCATATCGAGAAACAAGTTTCATTATAGCATCACATTAATTCCTAAACATAAACTTATTATCGTTCGACGATATAGTCAATACATAATATAACATAAAACATAAGAGAAGGAAGCAAAAAAAATTATTATTAGCAAACGAGAAAATTGCTACAAAACCACAATACACAACATCAATGAAATGAAATAAAATGTTTTCTATATCTTGCAATGTCTTCTATCTCTTCCCCATCGGTCGTCTCTTATTTTGTGTGTGTTTTTCCCCGTTGTCTCATGCTATATACATACTTATATAAATAGTTTTAATGGCATAGAAACAACAATTCTCTATCTAGTCGAGCAATGGCAATAAGCAAGTAGTAGAACAACATTCATAAATATTCTCTTGTGTGATTTCAAGCGGCTAATCTTCATCCTTCATTTTGATTTCCTAACTACGATACTGACGAAAGCAACAAAAAAATGAAATCAGCGAGGAGAGAGTGAGTGAGAGGAAGCAATGAGGATAGAGCAACAAAAAAAAACATAATAAAAAGAAATTTGTGCTGAATAATATAATGTGTGTTGAGAATGTATATGGAATGGATGAAAATATTTGACATCTACTAACAAACAATATTTTCATTTTGAACAATAACAAACAACATGTTTTTTGCTGCCATGGCTTCTGCTATGAGAGCTGTCAAATTTGTTGTACGCTGCGAAATGAGCAGAAAATGACAAGCAGCGAGAAAGAGACGAATACAAATAAAATAAATAGGCAATATAAATACATCTACAGACTCACAGAATTATTTGGGGTAGTAGCAGAAATCACCACCGGAACAATAAATAAAATATAAATTTAATTCCTGATTCATTGCCTGATTTTATCGCAAACTTTACCACACACAGAGAACGAGCAGCAAATATTCGAGATATTTCATTTTGATGGGATGGATAGAGATAAGAGAACTGTATAAGTTGAATGATTTACGCTTAATTTTAATGAACAAGACGCACTGGATATGAGTCATCTGCTTGTCGAGTAGTTTAAATGTTATTAAGTTGAAGTAGAGTAACTTGAACAGTTTGGCAGCGTTGCTGTATCAACTGTAGGACGCATAGTTGCCCTGATGGCTCAATTACGGCGGATTCCCATCCATTCTACTGTCCTGCTAGGGCGCAACACTTCCATTTGAGTTTGACTTCCTTTAAACATGTCTTATTGAGCCTATCTTGAACTAGCAGCGTAACAGCGTCCAAAAAGCACACCTTAAACTTTCTGCAACTTAATAAACATAGCTTGAACTAAACTCATCTCAAACTATAACTGATTACTATCCATCCCAATAGTCAAATTCATGATTCTTCAATAGAATTCCATCTCTAATACAGAGTTTAATACTTTAATACCAAACTTTTTCCTTTAATACATCCAAACAATATCGCAGCGTTCATAAACTTGCGAGACGGATTTTTATAGATTTACAGAAGAATCTTGAATCTCTGATAACACTTTTGATAAGAAGAGAAATTCATTCTTACAGAATAAATTGATTAACATTTTACTTAAACCTCCAGTCAATCTAGCAGAACTTTTAATCCCATCTTCTACTAAAAGCTCGCTACAAAGCAACAAAAAAGAAATTATTCGCATTTTTCCTTTCATCTCTCTTTCCTCTTTGTTGTTGGTCAAAGCATTTAACTTTCTGTTTTTTTTTTTTTTCATTTATATTCCAGTCTTTGTTACTATTCTGTTTATTGTCGTAGATAAAGTATCAAAAAAAAGTTTCTATCTCTATCGCTGTCTCTCTTCTTTTTTTTTTTTTGGTTGGCGAGCAAGTTATTTATTTCATTTTTCTTTCTTTCCTCTCCTTTTTCATCTGTTCACAACATGGGGTTTGTGAGACTAACAGCAAAAATTGTAGAGATGAAACTAACGAATTCTGAATATCCTTATCAAGTTGAATTGAACGGATGTCGAAGGAAATATAATAAAAATTGATTCGAAAACTTTTCTTCTTTACTTTTTTTTTCTTATTTAATGCTGCTGCCGCAATATAGAAATGGCTTTTTTGTGTTACTGATGATTTCAGAGTTGTGATCTTTGGATAGGTCTAGATTAGGCATTGATTTAGTATGTAAATTCACTAATCCCTTCTTTTAATCGGCTGACTAGCTAGTCAGGGGTTCAGGGAGGCCTAGGCGGGTTGACTGGTATACTTGCTATAAGGGGTATTTCCAGGTCAACCAGGTAGTTGACTGGTTGACTCGTTGGCATGTTGACTGAATAACTGATTGGCTGTTTGACTAATTGCTTGGTTGGCTGTCTGGTTTACTGGTTGACTACTTGACTGGTTAACTGGTTGGCTAATTGTCTGATTGTCTGGTTAGCTAACTAGCTAGATTGCTCATTTCGACGCTCTTAATCGTCATCACAAATCAAATCTCATAACTAACATCACTAGATGATTCCTAAAGAACCAAATAATATTTTTATTTTACTTAATCATAGAAAGACAAATCAAAGGCACAGACAAGCAGACACATACATAACAACTGATAATCTAAAAGACAGCATTTGTTCAATTTTAATTCCGTTAACGTGCACGCGCTTTAGTTAAGAATGATAAAAATAAAATAAAGTAATGGAATTGGATTTAAAAGATGATTCTTAATTCGAGGCCATGGACTTTTGGCAGGATTAGTGAGCTGAAATAGAAATAATCCAGATCAGGAATTTTTTTACATATTTTATCATTCAATCGAATAATTTGGTGCGTGTTTGTTGACTACATACATATTTAAATATCTCGACATCTGTGAAATTGAATTCAATATTTGAAATAATTGATAATATTTGATCGTCACGCATTCAAACAAATTGACAGAACTGAACTTCTATTGTTTGTGCAATTTAGATTTGTTTTGATATTTTTGCAGATAATTATAGCAAGTGATGCATATGATGAAAGTGTTTATATTGATGTAAATTGGTTTTTAAATTATGGACCATTCATTTATTACGTTCGAAACGGATTGACGAATTCAAATCAGCTTTAATACCCCAACTCGATTTAGATGCATTTTAGACTGCTGCATTTTAGATGCGTAGGTCTGCAGTTTTAGGCTAAACCGTATTTAAATATGCATAAATCTCATTTCTCCACCAGAAAAGAGATCAGTCAGAGCTGTGCAGGACTACAAGAGTCGGACTCTAGTGTACTTCAAAATGGAGTACAGTCACCTCTGCGATCCACCCTATTTAAATTCATCCATGTGTCAATGCTCATTAAGACTATCAAAATGTAACACTCCAAATCACATGACTTGTCAATCAAGATTAAATGAACTGGATTTAATAACCCCAGCAACAAACATCAATGCTCGATTTGCAAAACAAACAATTCTTTTTAATTCCGAAAACTTAATAAAATCTTCTAAAAACTCTTAACAGCCAACATAATCCTTTTGAATACTGTTACATACAATTTTTTAAGACACGTGTACATGTATCTCAAATGTATCTTTAGAAATCCTTAACAGGAAATTTTGTTACACAAAAAATATAATCCAAAACAACGCAATTACTTATCATGAATTTTCCAAATTGATATCAATATCTGTTTATGACATTTTCTTTCCCTTCTTACAGATCAATAATAATATTGTTAAGCTCTACTAAACGACGCATAATAATTCACCCACACAAGTCGTCTACACGAAAAATCGGAGATTTTTTTTTTGGAAATCATACTTACAGGCTAAGGCAATGGGAAAGGTTGACAGTGTAATGTTCTGTAACAGGCAACGACCTTGTTCTCGAGATCTTAATAATCCTTAATATACAAGTTGAGCATGCTCGTGAGCTTACTGCAAAAGGCAGACTCTTGGCCTGCTGGGTATTTATTTCAGTTCAGAGACACAAAAGTGTCTCCTTAGAATTTGCATAAATTATGATATCAATTATAAAGGATTACAACTTCGGCAAAGAGCTCCAGACTTGCATTTTAATGCACAGCCTCATTTTTGACTTGCTTATATTCGTCCTTGGCTGCAAGCCTGCAGTTTCAGATGAACTCTAAAAACGATACAAAAGTTCAAAATATCCCATTTATATTCCACAGCCTGCATACTTATTCTTCTTAGCTCCCATAAAAAAAAATTGAATGATTCTTCACATCCGACATGCTAATCGTAGGCGTTTCTTGAACTGACTTAATAAGCAAAAAAATAAGAATCGCTTAAAGTTCATGTTGTTGAAATATTTATACTACATGCTTGAAAAGTTTGGTTCTATTTCAGAATAATTCTATTCAATTTCATTCACGACAAAAAATGCGACATGTTATAAATATAACGTGGAAGGCACGAACTGAGGGAGTATTATGAATTTTCTGAGAAATGATGAAAGCTGCCATCCAGCCTGAAGTGTGAACCAATATGAACTTATGACAGAAATAAATTAGATTAAGTTGAGATTAAGCTATAGAAACCATGAATTGAACGTGGAATGTGTCGATAATGTTAAATTTATAAAACGTCCAAAAAGTGGCAGAATCGACCCGTATTCCTAGAATTCTTCAAATATCATCAGCACTGCTACAAAACATTTCAAACGAACTCAAATCCCCTTAATTTTAATTTAAATATTTATAACCTACGTTTCTAAATTTAGACATTTTTTGCGTGCCATTCTCAACATTTATAAGCTTACCCATGCTGTATGGAAAAAATGTTCCACTGACATATGACACGCGAGTCTAATGTTCTACACATACGGTTCCGAATTCTAAATAAATTTCACCTATTCATCAATTTTTTTTATCATCTTTCACTACTTTACGCGACAAAATATAAAAAAAATACAGTCACAAATTTAAGTTTATCGTTGGCTATTGATTTAGCATAAAAAACTATACCGGAACCTGAACCAAGCATCAATAGAGAGTGGACGAGAATTTATTAAATCGAAAAAAATTCTGTATGCGTATTGTGAAATAAATATGAAATATTATCAATAAAAGCGACAATAGTCACATAAGGCTGATTCAATCTGTACAAAATACATCGCAATAATAATAACAGCACGACAATATGTGTAAAATGGCGTCGAAATCTACGAAAAAAAAGGGATTTTAATTGCTTTTTTGTGTAGATATATAAAGAGATCTATATTATTTGATAAAGTGCTTGTGAGTATGTAGGCGGACATAAATTCAGAAATTAATGAGAATATGTGTGACATAGGAGGGATAATTTAGATAAAAAATTATGGAACACTAAGGATAGCATAAAAGCTTTCAAGGCACTAAGGGTTCATCAAAGAACCTTAATTATGTATCATAATGTTAGAAAGTAATTCTCTTTGATATATTAATGGATAAAAGGAACTACTTGTTAGTTTAGTAATTAGAGAAATGTGTTTTTGGTTCAAGGATCTTGAGTAGGGGTTTCAGTTCCGGGATTGAATTGTATGTATTCTTGGAATCAATCTCGGTATTCAATACGTTTTAATCGAGGGAATTAAAACACTAAACTTGAGTCAATAAATTATATTTGTTTGAATCGCTTATAAGTTATAACTTTTTCCCAATAGCATCCAAGTTAAGGATTCTCAATCGAAAACAGAGACTTCTCGGGTAGTCTCGGTCTTGCTTTCTGACTCGATAATTGGTCAAGACCGAGACTTCGGGAAACTTAGGATTTTTATGAGAATTAACACGAACAATGTCATTTGGACGTGATATGGCAGCCACTTGGCTACCATGAACAATTTGTGCAGATTGGGTTAGAATTCAAACTTGAAACTTAAATTTAAACTAGTCTTAAACCTAATATATTGTAGAACAGAGCTCAAAATCGACCATTTTAGACTCAATTGAAGGCATGCTGAGTCGAATCAAGTCGACTTAAATTCAGTAAAGTTCATGTTCAAATGTAGAAATCAACAAAATATATCAAGCACTTCTTAATAAAATTTATAAATTTTAATCAAATTGCGAATGTTAAATATTTAATTTTTCATTGCAGAACCATCAACTGAAATAATTGGATCACCAGATTTATATATTGAGAGTGGATCAACGATAAATTTAACATGTGTTGTAAGTGAAAGCTTTACTTTTCCATTTATTCTCAAAATTATTAGAAGCATCAGTTTTCTAAAAAAATCTTATTTTAAATTTAAGTAAAATAACTTGAATATAAGGTTGAATAGCTTGAAACTTTGGGAAATGCCCGAGCAGACAAGAAGCATGCTCATCAGTATTCTCACAAAATTGAGAATGCTCAATTATATTGATTGAGTATACTCAAAAGAACGCTAATTTGGACGGGCATGTTCATTGTCTGTTAGAGACAGCGATAGTACAAACTAAGATTTACCAGGATGCACAGGCCTGCAGCAGGAAAAAACCAGGCTGAGAAACTAGGCGGTATCGGCGGAATTTATATGAAATACCGCGGTATTTGGCGGTATTTCGCGGTATTTGTATGGATACCGCGGTATTTAGCGGTATTTGTATGAATACCGCGGTACTACCGCGGAGTTTCTCAGCCTGGGGAAAAAAGTAAGGTTGCATCTATGCAGGCCAATGCATCTAATTTCGCAAATTCTAGTAAAAAAACCAGTGAATTCAACCCTTTAAATTCAATTCTTTGTGCACAATTTTATAAATAAACTTTACTTATTTTTTTAAAGATTCATGACAGTCCAGAGCCCCCAGCATTCATATTTTGGAATCACAATAATGCTGTAAGTATAATAAAATAAAAAAA
Organism: Chironomus tepperi; assembly: GCF_022539635.2. Taxonomy (NCBI): domain Eukaryota; kingdom Metazoa; phylum Arthropoda; class Insecta; order Diptera; family Chironomidae; genus Chironomus; species Chironomus tepperi. The sequence continues at coordinate 582,433 of NW_027226528.1, forward strand.
GATTTTTTTCTTCTTTCACGATTGCTATCATTCAATGTAGGAAAATTGCAATATTTTCTTTCCTTCACACATGAAAGGATTCTCATACCCAAAAAAAATTACCATTCATGTCTCATTGCAAGTAAATGCCATTGTTACCATAGATGCATTCTGAACAAATTGAGAATAGCACATGCAAATCCAGTGCATATGTTTGGCTATGATATATATTATAAGTAAAGAAAAAGGGGCAAGAGCCTTCCATATGGTAAAGCTCCAAAAGTACCATATCATAATATACATTTCATTTCTTTTATGATGCTATTCAAGGCATCTGTTGACAACGATGATGATTCTCTCTTTTTTTTGCCAATGAAAAAAAATTTTATGACCTTTCGTCCTCCTGGTGCTTTCTCTGCTTTATATAAATATGTATACAAATGTGAAAGATGTGAACGGAAAAAAAAAATTTAATGCTGGTAAATTGTTATTGAAAAATGAAAGAATATAGAGATGGCTTTTACAGTAAAAGCATAGATTTTAAACAACACAAGTACAGTGCATGAGAGCAGCACAACAACAAAAAAATTCATAATACTAGATGATGCCACATGTGCTTTTAATGTGCAAGTGCTTTTACTCCCATCAAACATCATCATTACAACCAAAAAAAAAATAGCAACAAAATATGCCGTTGTCTTTGGATTTAAATTTTAATGGTTGTGGATGCTTATGGATTACAATCCATTTACATGAATATTTATTAGAGTATCTTTAATATGGGAAATATCTTAATTTAATGTGGATCAACCCGAATCGCACGATCAGGCTACTTACTTACTTCGCTGATCGTATAGATCAATTGTGATCCATGGGCCTCCTTAAAATGGAGCTTAAGGCTGACTCTATTATTGGCTAGAGCTTTATGTCTATTAAAATTTCGTTAATAGATCCAAACTCGGGTTCTTGGTCAGTGAGAATTTAGAATGATTCAGGATTTAAACCGAATATGGCACCAATTCTTCTTCATGTTTGCTTGAGGAAGTATCTTTGAGTGATCAACCGATTTTTCCTGTTTAAGCTACTATTTGATACAGAGCTTTAGATTTCTCAAAATAACAAAAAATCATGCTTGATTCTGGTAAAGATATTTCAAGATCCTCGACGTTCTGACCATCATTGATTAAATTCGGTTAATTTTTGAACATCATTAACTCAAAACGTATCTAAGCTTTAACTTGAGTACCAAATATGAAGTAGATCAAGCTCAAATCAACATCCTTTCAATTGCTCAATTTCAACAAAGTTCAAAAATCCAATTTTCACAAAAATGTCACATCCTATCCACATTCTCCAAACATCCCCAATCTTACATCTCAAAACATGATTAAAGTAATAATTTAAACAAGAAATCTCCCAGTTGAATCATTTTTGCACACCTACATGCAAGGCAATCACGTTTTTCGCTTTCATTTTTTCTCTGTTCATCTGCAAATGAAAGGACGTCGAGATCGTTATTATTATCCATTACCAAGTAAAGGTTCATTTAGCACTTAGAGCAATTAACCTCTTCTCTTGCATTGGCCCTCCATGCTTAATTACGAAAACATTTTTTTTTCTCCCTTCATCTCAAGGATAATTTTTTTCTGTGCTCCTTATCTTCATATTATAAAGTCATTGTCAATTTTCCATTTACATACTTTACTTTAGGGATGTATTAAGGTGGAAGTTTATTATTATTTGAAGTTCTGTTTCTTCCTTAACACGTCTCTGACTTCCTTTTTCACTTGCTTTCAACCCCGTTCTAACTTTTGATATTTTTCTTATCTTTCTTATGAAATTTCTTCTCATTTCACAGATAATTTCCTACGATTCTCCACGCGGCGGTGTCTCGGTATGAAATCTCTCTTACATTCTCTTTATGGTATATTTCTATATTAATTTTTATATTTATATACACGCACATCTTTAGGTAATCACGGAAAAAGGTGAAACATCCACCTCATTTCTGCTTATACAAAATGCAAAACCATCAGACTCGGGACAGTATCAGGTATGTAGAGAGAAAATATCTTATTAAATATTCATATTTCAAGAGCAATTATCGTGGATTAAAAAATGCATATGCATACTGGAATTTCCTTTTATACATATGGTATTAAAATAATCGATAAGGCTCTTTGTAGAATGACAGCACACATACACACATGCTGCGATTAAAAAAAATTTGTGTGTGAATGTGTTCAACGTTCCTTTTTATCCTCAAGCTACAATCACAACAAATGTTACATTAATAAATATTTTATTATTACATTACAGTGCAATCCGTCGAATGCAAAGAGTAGGAGTGTTACAGTACATGTTTTAAATGGTAAATAATTAAATAGATGTGTATGATACATGAATTATCGTTCAAGGGATGTTAAAATGAAAATGAGATTTAATTGATCGGAAAAATCAGCGGAATGGGAATGACAAATGTTAAATTGAGTAGTGATAATTGAAAAATTGCCAGATAAATAAAGCTTTAAAGAATTCAGTATGTCGCAGCGTCTGTCGTTTTGTTTTACTTCACATACTTCTCTGGTCATGCAGATCCCCTAACAGATAATGAGCATACTCACTTACATACATGAGAGTGCTTACTTATGAGTATACCAAATTAATATAATTGAGCATATTTAATATTGTGACCATGCTCATGAAAATGCTCATTGCTCGTTAGGGATCAATTGTGATCCGTAATATCCGATGTGTATCACCTGAAGCTGGGTCTGTTCCTGGCTTCCACCACTACCAATTCCCAAGTCTAACACTCTTTCCTTGATTTGATTTGTTAATGTAATACTTACTTACTTCCTTGACGAAGGCGCACGAGGGCCTTGCTAGGGTCCATTGTCACATTTAAAGCTCGTCGAAAGTTAAATCTGTCTTTAGACTGTGCTTTGTAGCTTAGACAGTAGCTTTATGAGCTTTTAAGTCTATCTCGAGATCTCTTTCCATTCAGAATGCCATCAAATCTTAGCTTAAATATTGAGGGGTCACTTGGTCTTCTGTGAAGATGGCCAATTCATTGTGGGCAACGTAAAGTATTCTAAATTAGATAAAATAATTAAATCTCAATAGAAAAACTTTCCATCCCTTGTACATCTTCCATGTTTAATCCACTTTTGACAATTGTCACAATACCGCCACATGAAAGTATCCATATTGGTTGTGAAAATGAAAATTGCAATAATAATAACAAATATAAACACATGCAGTATAAATAATTTGTGAGATGAGTACAATCCACTCTCGTCTTTCTGTGTGAATTAACCATTAAAAAAGGTGATATGTATGCACAAATGTACGGTATTGTGAGAAATGTCGACAAAAATGCATTTAATGGAAATATTTGGAGAGCAGTGTAAAGTCAAAATTAAACAGGTGCTTCGCATTCTGTTTCCAGGGGAGTTCCCAGCAGCAATGCAGCGCGGGGTGCCGTGTCATCAAATAGCATCAAGTCGACATTATCTGTTCATTTGTATATCAGTATTATTATCCACGTTTTCCTTTCTCAAGATATTCATAAGCGTTTAATACAATTTCTAAGTGGTGATTTATGTAAATCAATGATTTGTAATATTCTCCTAATACACACGCACACGCTGAAATTCTACTGGAAGTTAACGAGACACTTCCTTAAGCGTTGTAATGTTAAAACTAATGATGGTGGCTATGTAGTAGAAAATTCAATGACAACATCAACATGTTATCATCGTGATCGTCATCGATGTAATGAACGTGAAAGGATAATTAATAGGAATAATTATAAAACTAGTTATAATCCATATAAAATTAATTATAAAATGTCCTTTCTTATAATATTATTACTAACACAAATAATGATATTACAAATACATTTAAATAAATTTAACAAATATGAAAAGACTAACAATAATAATCGAATAAATGATTTAAAATTCAGTTATGCCATTAGGTGAGGATGGGAGGAAATTTTAAATTTCTATTTGCATTTGTAATATAAATGTATGTATATTCTATATAAATGGTAATAAGGATAAATTAAATTATGTTTCAAAAGGAAATTACTTTGATAATTTTTACTATTTTTGGTTTATTTCATTAATTTTTGAGCCAATTTTTGATTTATTCCTGGTTTCAAATATTAGCTGAATAGCACAGGTTGGGTAATCAATCCAAATTCCGATCAGTTGACGTGAATGAATATGTTGCTGGATTTTGTTTAATTTGGCAAAATGTTAGAGTTAGGCTGTTTTAGTATCGGATTTTTAATATTTAAACCAACTGGTGCTATTTGGGACACTCTGGATCTATTATGATTCTCCCAAATTATTAAATATGCAGTATTGGTAAAGTAGACATCAATCTTTTTCAATTTTAATACATAAACTTAATTCTTATTTAATTTACTTTAAAAAAAACCTTGTAAACATTTGTAAATTTCCATTATTATACCCAACCATCAAGGACCATGCTTATGAGTATGCTCATTATATGTTAGGGATATTAATATCCTAAACGTATGTAAATTTTTCCACAAAGTAATTTCGTTTTGAAATAGTCAAAGAAGAAATAGATAGTTTTTAATTAATTGTGATAATTAGTGCTTGAAGTTGACTGGAATTTTGTATTGATCCGAGCGACACAAATGAAAAGTCAAAATTCCGAAAAAAATATATTTTCAGTCCTGAACTTTAACCCGGACCTTCAAAAGGAAAATGTTCAAAATTTGTCAAAAATTCCAATATTTGTATGGAGTTTCGACTTGTTGAAAAATCGGGACATTTTGAGGCTTTGTCGGGACACAGCAGCAAGGTAGAAAAGTACAGCAGCGTCCCGGCATACAATACAGCAGATAGCCATACTTTCTTATCAATACCAAATGGAAGCCATCTCCGTTTGGGGTCTATTTGACTACCAAAAATGGAAAGCTTCCATTTAGTGTTAATAAAAGAGTAGAGCGAGTCAAGTCGACTTTTTAACACAAAATCCAAGTCAACTTTCAATTCTAATTATTAATAATTATTAAAACTATCTAATTCTTGTGAATAAATAACTAAAGATGATTTACTATGAAATAAAAAAGTATATATTTAATAAAAAAAAAATGAGAAAAAACCTACAAAATAAGAATAATAAATAAATTAATAAAAAAAACTTGAAAATACTGATAAAAAAAATGTTTTTGACTGTTGAAAGAATTATAAAAAAAAAAAAACTATTTAAAATGAAAAAAAGAAGGAAAAGAATAAACTGACTATTATTATTTCAAAATAAAACAAAATATAAAAATGGTGAATTTTATTCTGATAATGAGTATGTCTTAGTTACTTACTTACTTTGCTGGTCGTACAGATCAGTTGTGATCCATGACTCCCACAGGAGTCGTCTGAAGCTGGTTCTATCGCTGGCTACCACTTGCTAATTTCCGATACCAAGTGCACTACTATCTCTATCGACAGTTTCCTTCCAAGAGTTCTTTAAGAGTATGTTTTGTAGAGGTAAATATGTTAAATATTAAATCTTTTATTTGTGTGAGTTTTGTGGATTCTTTGAAATTTAAAAATTAACAGCATCTTCCTCGAGTCGACAACTTGACCTAATAGACCTAGACAGTATTAACTAGACCAACGGTCGACTAATAATACTTTCTCAAGGACGTTCCATAAAATGTGGCAAAAGTCGACCATAAATTTAGTTATTAAAGAGATATTATGTAAACCTGTCCAACTAGATAATACTCGGAGCTTATAAGAAATACTTTACACTTTGATGAATTAGAAGTTCATTGCTGATGATGTAAGGAAAAAGAAGTGAGGCTGAATTAGTCACACGATTATTTAATACCCTTCAGATATAACACGACCAAATGTATTCTGTAATCTTCTAATAAAGCGAAATCCTTATAGATATAAATAGTTCTCGTTTGTAACTGTTTTTCAGTAAAGATGCGACATGGCAGCAAGGCAAACAACTCAATGAACTAGCTGTTGGATTCAAAAGTTTTGTCTACACTTCACAGCAGAATAAAAGAACATCATCATCATTATCATAACGCGTGATTTGTTAATGAATGAAAATTTTCAGGAAATTTTGCAAAATTTAAATGTTTTTCATTTAAATTTAATTTTGAAATTTTTTTAAAAAATTCTTAATTTTCAGAAGTTTGTTCTTGACCATAACAGGCAAAAGGACCTCTTTTGGGTATCCTGGTGATTTTGTATCATGAAAACATGCATACTCTAACATTAGTTTCTCTTACATTTTATCCAGTGTCATGATTTTGAGTGAATAAAGATCTTATAAAGGATTAATAAATTCAAGTATTTTTCGATTTTTCTAGGAAAAATTGTATTGAGTACATCCTCAATAGGGTTAAAAGAGCTGTAGTAAAAATTATTAAATTCAAATTCCTGAACATATCTTTAACTTTTAAAGCTGATAACTCATATTTCTTCATAATATTTTATTCAAAAAATAGTTTATAAATTATTATTAAAAATAAATTTGTTAAAAAATTCAAAAAAAAAATAAAAATCCAGACTAATTCAATAATAAATTTTTAACATCAATTAAAATGCTCGAGGTTTGCATTTTAAATCCCCACAGTAAATAAATTATTTATTTTATAACTATAGTTTGTTCTACTTTTGATAAACTAGAGCACAAAACTTTTTCATCATTTTTTGCAATAAAATTCATTTTTAAAAAGGTCTTAAATCATAAAATATGAATGAAAAATTTTCACTTTAAATTTTTTAAAGCTTTCAACATTAAAAAGATCAACAAATTTAGGTAATTAAAGTAAGGCACTTCAGATAAAATCAAAATTGATTTTACAACCTTTCTAAAGAGCACTTTTTGGCATAAAACACAAAATATTGATCATCTAACAATGGAGATTCCTCTTCATTACAACAACAAAGCTCCTTTTTGCCTATTTTGGAAGTACAAAAGGATAATAAAACTAATAAAAAATGGTTAAATTAAACAAACTAAGTGCACTTCATTTAGGATTATTTATGGTGTAATTTAAATGTTACAAAATGGATGACTGTACAGCACGTGGGCGCAAAAGGTTGCTTTACACTGAATGTTAAGGTGAAAATGCTTTGTTTTCTTATTCATTTTCACTTAGTCATTAATCAAAATTTTTTCCTTCCTACCTACTTTCTTATTTATTTTTTTGGTTTTTTATTCTACGGAAAATAATGAATTGATTTTCTATTGAATTGAGCCTTTTTCCTACTTCTTTTAGAGTATTTGTTTTGGTGAAAATAAACAATTATTATTATTAACTGTTGATTGACTGTTTCATATTCTATGATTTAAATACCCTAAAGGTCTCTATCAAATTTGAATTGGATAGTAATTTACATCGTGACAATATTTAAGCATCCAAAAAATTGCGTATATTTACCGACAACTAGCAGAATTATTTGCTTACAATTTCTGTTATTTAATACCTTTTTTCAACCATTTTTATGCGATAACAAAAATAATTGAAATGTTTCTCTGTAACCTTCGTGATAGGAATTTCTGTCATAACGTGACTATTAACTAGTATAGTCCTCGTCAAGAATGAACATTTGAAGCTTTTTTATAGAATTATTAAGCTTTCTTAGTTCAATAAAAATCATTTATTAAAGCATTTGAGGAACGTTCGGATATCACGTAGCGCCATTGGAGTAGCCAGAAAAAATGGTATAAACTAAATGGTTTTCTAATTCTCAGAAAGGATCCCGTGCTGCCAATGACACTCCTACGTGGCACTTAAGGATTTGAAGAGATATTAAAAATTGGTTACGAAATACAAATATTATTTTATGATTTTTTGACTAATCACTGAAATGAGGAAGAAGGGTTCTGAAAACAAAAGTTCCTTCAGAAATAGTTTTGAACAAACGAAACCATTCGATATACCAACAAAGTTCAAAATCGTAAATCCCGGGATCCCGAAAATAGTGCCTATGAGGCAACAATTTTACCAATAAAGGGGAGTTTTTCGAACAGTTTAACAGCGAAAATCGCTAAACTATAAAATTGCGGAAATTTTAGAAAAATAAATGAAATTTAATGAAAAAGTTTAAAAAATTTTCAAATTAATTTTTAAAAAAAATATATCCGGGAAATTCCGGGGAATCCCGATCCCGAGAGAAAGCATACTCGACTCAATATAAAATATGAGCCTATTTCGAGCAAGGATCAAACACTTTCGCAGAAATCATGATTTTTCCAAATAAATTCGATTTTTGCAAATAAATTTCACGATTATTTGTATTTTTACGATAATCTCTAACAAACATTGAGCATTTTTTAATGAAACAGTGATACCACTACGTTGTCTTTGTCTGTTAGGAATATCTGGCTGTGCAATTCAAACTCAATAAGCCATTAAATCTATAGAACAATATCTTGATGGTGAAATCACGTACTTCACTCCATGAACCGATCAAGGATTTTTTAAAAAAAATTATCTAAATGTTAAATTATTTTTCACATTTTTGTAACAACAACTTTGACAAAAAACCTTCTAAGAAAGTCGATTGATTGAGAAATTCAAAAGAAAGAAAAGAAAAAATAATCGAAAATCAAACTTTTGGCCACTTGTTCAAGTGAAAATCAATTAAGATTAAAAATATTGTTTCTTTATGAATCAGAAAAAGACAATCACTAAGACAACAGTAAGCAGTATTTCGTCAAAAACTCTATAAATACAGCCAAAATTTTTGCTAAATAATTAGATGATGAAGAATATTTATTATTATTGTTCAATTTTAGTTGCTTAGCACCCACTAATCTCATCTAAAGAACATTGCGAAATGTGTTGCCATTAGCGAATATTTTTAGGCAATTATTTTGTATATGGTACTAAAAAATTAAAAATTAATTAATAGATAACAATCTTCGTATCTGAGGTTTTTTTTATCTAGAATAAATTTTGTTAATTAATTTTTCTATGAAACTTAATGATTTTCTTTTTAATAAACAATTATTATTGCCTTCACATTTTAGGTATTTTGCTAATACTACCTACGACATTATTCAAGTCTAAATATCATGATTTCGAGAACAAAACTGTTTTATATTAGCTTAGTTGAGACTCAAATAGCACGAATTGTTTAATCGATCAAGAATCTAGCTTTTATTAGTGTAGGAATCGGTTAAAATCCGGTATTATTTTAGAGCCAATACCGGTCTGGTGCCGGATATTGCATCTATTAATCGACGTGTGCTGTTTGGGATACTTTAAAATTGAAAATATTTGGGCTTAGACGAAAAAACAGTTCCATTTTCTAAAATCACTCAAAAGTTTAAAAAACGTCTTCTGTTAAATAATCTGAGTATCAAAACACAAAAAGGCAACATAAATACAGCCTCTAGTTCTACTCCAGTTCATTAATTAACAAATTAAGCTATCAATTTTAATTTTTTTCGAATTTTTGTGAATATTTTTGTTGTTGTAAACTCCGAAAAATTCCAGGCTGAGAAACTCCGCGGTAATACCGCGGTATCCATACAAATACCGCTAAATACCGCAAAATACCGCGGTATTCCATATAAATACCGCTAAATACCGCAAAATACCGCGGTATTTCATATAAATACCGCCAAATACCGCGGTATTTCATATAAATACCGCTGATCATTTATAACTCAAACACTTAAATAGAAAATTGTGAAAATTCTATTTTCACTTTGGAAAAAGTCTGATTTCACCTTAGTTTTCTCAATCCTAAGTGAATAAACCTCGGAAAAGTCGAATTTTTCCTCATATTTCTTATTTTTGGATAAAAATCTCTCGGAATAGTCGAATTTTGTCCCAATTTTCCTAAATTATAATGAAATTTTTTTGAAAAAGTCAAACTTTGCCTTAATTTTTGTATGTTATGATAAAAATTCCTCGGAAAAGTCGAACATTGCCTCAATTTTCCTATATTATGGTAAAAATTCTTCGGAAAATCCAAATTTGGTCTAAATTTTTCAATATTATGTCGAAAAACTCTCAAAAAAGCCTAGTTTTACCTAAATTTTCCTATATTGTGGTGAAAATCTCTTGGAAAAGTCCAAATTTGCTTCAATTTTCCTATATTATGATGAAAAACTCTTGGAAAATCCAAATTTTGTCTCAATTTTCCTACATTATGTCAAAAAACACTCGGAAAAGTCCAAATTTGCCTCAATTTTCCTATATTATGATGAAAAACCATTGGAAAATCCAAATTTTGTCTCAATTTTCCTACATTATGTCGAAAAACACTCGGAAAAGTCCAAATTTGCCTCAATTTTCCTACATTATGTCGAAAAACACTCGGAAAAGTCAAGTTTTGTCTCAATTTTCCTACATTATGTCGAAAAACACTCGGAAAAGTCAAGTTTTGTCTCAATTTTCCTACATTATGTCGAAAAACACTCGGAAAAGTCCAAATTTGCCTCAATTTTCCTATATTATGATGAAAAACTCTTGGAAAATCCAAATTTTGTCTCAATTTTCCTACATTATGTCAAAAAACACTCGGAAAAGTCCAAATTTGCCTCAATTTTCCTATATTATGATGAAAAACCATTGGAAAATCCAAATTTTGTCTCAATTTTCCTATATTATGTCGAAAAACACTCAGAAAAGCCAAGTTTTGTCTCAATTTTCCTACATTATGTCGAAAAACACTCGGAAAAGTCAAGTTTTGTCTCAATTTTCCTACATTATGTCGAAAAACACTCGGAAAAGTCCAAATTTGCCTCAATTTTCCTAGATTATGTCGAAAAACACTCGGAAAAGTCAAGTTTTGTCTCAATTTTCCTACATTATGTCGAAAAACACTCGGAAAAGTCCAAATTTGCCTCAATTTTCCTATATTATGATGAAAAACTCTTGGAAAATCCAAATTTTGTCTCAATTTTCCTATATTATGTCGAAAAACACTAGGAAAAGCCAAATTTTTTCTCAATTTTCCTACATTATGTCGAAAAACACTCGGAAAAGTCGAATTTTGCCTCAATTTTCTTATGTTAAAGCGAAAAACATTTGAAAAACTTTAATTTCCTTTAATTTCAAACTATCAACAATATATTGATGGTGAAATCACGCATTCCACTCCATGAACCGATCAAGGATTTTTTTTATAAATGATCTGAAAGTTAAATTATTTTTCACATTTTTTGTAACAACATTGACAAAAAACCTTCTTAGAAAGCCAATTGTTTTTTTCCAAAACAGGTTGATATTATATTTGCTGAACAGTAAAATAATATAATTGGATTGATTGAGAAATTCAAAAGAAAGAAAGAAAAAAATAATCGAAAATAAAACTTTTGGCCGCTTGTTCAAGTGAAAATCAATTAAGATTAAAAATTGTTTCTTTATGAATAAAAAAGACAATCACTAAGACAACAGTAAGCAGTATTTCGTCAAAAACTCTATAAATACAGCCAAAATTTTTGCTAAATAATTAGATGATGAAGAATATTTATTATTATTGTTCAATTTTAGTTGCTTAGCACCCACTAATCTCATCTAAAGAACATTGCGAAATGTGTTGCCATTAGCGAATATTTTTAGGCAATTATTTTGTATATGGTACTTAATTAATAGATAACAATCTTCGTATCTGAGGTTTTTTTATCTAGAATAAATTTTGTTAATTAATTTTTCTATGAAACTTAATGATTTTCTTTTTAATAAACAATTATTATTGCCTTCACATTTTAGGTATTTTACAAAAACTACCTACGACGTTATTCAAGTCTAAATATCATGATTTCGAGAACAAAACTGTTTTCTTTTAGCTTATTTGAGGATTTTTGATATACCCGAATAGCACAAATTAGTTAATCGATCAAGAATCTGGCATACGTTACTCTAATTGGTGGAGGAATCGGTTAAAATCCGGTATCATGTTAGATCCAAGTTTAATGCCGGATATCGCATCTATTAAGCGACGTGTGCTGTTCGGGATACTTTAAAAGTGAACATATTTATAAATATAAAATAAATGATCCCAAATTCTTAATTTGTCTTAAGTTTTGCAGAAGCTCAAAAATTGCTATTTTGGTAGTTTTAAAACCACAATTTTTATTTATAAAATCATATTTTTGCTTCATTTTTAGGTTTTAAACCGCAATCACAAAAGCTACAATTTAATTCATTGATCGAACCACGACGACGAGACAATTGTGGTAGGCAATTGGCAAACTTGGATGTTTCAGTCAAGTGTCTCTAAATGTACTGCCACCAGTCGTAGTGGCAGCATTTCAACATGTAATAATCGAGAGTAAGCTTAAAGCGTTATGAAATCATTTGAACTTCATTCTCAGTATTTCATTTAATTTCAAAATACAAAATTGGATTCAAAATCAGAAAGGATTAATTTTATCAATAATTACAGATAGAATATGCTTCTGACTCACGATTTATCAACTTCATAACCATTAATACGGATAAGTATTCGTAAGGTATACCCCGCTGTTCATCTACGTTTCGGAATTTCAACTACGGTCGATGTTCAGGTTTACTTTTCCTTGATTAAGAATTCTTAATTAAAGGCAAAAATCTCAGTTTTATTTAATGAGAAATTTTTAAAGAGAATTTTTACTCTTCTTTAAATATTTATGGCCTAAAAACTCCATTAACTAATTTGGAAAAAAAAATTCATCTTTCTATCCGTTCTTGAAGTGCAAACAATAAGAAAAAAAGAAAGTTTTTCCAACACGAGAAAAATAATTTTCCATATTAAATAATCAAAAGCAAAAAGAAAAGAAGGAAACGAGAGAAATTAAAGCAAAAGAAGGAAGAACTTATGTGAAGGTAATCATAATAATAAAAGCAGGAAAATGAGAAAAGTTTTTTAAGCGCGCGCGAGTTAAATAAGAATGAATTGGAAGTGAAAAAAAAAATTTGAAGATGTTAGAAATGCGAAAAGTAAAGGAATTTAAAAGACTGAATGCAGAAAAATTTACCCACAAAAAAATTAAAAGCAGCACTGGCACGTTTAAGAGTTAATCAAAAAGAATTTTCATCCAACTATCTCGCAAGTGTTGATATGTAAATGAGGTTTTTGGGATGGATGGGGAACTCTGCAATGCGTTGATACAATGTGACTAGAATTTTACATGAGGAACCGAGTTATAATTTTTCAGATAATTCGGAATTAAAGGCAATTATGTAGAAAATTCGGAAAAATTGAATCAGCTCTTGGCAACCAAACTTATTCAATTATGAATCTTACTTTAAAAGTATCATTCATCTTACTAGTATTAATATCAGTAATATCAATATCAATATTTAATATCATATCGATATTATTAAATCAAAAATTCTTAAAGATAAATCAAAAGTCTCATATTTCTAATTACTTTTTCTGTACCAGGAATACAAGTCCTTGATCTCAAATATCTTCAAAAATTCATTCTTATTATCTCTTCAAATATCTCGATTGAGATTTCCGAGAATTCTCTTAAAAATTTCTTGAAAATCCTTTAATGCTTTTATTATATCTTATTTATTCTCTATATTTTCATAATCTCATTCACAGTTAAAAGCAGTGGTGGGGAACCTTTTATTTTTTGTGGCACACCTTGGTGGTTAGTCTAAACTGAAATCGGTATACGATTCGTGGTGATATGATGATTAGTTCCAATTTAGATGATGATTTGTTCATTATCCTGGTCAAAACTGATGTTCTACTAGTATCTTGTGTTTTTACTCTGCCTCCTTCTCTACGGTTCATGACATTTTTTTAAAAAATTCGGCTGCACATCAGTGCGTCACGGCAAACAGATTACCCATCACTGGTTTTAACATTCAATTTTTTCCCAGAATTTTTCCCAAATATAACAATGTTGCAAATCTTATTTTTCACAATGGAAATGAATCATAATCAATTGAAACGCCATACGGGCTCCTCATGTTTTGCTTTGAATGTTGGACAGTAACGGCATTATTGTGTCTTTACTGTAAGGTAGGGTTCGGCACATATTAGTCGCATAACATTTTTCCAAACCCTACTGTAAGGTTCTTGTAAAAATGCAACTCTATCGAAAAAAAAGCGCATGGTCCGCAAGCTTAGACGAATATTTAGAGATTCATCCCACATCTACAGGCTTGTCCATCTAAAATGCAGGAAATACATACTTGCGGTTCTTAGTCGAACCATACTTTATTATACAACACGGGTTTATTTATGAATTTTTTGTTTTCTTAAATCTCCATAACATGTATGTAACATGCTTGTAAAGTATACAATGCTAATTCCATGAAATTCCTGCATACATTTCAACGACGGAATGAAATGCAACATAATAAACTGCATACATTGTATTAGGATTATAAAGTGAGATTGGAGTCGTGAGATTAGAAACGCGTTTTTCTCTAGAATGATCGAATCTTTTTGAGTAATGCCTTTACGTAAGTTTGAATTATCCTCTGTTTATCAAAGTGATGGGCAGATCAGGTTTCGAAGGGCATCCGAGATGTCTTCAGACATTCATTCGCGCGGTATGGGCCGTCATGACGAATCCTTCTAGCCAAGGTAAGTAAAGAAGTAAGTATCAAAGTGATGGGCAATCAGTGTGCATCCAAATAAATTTCGTAATGCCATGAACTGTATGGCTTGTGCGGTTTCAGTTGAGGTTTACCACCAAGTTGTGCCTCGAAAAATAAAAGGTTGCTCACCACTCGTTTATCAGAAAATAATTGACGTCATGATGCATCACATGTAAATGAATACATAATATTGTGCACAAGTTCCTCATTAAAATTGAAAAATTATCATTAAAATCCATGAAAATATTATCACGCGCATTAAATTAGTTAAAACTGAAATCGAGTAGCTGAATGTCATCGCTAGGACAACGTTACATTACTGTGTTGATAGCAAGACTTGATATAAGTAGCAGTCGATTTCCAAAAAATGTCTACAACCTAAACTAGCAATTTAATATCTATTACTATGTAAGCTGATTAATTAACACGACATTTTTTTTTTGCAGGAATTTTCTCCAAACATAATTAATCAATTAATTAGCAATTATTTTTAAATATCAGAAATCAGTAATTTAATACTTGACGTCAATTAAAATATTTCATTTGCTTTCCCTTGAGGAATACCTAGCATGTAAATCCTCTTAAATTTCTTGTCATGCGAAATAAATTTTTTAAATCATTAAAATAAAATAATTTTATGTACATTCTTTTTGTAAGCAATTATTCTGTTCTAATATTTATTCCATTTCATCTTTTTGATGTTTTTTGATATTTTTTAATTGAGTTGCTAACTTTTTTTAAAGGAAAACGAGTGAAAAAGTTATTTCTGATAAAATTTACGGAAGTTTTAATGATTTAAAAAGAAATTTTTGTCTTTACACTAACAAGCTTGCAAGCTTTTGACAAGCTTTTACATAAATTATAGAATATTAAAGTTGTTTGTTTAGATTGTTTTTAGCGATGAAATTGCATCAGTGAAATATATTGTAGAGCGTTGGCCCTATGTGTTAAAGATCCTGGGTTCAATATCAGGTCACATCTGAATCTGAAGTTACAAAGCTTTCATTGTCTCATTACAAAGCTCGGATCGTGCTTTGGGTTTAGTGCAGAGGTATTTCAGCTATAATATGTCTCCATTGTCAAGTATATATCATTGCATAATTACTAGGTAAACTAGGATGCAGTTTTCTTGGTGCAATCTTGCGCATACATAATGTGTAACTAGATACATGAAGGTAACAATAGATCATATTACGCACTAATGTCCTTGCAATGTGCATACTTCCAAATGATTCGGATGCAACTCTAAACTGTAGATCTAAAGAGTTTAGCACACTTGATTATTAATCAAAGTACCTCTAGTTCTGGAAGAAGAAGTCAAAGAATAGAGCCGGCTTAAGACGTTCTCTCTAAGCGACCATTTGCCCACCTGTGCACCTTAGCCAAGGAATTAAGTACCTCCAAGCCGCCTCCCATTCAAACATTATTCATCATCATCTATTTTCAGATCTAATTTAATTAAAAATCAAATGATGCTGATCTAAAAGATATAAATATAATTCCAAATAACGAATCCCGAGTGGGAATCGAATCCACGCCTTCTTAATTGCATGTCAAGTACTCTTACCTACTGAGCTACCCGGGGTTACTAAACAGTGTTTGGCACATTGCTCATTTAAATATTATTTCCATATAAAGTGCACTTTGCACAACTCTAATCGTTGTATTGGATTAAACATTTGTTACAAATCTTAATTATTACTGTGATGTTGATAACTTGACTTGACAACTCATCTCTATTTAGAACTGTACGTGTAACTCAGACTTCGTAATTTCTGGAATTATCTTCTTAATTACCAAAACATTTTCTAATGCAAAATGACTTTTTAATTCATAATCCAATTAACCAAAAAAATTTTAAAAGCTACTGATCCAATTAAAAAGTGATTAAAACTTAATATGATAAACTCATTAGACCGAAAAATAATTGCAAATCTCTCGCTTAATTCGATCACATGCAAAATGAATCCTGAACATTCTAAATGTTCCTAAATTGCAATAGTAAAATTGTTTATCTTAAAAGCACTTTCAAAAAACGCTAAAAGGAGGAAGAAGAAGTACGTAAGATTCCTCATATTTCAAAGTAAAAGTCATTTGAGAGGATGTAAAAAAGACAGTTAACCTCACGAGAGTATGAAAGAGTGAAGTATTAAATTGCAAAAGAAACAAGAAACAAACAAACATGAAGGAAGGAAACTGGAGAAAATAAATTATTTCACATCTAAATAACAGATGAATAAATCTAGGTCAATGTGTATATAATTATAATATACCGAGTTGTTGATATTAGAATACATTGAGTACAGCTTTACCTTGTATTTCCTACTTAACTGTAAATAAGTGTAATAAAGAGAAAGTGTAAGAAGTGTAAGTGTAAGAAAAAGAAAGCTTAACGTACTCATAAAAAATAATTAACTATTCATGCGTATATAAGGAGTAATTGAAATTTCATACCTTAATGGAAGAAGCAAGAAAGTTGCCGAGGTAAAGAGTTCTATTTATAGAAAAGTAACTGGATATTGTAGTGGATAGGGTTAGTATTCAGTGGGTTCCATATGTGGAACTTAATCTGCAACAAAAGGCTTTCCATTTGACTATAATGATGGTCACGTGACAAATATTGTATTATCCTTTGTTTCCTTTGTTTTCTCATCTAATTGACATTCTTGCATTATTGTTTTACGTCATTCTTGTTTGGGACCACCAGGACTACTTATTCCTTGAAGATTCCTACCTAATATGGTGGTATAACAAGTTTGTGTTTAAATCTTACTTATGACACTGTTTTAGTGTGTCTCGCTTATGAAGTGTGTGACCTATCTAACCATGCTTTTCAGATACGTATTCATGGAGTTGTTTAGAATCACAAAGTAGTCCCCAACCCTTTCAAAAAACTCAGGCTACACCGCTGATCCTTTCTCTTGAGTACTTTCCGATTAATGTTTTACTGACCAGCTCTTGTTAGCAAGACTTGATTTAATGGTCAATCTTGATTTGATGTACTTGGCAATGGCTCTATAAAACGATACTTACTTACTTACTGGAACCATACTCCGACTTGGAGCCTAGGTTATTAAAAGGCCTTCCATCTGACTCTGTTACTGGCTACATCACAACGCTATTATATATAACAAGTTTTGAATCTACTTTACCTAGCCTGTTTGTAGGGCTGCCATCCTACAGGCGAGGAATTTGAATAGGCTTTTAATCTATTCTTTAAAGTACTTATCCCTGCAAAGCTTCTCGGCAAGTTAATTACTTGATACCTGACTCATTTTGTACCTAAAACAAATCAATAGGAAATAAAATCAATATTTATTCATAGAAATCTAGAAATTATCCCAACAAAATAAAGCTATATGCTACTCGGTATAATTTAAGTACATAAAAAAAAGTTTTCTAATAAACATCATGCGAAAGCATCATAATTCGTGGTACTAAACAAACAATTTGAACCTTTTAATATCTCAAAATGTGCTTTAAGCTTACTTACTTAAGATATATCCAAAAAGAGGAATAAGAAAGCTTAAAAAATGTGTTTGCATTTTAAGAAATATCAAGTTTAACAAAAGCAAACTTACTCTCAACGGATGTAGACACAATACACTGATGAAATATCGAACGAACCGAAATATTTCTTATTCCTATTGCCAAATATTGTAAAATTTTCATATTCTAATATGCTTTTAACGACTTTCCTATGTTTAGAGGAAGGAGTGAAATGGATTGTACTTGAATGCACACATATACACAAATGTTTACCATTTTTACATATTCAAATTAACGCTTTCCAATTTTTTGACAACTCACGTTTTTCTGCGAATGTTTGTCTCTTACGTAAATACGGAATGGAAATGGAAAAAAGGAAGAATTTTAATGTAGGATGAATATAAGAATGCAAAATGTTTTGTGACTGTTTTGAGATGAGAGATAATTTATCTTATCTTTTTATTTATATGTTCGTGCTAATTTTGGATATTCGTGGGGACAAAAATAAAGTATTTTTGTTAGTGATTTATGGATGTGATACTTAAATTTCTATTTTAGTCTGTATTCTGGGCTGAATTGGTATTGTTAATGTTAGTTAAAATCAGATAAAAACATCCAGAATCAAAAGTAATATATTTGAGTTAAATTGAGATAATTAAGGAACTCACTGAAGTAGGAAGGGATTGTTTAATGTCGAAATCCGAGCATCCGGTGTAGATTCTTTTGATATGAAATGAACAAGCCTGATTAGTCATGAACTAGACATTACGTTGTTTTTAACTAGTTTTAGCAGTTATGAGCAACCTGATGAACCACATGTCGTGTACGGTTAGAGTCGTAGCTTATCATCAAAATGGACCAATATTGAATATATCGGAGCATCACCTTACTTTTTATCATAAAACCCCTATTAGGGGTCGTTGCATTTATAACATCATGCGAAAAATTAATTTTCAGGCCCTTTGTGCCCCATGTTACTAAACTGCCACAAATTTTTTTGAGAAGTGGCATGAACCATCATGATATACCATCAAGGTGTGATTTGACACAAAAAGGTTGTCTTTTACTATTTTAACTATTGCAAAACTATAGAATAAGGTCAACAAATTCTCGATGCAGAGACCGACACTGAGACTACCCGGGAAGACTCGATTTTGATCTCGGTATCAGAAATCCCCACCATAGATCCCCAACTCTCCCTAAGAACCGATAGAAATAAATGAACATCTCCTAATATTATCAATCCAAATCGTTTCATTCCAATATAATTCGAATAAAATTAAATAAAATGTATTTCAGGTCCTTGACACAAATCAAAGAGATGTTTAAATTATTTTATAATTTTATTGCGCCTTCAAGCACAAAATCACAGATGACGATACGAAATATATGAGTAAAATTTTCTAATATCTAAATTACGCAATCATATTGCTCAAGTATTAAAAAAATAAAGGAAGTTGAGAATAGATAAAAAGATATACATGGAAAAAAAAGTATGGGGGATGAAATTTATCCTTAAGGCATGAAACGCACAGAAAATTCATTTCCGCAATGAACAGAGTTTTTTTTTTTGCTTCCTTTCGTATCCTCCTTTTTTATAGAAATTTTATAATAAGAAGAGTTTGATAAGTCCCAATTATGACGCAATTACAATTCATTCCTTATCCTTCTTCTTTGCTTTTTTATAATCCAATTTTATGCCTTTGGCACGTATAAAGGAAATGTTTGCTGCTTCTTAAATGAATTAAAGGAGATTTTAAGGATGATAATAATGGAAAAGAGGTCGTTTACGTGGGTCAGATACTCCAAAGTATAATTATCGTGGTTGCTGTACTTACTGTACTTTTCAAACAAGTACATTGAGTTGAGTACTTTTGGAGGATTTGACCCTGAAAGCCTTTAGCTATTCAGATCATTGAGATCCAGAGCTGCGCTAGGGCGTTTCACGGCTAATGATTGTTTAAGAAGTGAGAGACTCATATACTCAGTAGACCTACAGTTTAATGTGGGATCGGAACCACTCCTTTGATGACTCTGACAATAGAGTTTCTTATTGTCTTTAGGAAACAAAGGGTGTATAGAGCCGCGGTTATCATTGCATAAGATTCGACGAGTGATAAAATTTCTCCTGCCGAGTCTCTCAATAAACCCATGACCGTTTGGTCGGTACCGCAATAATTATGTACCGAAGTACTAAACCATTTCATCATCGAGCCACCTCGACTCACCCTTACCCTGAGTCATTTGAAATTATAACAATTTTATGGTTGAATTGACCAAATTGAACCAGAGTTGTTAGTGCAGTAAGTCGACATAATCCAAGACTAATCTTAAATGGTGGTAGAAAATCTCTGTGCCGCGGCATGAACCATATGCCGTTTGCGATTTCAGTCGAGACTTAACATCAAGGTATACCGCAAAAAATTAAAGATTGTCCATCTTACTTACTTACTTCGATGGTCGTACAGATCAGTTGTAGTCCATGACCTCCTACCCAGCCCGGTTCCTACTTTTGGTTTCTTAGCATGTTGTTAAAGATTGCCCATCACTGATTTAAACAACAATAACAACAAGCACAAAAAAAAACAACATTTTCAGCAGATTTTTTTGTATTGATAAAAAAATAAATATAAACTATTGACCCGATTAATTTAAGACGTGGAGGAAATTTTCAACTCAATCAACTATATAATCATTTTATAAAAGAGCTTACCTTCGGCTTAATTGAATAGGTTGAAACGTATTTATGTAAAAGTGCTGACAACAGTCAATTTATTGTAAAATACGCCGATTCAGAAAGAGGAAACCTTTCCATCGAATTTTGAGTTTTGTAAATGGAAGTAAAGACAACAACAGCAAGCGTTAAAAAAAGGGTTTGACAAATTTCTCTGAAAAAAGGCACAAAAATAACTTAAAGGATAATTTCTTTTGAAAGGCTAATCTTAGTCTTTCGATATGCTTGTAAAAACTGTAAATTACAATTCACTTCAAAGAACTGAAATTGGATGAGTGATGAAATCGAATAGAGTAATAGCGCGTTTGAAGATTTGATGGCATGCTGAATACAACAGAAGAAAGGGTCAATTTATGTAGATATTTAAGGGTTCAATAATGCAAAATCGATGGAATAATTTGAAATATTATTAAGACTAGTCCGTAAACGATGTGTATTCATGAAATAGGACTTTATAGACCACCTTCTTGCTTTTTAAAGGGCAAGCATTAATTTAGTTTTAGATTCTCCTTCTTAAATGATTGTCATTATAAGTTGCTGACCTCCGACATATTTTCAAGGCGTAGAAACTTCCAAAAATCACTAAATATCTTTAATAGCTTATTGCGAATCATCAACTACACCCGAAAAGCTCGCGTCCTAGAAATGACCAAAAATCCGACTCAGGACAACTTGACACTGGTATAAGGCCGAATTTCATTGAGTTTTCAGGATGCTTAAGGATTTTTTAGAGTTTTCATGCCTTGAAATGGCAGAAAATTCCATGAAATCTGGTCTAAGAACTAGTATCGACCTTAAAAGAGATTTTAAAAATCATATCAATAATTGCTTGGATTTTTGGGATGTTTCAGGAGCTTCTACGCCTTGACTCCTTCCAACGCAATACTTTAGAACATTCAACATGCACCAATGCTCAAAAAATTATCCACCATCTGACAACAAAAAGTGTCAATTTTATTTTCATATACCCTCCTCCTCATAAATGTCTTCTAAATTTGCCAATAATCGTATCCTCCGATCTTCAACCATTTAAAAATCCATAAAACTCCTCACAAAAATTCCCATGCAATAAAATCGCACTCAGAAAAATAAGAATTTGATTTTCCAAAAAGCATTACTTTCCCATGCAATTTTCTTTATCCTTTTCTGTTCATCGCTCTCAATTTTTGATTGCAAACGAAATATTCATCCTTATACGTATACAAGAGTCAAGGCAAAAAAAGAGAAAGGAAATCGTCATCATCTAATCGATTTTCAAAAGAAAAGAAGAAGAAAGTGGAAATGGGAGTGAGAATACAGCAAAAAAATACATTACAATATGTGCGTGTTTGTACGTATGAATGTGAATATGAAAAGGAAATAAATTGGAATTGTATGAAATTGTCAGACATCATCATTCCCTTTTTGAATTTCTTATTTACCCAATAAAGTTAGATTCTTTTTTTGAAAATATATGTGCTTACTTTTCTAGGATAGGCGTGGATGTGGGTGATCAATTTGTCTGTAGGGAATCTACTGATTTGAAAGGCAAACAAATTTACCTTATTGTAGGCTTACCTAGCCAAAGGCAATACCTAGGCCTAGGTATTGCAATAGTTTTTGCCTTAGCCTATGCACTGCCTGTAATAGGCATGTCTATGTCTAGACAAACCTAGCGTAGATAAAGGTAGGTTCCTAGTGTTTTTTGTAAAAATGAGAAATAATCACGCACCTACTCAAGGGTAGGTCCAACAAACTTTGCCGGTTATGTTTTAAATATTGCCAAAAAAATTACCAGCGAAGTAAGTAAGTAAGTAGCCCAAACTTCATATTAAATTCGAGTCGACTACGAGCTCTGAATTTCAGACTACGCCCTTTATTATAGACTTAATAAAAAAACCATACATTCTATCATAAACGCGACAGCTATAAGCAAAATAACTAAATTGTAGACCAGACTTTATCAACAAAATCTCAATAACTAGAATTAATGCTTACAAATGTGCGCTCAAAATTATCACATAAATTTTAAACTCATTGCTTTATTTTATTCTTCCTCTTTGATTGTAGTGATAAAATGTAATTTGATAAAGTGTTTGTTATGTATTCAAGTACGTGCATGTGAGAATACATGCTATTAAAGACCTATGGTATAAAAGGAAGGAAGGAAGTGTGTTAGAGGTGGAAAATTTTTGTTTTCTGGTTGTGAAACTAACAAGTGAAGGACACAATGAGAATCATGAATGTACAAAAAAAGGGTTCAAAGGACGTCTTTTGACGATGGCATTTATATTCAGCAATGACAGTTTCTCAAACTCATGAATTTTTTTTAAGTCATCAAAATGTTGAAATTTCTTTGAATTTCCGCAGTAATTTTTTATCCAATTTTATTTCTGGTGACCTTTTCTTTTCCAATTTCTATTCTTCTATATTATCGTATTTGTAAGGCTGGAAAAAAGGCTGGCAAGAAAGGAATAAAAATAGATAAAAGGACGTTCATCGATATTCACAAAAAACTTTTTTTAGGAGCCAATTTACATTAACTTTTGTTACATAATAAAATCATCATTCGACCAAAATTGAACTTCTATCATTCATTCGATCATCAGATACCCTTCCTATATCTACATATAAATATTTTTTTTTGACAATTTACATATTCAAAATATGAAAATTCCTCTTTTTTGTAAGAAAAGGCAAGCAATTGGGAATTAATGGTAATGGAACGGACTGTATTATAGTTTTAGAGGACATCTTTGCTTATTGTAGATGATGATGATGTCGCAATTTCAGTATGTCCAGTTTTTGAATTTTCTATTATTATCATTATTATTGTTGGGAAAAATTTTCATCATAGACATTTGTAGACATTTGCATATATAGGATGGGCTTTGAAGACATTATTGGGAAAATGTCATAAAAAAATTGGGAAAAATTCTGGAAACAATTCAGTGGATGGTATACCATAAAAGGCAAAGAGGATGCTTACATGGTTCAGGAAGTTCTTGACCGACCCATGATTGTGAACATAACTAAACCTGGTCTCTTCGTATGTTAGGGTTAATATTAAATTTTGTCAGTTTTCTTACTAAAATTTTGGCAGAAAATCATCAATTCTATTACAGAGTTGACAGGACTTTGGAAGTCCGGACTCCAAAAAATCCGCCTATACTATGGAGAAAGGACTCTAGCGACCACATTAAAGTCCTGCCAAAACTGTTCTATTCTAGTCCTGATCCACAAAAATCTGCCACTTGGACACCATACAGCAGCCAAATGGCTATCATGAATATTGTGTCCCAATCGTCCATAAACCATATTAATTCAATTAACATTAATCACAATCAACCGAATTTACATGACAAAACCATCTACAATCCATAATATATTTAGCAATGCCAAATGCATCACTTTTTTGGGGGTATTCTAATGAGCATACAGTGTAATTATGAGATTAGATTAACTTTTTTTTATCCGGTTTGTTACTCTTTCAAAATGCTCATTATGAAGCATTGTTTGATCATAATTAAATACCATGACCTCAGATGTCAAATAAAAGCTACAGCAAGTAATTATTTCATTTACATTGTCATAATTTCCCAACGGCTTTGAATATTTACAGTTATTTGTTGTGGAAAAAATGTTAAAGCTTTTTTTTTTTTGATGAAACTTGGATTCAACAAAAAATGTATTTAAATTTGGTTAGCTTTAAATTACAATATAAGCAAAAGACGAAGTTGGGATGAAGCATGTTACAAGAAACTTAAAGACCGAGTGGTACATGTGATGAAGACTTTGTCAGAGAGCTTAAAAGGGTTTGTCAAAGCTACTTTAACCTGAGAACTCTAAATCGAAGCCACTTTAATGTCGAAGCTATAAGGCATATGACGTCAGTCACCTACCTTAGGTCCATGGTGAAGCCTTCATCAATTGAGTCACTCGAGTACTAAAATTAAATGGAAGTCACCTCTATTAGACAGTATAGGCAGTAATATAAATACCATCCAGAGCCGACATCAATCTGGTGTTGATATAAGAACTTTTGCAGACCCTTCCTCATATATGCCGCTCGGGTTAAACCACAATAAATTTAAAATTATGATTATTTACTTCCATAAGCAAATTTTATGTATCCTCAATTTATTGACCATAAAATACTTTTTTATATATTTTACAACATTCAGCAGTTTAGTTGTAAGAAAGACTAAATATTAATAGTATAAGACTAGTTTATATTATCTGGGTAGCTCGTAAACGAAATTGATCATCTGAATGCATCTGTTTAAGGACATTTTGGGGGATGAATTTGAATGGCTTGGTTGCATTATTCGATGAAATATTTTTAGTGGCTTTGTTTGACCAAAAATCGACTCTGATTGGACGAAAATACATCAAAACTAGTTGTTGGTCTGTTTATGTCTAGTTGATGACTAGTTCTAACGTTTATTTGTTCTTTTGGGTACCCTTAAAGCTCAGGTCAGCTAGTCGATCTAAATCCGACATCAAGTCAGAGTCGCGTTGGCTTAGGACCAGATTTTCTTCTATTCGGACTTGATTCTGAACTTTAATATGCAAAAAAGGGATTTAGTGAAAAATTTAAAGTCAAAATTTGTGTGCTTTAATAAAAAGTCTATCCATCTGAGTCTAGACGAGACCTAACAAGAAACCCAACAGAATCAATATTAACAAAAGGAAAAGAATATAAAATTTTTAACCTAAATTTTATATAAAGACAGGCTTGAAGATTATGCATATTCATGCATTTTCATCTCATTTACATCCATCCTTACCCCAAAAAATTTACACATCCAATATTGATTTTATTTTAAATTTATTACACTCAAACATTAAAATGCACACCACTCAAAACTTTTCAACAATTCTGTTATCACCTGCCATAGTCATTAAAAAATTTTTGTGTATAATAAATATTATATATGATGATGAAGTCAGCATAGGAACAATTTATGTGTCTGAAAATAATAAAATTGACTGACTTAATTTCGTATAAAAACGTAAATTCTCAAGGTGCAATTAAATTTAAATTGTGTTATAACCATGGCTATATTTTATGTTAATTTTGAATGATTTTTGGATGATTGCATGATATGGTAATTATGAAATTATATTTGATTGGTGTTGAGCGCGAATGTGTTGTAATATTTAGATTATTCGGAACAAAATTATATCAATTAAACAAAATCTCTATGAAATTTAATTGCTTGATGCGGAACAAAGTCATACAACATACAAAAGTTTGCTCTCGAGAGCTTACTCACCTTAAATATACTACATGAGCATGCTCGTGAGCGTCGCTTTCAGCTTACTTTGCTCTTGAGAACAAGCTCTTTATCTGTTATAGACATGTCAATTGAACGATCCATGACTCTCTTTAGACGTCTTCTAAAGCTTGCTTTATCTAATTTTCGATACTAAATGCAATAATATCTCCATCGACAGCTTCTCTCGTTGAGCTCCTGGGCCTTACTTACGATCTTTTGTCACAGACCTTATTAAATTCCACAAGTCTCCTAACAGTCGTAACAACATGTTCTGAAAAACGAATCTTATTTCCTGTTCTGATCCTTCTCACGATATAACCTCTAAATAACATTGATATATATCATGCTAACCCCAGAGCATTATTGGTTGCGCAAGGTGTGGGTCGTGGTGATGCTGGACAT